>NW_008825430.1:411173-421224 GCF_000699105.1 Pygoscelis adeliae
GCCCCTTATAATCAAGAAGGACTGGAGATACATTTTTAAAGGGAAATTAATTTTGGAAAACACTAGAACTGTAGGATGTGTGTGGCATCAGGCCAAGTACTCGATATTAGCTGTTAATTGGAACTCAAATTCTTACTCCCTTTTGCGGGCATGTACGCCTGAGAAGGGATGAAACCAGGGCAGTCCTATGCAGGGCTGTATGCTACAGAAGTCACTTAAAACCTTTCCTATAAATGGTCGTGCCTCGCTAGCAAGAGGTGTATATCTAACTTCCAAATCCTGGTAGAATAGAAACTTAGAGTTCATTTATTTTAGACTTTAACGGCCCCAAGTATTAAGAGAAAACCCAGCTGGCTAGAGAACACGTTCCCATGCTCCTCTGCACAAAAAGATGATGCTGATGAGCTATGCAATGGATTTCAGATGATTTGGGAGAGAAGCTCCAACCCCATGTGATCCGGTGGTGAGGGAAAGCCATGAATTTACTGAGTATTATTTCTTCTGCCTGGCAGTGAAGACAGGAATAAATGAGCAGTTACCACTGAGGAGTTCTCCTCTATTTTAATCCTGAGACATGCCCCGCAGCATCACACTTAAGAATTTGAAAACATTGAATCACACCATTTAATTGTGGGTAGTTAAACCTTCGTTTGACTGTGGCAGTTTTGATTCTGAAGAAGACACAATACAGAAAACCAAAAAATTTAGAGTTAACCCGTACTTAAAATTATGGGGTAAATACAGTGTGAACTCCAGAAAAAAACACTGCTATTTTAAGAAATTATTTTTCTTCCCCGTTACCACTATTCTGTTGTAACACAACCCAGTGGAGTGGGCTTTGCATGCGTGGCTGCGTGTTGCCAAGTGATGGTTAGATGATTAGTAATTCAACATGGCCTTGAATTCTATCACCCACAAACTGGTAATCCGACAGCTTATGTCTATTTTGCCACGGCGCAGGAGAAAATGGAAGGATTTGCCGCCTTCATGAATATTTTAGCAGCAGGGCTAATCTGATTCCATATGGTATTAATAGAAGTTCACTTTTTTTTTAAACAATTAGAATAATGTCTGAGAACAGCATTTGATATTAGTCATGATAGTATAAAAATATTGTGTCAATATTTTTTCCATGAAAAATAGTGCAAGAAAAGATGTGTTTTGCAGATGCTAGTCTTCAGGACACATTCCTACTATTCGGTCACCTGTGCTCCTGGGGTAGGGCAGTTAGCAGTACAGCAAATACCCCAAACATATACGGAAGAATATGTTCATTGGGAACGAGAAGAAGAGGATGTTCTTCATTGGGAAAATGCAGAGTACTCAATCCTATTTTTAATGACCACCTTTCATTTCCTTGAAGATCCTAAATTCAGTGAGGCAGCTGAGGGTAAATGGAGGGATGCAGAACTGACCCAATCCTCATTTTGGCATTGGACAATGTCAAACCTGTGTACGCGTTTCTCATTACCAGCCTTGCCCGCTCAAGAGGTGAATCTGCCCATGCGCCTCCGTAACATTCAGCAGCTTTCGGGCAGCCTGATCACAACTGGGAAGTCTTACTGTTCTCTGTGGAAATCAGCTGTTTCAGCCAACAGGAGCAGCAGAGCAAACACTAGACTGATGCTGGGTATGATTAAAGGCAAGTTTAGACAAGGATGAGCTGTGTCCAGCACCATTCCAGGAAGCGTGGGGGGCAGTACTTTCCTGTGATCCCATATTATTACTTAGGCTCTGGCTAACCACATTTCACATAGCTCCTTCCTGCACTGGCTCAGTGCTCTGGTCTGTCTCCATCATGCATAGTCGCTGCCGCAGATGCTGGCAAAGTAATTGTAGCATGGGGGAATACACGTAGCCCTGTCCAGACAGATACAGCTGCATAGCCTTAATATCCTCCCTACTGGGGTTTGGGAATTAGCATAATCTCTGTGGTCATCTGTAGCTCCAATGCACCAAGGGCATTTCTCAAAAATCCTGTTCTCTGATTTTGCCTTCCATCACCGCTCAATACTCTAATTGATAGATCGTAACTTTGAGGTGAAGCACAACGTGCTTAGAATGGGAAATCCCTGACAAAACCTGTAAACATCACGTTACGAAATCATAGCTCAGGCTCTGAAGGATCACCAATCCACCATTCTTCTTCTGGTCTCTCTGTCTTTATCTGTCCTTCTGCCTCACACCAACAGACAGGATAAAACACATCATGAAAGAGGCAGTATGAAAAAAGAGAGTCCTGCTTACATCCCACTGACAAAGCTTTAAAGGTACTTTCTTTCCCAGTTTGCTGTGAGCATGCTGCCCTGGAGTGAATTTCATGCACACTCAAGGACAAACGTTACTCTGGAGTGGTAGCAAGTGGCTCTTCCAGAAGCGTGCATTGGTCTGATTGCCAAATGGGAAAAGCCTGAAGTATCATCCTAGCCCTGATCACATTGTGTTTTGCAGTATGGCAATTGAATTCTGAAACAGCTAACTGCTTTTTCTTTGTTTTTTCTTAAACAAAGATGAGGGGGGAAAGGAAGATGCTTATTTTCCTGCTTCCAAACACCCAAAATGCATTTGCCTAATATTGTCCAGCAGCCTTATCTTCAACAAAACTTTGTGGATGTGAAACACTCAGGTGTAGTGAATCCAGATGAGATGAACACAGTAAAATGCATGTCAGTCTCTGGATACCCAGGATGTTTTGTGATAGATTTCCCTACTATTTTGCAGAGTTCAAAGCACACACCTTAGGCATTGCTATTCCACAGTCTTTTTCTTATAAGCATTCGTCTCAGTGTGCCTTTCGGTGATATTTGCACTGTATTATTCTCTCTTACCCCAAAAGATGCAGCTGCGAAACAAGAATCTGTGTGCCAACTCTATCACTCCACTGTTTAAAATCCTGACACTGAGCCTCGTATTTGGGGGGATCAATACATGATCCAGCCCAGCTGGACAGAAATTAATTGATGTGACATTTTAGAATTAATTCAGAACACTGGGCTAATGCTAAGAGGGGTTTTAATTACGCAGATGAAACCTCCTACTTCATGAATTCCCTTAGTCGCAGTTTGCTGGAAGCTGCAAGAGTACAGCAGAGGGAAGTATAAGTCAGTGTTTGCCTTGTCTTTACCCTCTTTTCTCAAGCATTGCGGAGTTAGTGGACATTGTCAGAAACAAAATGCTTGGCCAGGTGGATCTTCTGATTAGTTCTTATATATTGGCATCTGTTTTTAACATAGGTATACTAATACACTTATTTTTATATGTTAGCAGATACAGTAAAAGAATTAGATTATATTTGAGGTGATCTGACAGGATGGATAAGAAACAAAAATGATCTGTGGCTCTATATCCAGCTATTAAAATATTCAAGATGGTTGTTCCTTCTTTGTAAATGCAAATGCGAGAACCACAAAGCATATGGTAAGGGATGCTCCATCACTTTTAAAGCACACTTTTGCTAATGTAGAAATGAATTACGCTCATTCCATAATTCAGGGATTAGGTTTTTGAACATAATTAAGGATGTTCTGTCTGGTCTTTGAGACACAGGTACACGTGTTCAGTTTGTCTATTTCAGGAATAAAATCAAGTGGGAAGCTACCAAAAATGTTTTGTGCAAGCTTTTAAATGAAAGGGTCTGCTGAGAATTTGCATAATATCTTACTTGTGAAATGTAAAACCTGTCATAAATCATAATTCAATTTATAAGACAATTAAATGCATGTGTTTCTGTTCTCTTTTATGGTTCTTGGAAATTGTTACCTTGCGTAGCTGGAGAAAGAGGGGCTAAAGAAAGCAGAGAAGGATCACATTAGAATAGAGGGCAAGTATCAGACAGCCGCTTCCTTCGCATATTTGTTTTTTCCAGCTGTCCTGTGCCCAACTGAAATAGCACAGCATGCTTCAGATTCCTCATAATTTCTTATTTCCCCTAGGATACAGATTGCCTTCTATGTCTCACGGGACTCAGATGGTTTTGTTGCAATTAACTGTGAGAAATTTTCTGCCATTTTAGTCTTTTTGCAGCTTATGATCCTCCGTAAATCTCTCTGATGAGATAAAGAAAACTCTGTAAAGAGGATAAAATGTTGTTTATAAAATGTACCAAAACACTCTTCATAAATTCTCATTTCAAACAAGGCAAGGGCTTCCACCAAGTTGGCAGCAGTATTTCTCTAATATACAATGTTCTTAAAGTATACTTTTCAGACTGCATTGCCATAAATGTAAACGTGTCCTAGTCCTACCGTTAGTTTTACTGTATGTCAGAACGTATCAATCTTTTGTGGATTACAGACAGATCACTTCTAGAAATATCATTGTAAACCTAGGAATCATGAACCGAGAAATGAAATACTTTTGTCAAGATGTGTGGAAGTTACAGTACTTGAACCTTTGCATTTTATTGCATTCGCAGGCTTTGTGATAGAGCAGATGGGGCAGCGGGAATCTGGGAAACTGGCAGTTTGGTTCCACCCTGAGCAGTGAGTGAAAAAAGGCCCTTTTTCCACGCAAAAGACCGGCTCTGTTTTTTATTAAACTGACTAATTTTTCACTCCAGCAGTATTATAGGGCTAACGAGTTGGAGGGATGTCACACAGTGGCAGAATTGTTAAAGAAAGCCTTCATCTTGCTGGAGGTGATAGTAATCTGCAGAATTTAGCTCAGGCCCTTATTTCTGAAGGTGGAAAGGGATAAAGATGTTCAGGACTGCCTAGTGACTTGGAATTCCATTTCTATGTCTCCAACCCAACAGGTCTCACTCACCTCATGCTTTAAATCATAATATCGTGATTATAATATACCAGAAATACATACCTTCAAATGAATAAGCTTTTATTTTATTTCAAAGTGAGAAACATGGCATTTTGGGAGAAAAGGCTTTACTCACGTAGTTCTGATCTCCGTGCCAGTTTGCTGATTCAGGCCCCAGTGCTATTTCTGGGATCTATCTTTTTGTTGTGTTATGTTTTGTTTTGTCTTGGGGTTTTGGTAAGTAGATCAGTATCATTTATAGCTTTTTGGTTTTTATCCGGTTGCTTCACAGAATGGTTTCAGGGATATAATTAGGTATGCACTGTGAAAACTATATTCCCATACCCTATGTGGTCAGTTCTGCCTGCGGTAACCACCAACAGCCTCTATCAGCTTAACGGTGTCTGTTGTTGGCAGTGCTTCTTCCAGTGACTGATGTTAGTATCAGGAAATAAAATAAAATCTGCTTAATAAACACTGTAAAGAAAACAAGTTATGTGTTAATGTATTTGCACCAGCTATTCCTTCCTCAGGCTTGATAATCAAGTTTCATTGTTTAAATTTCAGTTGTTAATACATGGTTAGATTTATACAAACTTAGAAGAAGCTTGAAATGTTAGAGCTGAAGTTAAGAGAGGAAAGGCGCCTCCATGTTTGGTTCCTAGTCCATACTTCTACTAGCATAGGAATACTTCTCTGATCTCCGTTACGTTTCTTAGGTAAGAGGACTTCTGCCACAGACATTTCACCTTTAGGAGGGTTTCTCTAATACTCGTTGTCATTTTCCCTAAAGGAAAAGCACTGCAGAATTTAACAGCAATAACTGTGGAGAACATCATAGAAATTACATTTCTATACCTCCAGGACTGAATAGAGATTAATATAACTTTCACATTCTTATCAAGGTATTTTATTGCATTTTATAGGAAGATTACAATTTTTTTTAAAATTATATGGGATAGTTTAAAGAACAAGGCTGTAATTTCCTTAACAAATGCTTTTGAGACCTTCCTATGATAGTTCATGTTTTAAATGTCATCATTTTCTCTATGGCTTATTTAGGCAAGTGTGGTCATCCATACGTGACGAAACAAATTTAAAAAGGGCACGTAATGTTCCAGTTCCGAGTACTTGGGTGGATGGGGTTGCTTAATATACATATATCACACTTGTTCCAAACTACCCGAGACTTTTGGATGAATTGGCTGCAATATATTAACTCAATTACAATGGAAACACAGATCAAAGAATGTAGCTGGGAGGTCTTATTAAAGTATGAGACTTTATTAAAATGTCCCTGGTTTTGATTACACAGGATTAAAATGTCTGAAACTTCACTTAGCTTCTTCATGTCCCCAGAAAAGAAAATTCTACTGGGGAAGTGTAGGTTCAAGGTTTCAGACCTTGATTTTCAATTCTGTTAAAGTGGAATTGTCATAAATCGGTAAGAAAAGCCAAAGACCTTTTTTATCCATCATTCACTTCCATTTATTACCTTTTTCTTTTGTGATTTTTGTTTCTGGACTTTACTCATTCACATGGAGTAAACCATTTTGGAAAAACTTCAGTTTTTTCAAAGGAAATAATAACCCCCCCCCCAACTTTTCCCCATTTGAAAGGAATAAAAATCTTTTAGAAATTATTTGTGCACGGCATGGGATGAAAACACATAGAAAGGTACAGGTTCAGGTTTTCCAACTTGCAGGCCAGTGCTGAACTTTCAAAGGAAAGGCGTTAATGACAAGCGGTGGCAGTGTGCTGCAGCCCTCAGCTGATCTATTTCTACTTCTAGTGCCAAGATGCAGAATGCACATGTATGCTGAGCGCTAGTATCAGTGGTAACAGCCCTCTAAATTGGAAACAATCATTGTAAAGTCACCTAACAGATATCCTCTGGTACATAATAACAAGATTGAGATAAAAATCACTTAATTCGTTTACTTCCCTGTTGCTACACGTCATGTCAACACTTCTTTGTAATTATATTAATATGGTAAGCGAAGCACCCCCTGTTGTGCCACATGAACAGTGACAATTTTGCAGGTTGCTATCTCGCGTGTGTGTTATATTTTGTGCTTGGTATTGATACAGCGCTGTTTAATCTCTCAGCAAGTGCAAGGGTAGAGCCCAGCGCTGTCCCTGCTTTTGCTGTGAGGAACTCCATTCCATAGGAATTAGGCTTTCAAGGTACACAGCTTGGCATGAACTTGGAGAAACATGAATTCAGTAACTAGATTGATTTCATGCTTTACTGTGTATGTGTTCTTTGTATTACAGCGAAAATAAAACACAGAGTATGCATTTCCACCATTACTAGAACATAATTTTAAGAGCAGTGATGGTTTCTCTCTTCAGTTACCAGCGTTACAGATCTCACCACAGGTATGGAAAGGCTCAGAATGAGTTAGCAAGGAAGTGGTTTATTACAGATAAACAGAGAATAGTTCCATTCGTTTATGGATTGTTTCAAGGATTCTCAAACACCCTGTGTGCTGGTTTTGGCTGGGATAGCATTAATTTTTGTCATAGAAGCTAGTATGGGGCTGTGTTTTGGATTTGTGCTGGAAACAGTGTGGATAACCCAGGGATGTTTCCGTTACTGCTGAGCAGTGCTGACACACAGTCAAGGCCTTTTCTGCCTCGCACCCCACCTCACCAGCGAGTGGTGGGGGGACACAAGAAGCTGGGAGGGGACACGGCCAGGACAGCTGACCCCAGCTGACCCAAGGGATATCCCACACCATATGACATGCTCAGCGTATAAAGCTGGGGGAAGAAGAAGGCAGGGGGGGATGTTCGGAGTGATGGTGTTTGTCTTCCCAAGTCACCGTTAGGCGTGATGGAGCCCTGCTGTCCTGGGGATGGCTGAACACCTGCCTGCCCATGGGATGCAGTGAAGGAATCCCTTGGTTTGCTTTGCTTGTGCGCGCGGCTTTTGCTTTACCTATTAAACTGTCTTTATCTCAAGCCACGAGTTTTCTCACTTTTACCCTTCCGATTGTCTCCCCCTTCCCACTTGGGGGGAGTGAGCAAGTGGCTGTGTGGGGCTTAGTTGCCAGCTGGGATTAAACCACAACACCCTGTTAATACTGCCTATTAAGATGGAGAAGATGGGAAGGAGAAAAAATCAATCCCATTTCTCAATCTATTTAAATGAACAAAGACTTGCGTGTGGAACTGAACGGAGCAAGTCAACAAAGCTCACACTAAACAAAAAAGCAGCTTTATTTGCATAATTATGTCTGAATCACAGTAGATTTGACAGTACGTGTTCCATTCTAAGCCCTAAGGTCTTATTTAGGTGGAGCACAATATCAAATATACTGGCTGTAATGTGCTTTTTCTGGGCTAATCTAATGTCTCATGGGATATTACGCAAGGGGACAGCACACACAGTTGCATGGTTTCATTGGTTTATATTCAGTTACTGTTTGGCTTATTCCATACGTCTGTCGAAAGCTATGATAGCGCACTGTCAGATCTCTCTGGGTTTGTTTCTTCCAGGGTGGGTTCCGTATCTCTAAAATAGAAATGAAATGAGAAACATTAATGCTTTTCTGATAAGAAAGACATAAGGCTTAACCCATGAATACTTGTAAATGCCTTCAGAGGACACTTCAGAAATGCCTAATGCTATAAATTATGGTTTTATAAGGTATTTTACTAACATTATAGTATTAGGGGTTTGGCCCATTAACCTTTATGCATGTATGCAACTTGAGGTAATGGAGGCTCATGGAAAAGCTTTCATGAGCAGTATTACCTGTGCAATTTGAACATGAGTTTTTATAGAAACCTAAAGGAATTGAGCTATGCCCTGTTTCCTGCAGCAGGGTAAGCTACTCCAGATGTTGCTTTCCTCATGAAAGGTAAGAATCTAGAAATACTGTGACCAAGGTTCCCTAAAATCACAAAAGCGTGGTTTTATCTGAATGAAAGTACGCCATATTTACAAAATTGCTGATATTAGCACAATCTGCTAGTATTAGCAGGGTAAATGCCGTAAGAAGTAAGAATGCCTGCTGAGCATCCAAAACTCCGCAGCATCAGGAGGCACTAAAGCAGTAAGATGCTTAGAAAAACAGCCCAACATCTGATAGGCAAAAGCACAATAAATCAAAGATAAAGTAAACTTTCTAGATAAGCAGGCGCGTTTAATGCTACTCTGATTAAACTCATCTACAGGAAATGAGTAAACACAGCCTCTATGCTTTCTCCATCTTTCTGCCAATTTACATCTTAATGGCTAAACTGCTTCAGGTTACTTATTCAGCAAAGCAAGGGATTGATTGGCAACTTTTCATTTTGAGTGCTTCCACTAACTTCTGCAGGGCTGTTCAGGGCAACTGAGCACAGCCATGGGGCAGCGTTTAAAGATTAACATGCCTTCGCAGCATTCCAGGGGTGTGAAAAAGCCATAAATGTGGTTTTTTTTTTTCCAGTAGTAAATGCATACTGCACGTGACTGCTGCAGTTATTACACTGGTGGCTTTTCACAAATCTTGCAGTTTGTTAATTCTGCAACACTGGGGTTTTTTCCCTTAAAGACCCGAGTTATGAGATTATGAGAAAAATCTCAGATTTCATTGAAAGTGTATTTTTAGTCCTTGTGTTTGTAACGGAAAGCCTTAAAATGTCAGCCGAGTGAGTTACAAAGGATCAGTTGTTCAGTTGTGCTACTTAGCTTGACCGTGAGCATAGTGTGAAGTAAACTACTGTTTTTAGAGGGATATGATACAATTCTTATACTCCACCCGAAGGAGCACAGAATGACCTGTCTCTGAATTCTTGGATTTTTTTTGAAGAATTCCAAGAGTTATTACATTTTCCTTTGTAATTCCAGGAAATTAATATTATTGACAAAGGGCTAAGATCTTTCTGTGTAGCACTATCCATTGAAGCACCAAGTCCTCCATCTTAGTCAGACACATGCTTAGTGTATTTGAAACGTGAAGATGACACCATGGCTCCTCTTTTCCCCCAAAAATCTCTAGGGCTCACTTCACGCTTGACCGAGCTGAACTCCAGCCCCATGTCAGCATGTGTGTTGATCCCCGGGACCCAGAGAAATGGCACTCCTGAACCCCGAGCGGAGGATGTGTGGGAGGTATGGACCCACGCGGCTCCGTCCCACTTCCATCTCCCAGAGGACATCCCCACCTCAGGGGAGAAGGGATGCCATCGTCTGGGGACGACAGGGATGGCGGTAACGTTGTCTAACGGTTCCCCTCCTGCACCCCCTCAGCGGGGCCTTCAGTTTTGGGTGGCGGTAAGCTGCGCCCCAAGCTCCCCCCTCTCT
>NW_008825430.1:422136-427281 GCF_000699105.1 Pygoscelis adeliae
CCGGAGAGCCGGGAGCCCTTGGCGGGTTTCTCAGGCTGCAGGAGTCCGGCTGCCTCCTCTCACTCCGGGTTGTTGCCGTTGGGTGTAGGCACTGCAGAAACGAACAGTTTTGCATAAGCATACGCGGTCATATGGCAAGAGAAGGAGAGGGGACGAGTTCCCCTGCCGAAGCCGGGCGGGAAGGATGGCAGTGGGGCAGCGGGTTTCGGCCGCGCCGTGCAGACCTGCGGCCGCCCTGGGAACTGGCAGGAATATTTGCTTTTCCTGCCTGTACGTTGGCCAGGTTTATTGTCGGGAAATAAAACCGGCTTGCGAGGCATTGCTTGGAACCAAAACAGGGTGTCGAAAGTGACCGAGGGCACCTCAGTGTGTGTGGGGTCTTTGCCATGTGTTTATTTTCTTGCCAAAGGATGCAATAAATACTTCCTGTTAATACTACGTTCATTAAGAGAAAAAACTTAACTAAAATGCTCTCTTTGAATTTTCCGTGAGGGAGGGCATTCTCTGACAGTGTGTTACGTGTCTGTGAGATGCAACATCTATTTTGTTGAGTCCGTGATGGAGTAAGATGGATTTGGGTGAAATGCCATAGTACATATTTTGGAGAGGTACTTGGATCAACTTAGTGTTGGATCAACGAGTATTTGACACTAAAAATAAGTGGGACAATGGATCTTACACTGGGCTCAATACTAATGAAGAATATTTTATCAAAGGTGGATTCCAGTTTTACTTGTTTTAGTACGTGATCACATTTTGTCTTTTTTTTGTAGAATCGGGTTCAGTTCTGACAGTCAAGGGCTTGCTTGAGTAAATGCCAACTAATGTGTAAAGGTTGTTCTTTAGATTAAATCCTGCTGTAGTTGGTCATGTCGTTGTCATACTGAAGTAAATATTATGATATAAACAATTAATTTGGTTCAGTAAGTGTCAATAAAGTAAGCAGGAACAGATCTTTGCCCATCAGATTAAGTTTTAATTTCTGAAATCTACATATTAAATGAAAATCAATATTTAATGGAAGGTTATTAAATGAATATTATTTAGCTTCCAGGATACCATGTCACGCATGATAACAGAGAGTTTCATTGCGTGCGCACACAGCTAGAATCGGTGAGCTGTTTTGCGGACAAAGTAGGATACGAACAGCCTTTTTTTGACTTAGGTTTGGTTTGCCGTTCTCCTATCTGCTCCTCCAAGCTATGCACTGAAGGAACAGCCCTGACCACTTAGAGGTGTATGCTGAAACCACTGAATTGTAGTAGAGCCTGGTGGCCCTTTTGCACCAACCATTTCCACTTTCTGTTTTCACCTGCCTGCAGCTGAAGCCACAAAAAGATGTGGTTGCAGGAGGTATGGTATGCACGCACCACAGAGCAGCCTCAGAGTAGGGCTTCACAGTTCTTCTCCCGTGACCACTTTGTGAATTTAGAGAGCGTTATGGGATTATTGAAGAAACGTTAAAAAAGAGAGAAACAAGAGCCAAGTGTGTTGGCTGTATGCATCTCTGTGCAACGATCTGACGCAGTTAAAGTTGACTTGCAGTGTGGTCCTCAAACTCTCTTAAGCACAGATTGTCGGTCCACTGGAAGGATGAGGAAACGTGTTGGTTTCCTGAAGTGAACCAATACCTGCTTCTGCAAGGCTGAGGTTACAGAGCATCGTTTCACTCCTCGTCTAGGCAGTTGGAACAGATCTGAGCTGAAAGACAAACTCGCTGGCTGTTAATGATCCTCCCACATTTTCTGTGCGTGAGCGTTGCTGTCAGACAAATGTAGCTATGCATGGACGAAGTCAAAATGAGGAGTTCTTGAGCTGTGAAGAGGTGAGGAGAGGAGACCTTCCATCTGTAGTGTAGTGCTGTGTTTGCTCTTACCACGGACAGCAGAAGATAGAGCTGCATGAAATACCTTGATTTATGCTGTGGTTTTTTAAAGTCATCATCGGTTGCTTTTGTTATTTTTTTGGATTAACTGCAAAGCAGAGAAACAATCGAAAGCTGTAGCGAGAGGGTTTTAATACTGTTGTTTTCTCTTGGGGCCAGATCCTCAGCTGGAGTAACGTGAAAGTAGCCCTATTAGTATTGGTGAAGCTGTGCCACCTTATGCTGGTTGACTTTCTGATCCGCGATGTTAGGGGAGCACAATAGAGAGATTAACTTGTTAAGCATCTTTAATGATGATTAGAAATTATAATATGATTAAATTTTTATTAAGCAATTGTCTGGGGTTCTAATAACAGTTGATAATTTAGGCAGGACATTAACTTGCAGCTACCACAATACAAATACATGTGATTTTAGTCATAGTCTAGATAGTGGAATGGGGATTAGCGGGGACAGAAAAGCTGGGTGTTCTGTAATTCTGGATGTGAAAGTCTTTCAGTGTGGGATCTCCTGGTACAGAACCGTGCACTGCTCTGCAGCATCATCTTCTCTCTCACGTTAGATGCAGATTTATCCATTTTCCCACTGATCTTTTTTTAATGGAGAGTTTGAGTTATTAAAGTTCATGGGAGCGGGAGCAGTCTGTAGCCTGTCCTGGCTAGGGCTCACAGGAATTGCAGTGTCAGGGACCGAATCGTGGTGGGGGTAAGGCCACCTCTGTGGGGTTCCTGGGTTGTGCTAGATCTAAACTGATAGTTTTTTTTGGTGAAGGTGTTTGTCCATAGCTGCAACTAGACATCGCACTGACAAAACTGGGGGGGCTCTGTGAGATAGTCTTCTTTCTTTCTCTTCTCGCATGCTTAACCATGGGAATGGGATCTAGTTAGAAGTACTTTGTTCGTTTGTCGTAATCTGGATGACTCACTGAAGTGTGAAACAATACAGGTGTGTGGGAAGCTCATCTGCATTGGCACAAAGCATCAGAGTTAATTTATTTCCTCCTGAAATAAGATTGGCATATTAAATGGGATTTAAGAACAAAAAAATTATGGAGGTGTAACAAGCATTTCATAAATTACTGCTTGCAGCAAAGTAACTTAGTGCCATGTCTGTTTTAAATGTATATATTTTTGGAAGGCAAACTTGTCCACAACTATTGCTACTTCAGGGTCAAATTTTGCTTAACTTGTGGTGCAGTACATGATGTGGTGATTCTTGTATTAGCCAAGTTGGGATGAAAACATAAAACTCTTAATGAATTCAGCGTTTTCTTTTCCTGAGACATTACTTGGTCTTGGGTGACGAGTTCCAATCTGGCTCTGTCTGATGGACGGTCCGAGAGCAGCAACTTTCTGCCATGATCAGGTGATGTGGAATGAACTGGTTGTATCCTTTCAGTCCTTCCTGGTGAGGTATCTCTAGAGGGAAGGGCCACCCTGGGTAGTACCCACAGATGTATTGCCAAGTGCCACAAACTCGTAAGTCAAGTCAGCAGAAATCATGAGATTTCAGAGTTTTTCTAGAGTTACGCTAGAGGGCAGATCCTTTAGGATGCATTTTCGGCTACATTTTAAGATTTTGTGAATCCTTAGGATTGTATTCTTATATTTAATTGAAAAAAAAATAGTAAGTGGGTTGTTCACATAATCACTGAAGTTCCTTTTATGATTTCTTTTTAAGCAGAGAGCCCGAAGTCTAAAAGTATGGAGAACAGCATGTCCCCAGAAGGGCGTCTACTAGAGATGTGTTGAGACAGAGAGGTGGTGGGCCAGGAGAGGAAGGAGTTGCTGTGGCTTAAGACATTACTATTACAACCACAGTAGCTGACGGGGGATACTTTTAGCCTATGGCTAATCCAAGATATAAAAAAATTGGGGTTGAACCTTGAAGAAAGATGATTAAATAAGCTCTCTTTACTTTCAGTTTGTAATGACTTAACAGCAAATTTTATGTCACACCAGCAAAAACTTGTAACTCAGCCCTGCATCTAGGCTCTTGTTTTAGGCAAATGCATTGGGTTCCGGGAGCTGGTTTTGTTTGTATGTGTGTGTTTGACTTGGGAGTTAAGTGGAGATAAATCATTCTCCCGTTTCAGCTGGACATTCCAGGAACCAAATCGTCTGTTAGCCAGGCTTACGTTTGTACTCAAGTTACTGAGATATTAAGTGCTGTGGACAAATTTTCTTGATGCTGCCCGTTCCATATTCCCCAAGGGCACTGGCTTTCTGAAGCTGACAATCTGGCCATTCTTTTCTTTAGCTTTCATACAGCTTTGAAATTGGTGATTTAAAAAAAATCTACTTCAGTGTTTTAGATTTCAAAATTGTCTATTCAACTCAGAGCTCAAAAGTTGTTGTGTTTTATTACTACAGTAGTAACAGCTTTGCCGTTCGTTACAATATAGGCTATCCAGTAAATTCCAAAATCAATTTAACTGCATCCTGGGGAGTAAATGGCGTGTTCTAGTGATGGAGGTTATAATGGGCTCTGATGTTTCTGGGATGAAAAAAAGTAGTCTTTCTAAGATAATGTTAAAACAAAGGTCTCAAAAATGGAACACTCGTTAGCTAATGGGAGGTTTAAATTGCAGATCTTTTTCTTCTCGTATTTTCGTATCTTTCTTACTGCAGAATTGGTCCTTATTTCAAACTGTGGTATGAGATGATAGTGCCTCTTGAATTGTTCTGTGATAATGTTTTGTGCATCAGGACTGTGTACCGAACAGTAACAGCATTGAAGAAATGTCATTTTTGGATATTTCTAATATATAGGACATAAAAAAGATTTCATTTCAGGATATCTCTTCTATCACAGAATATTTATTTAAAATTTGCATATGTAGCTTGTGGTTAGTTCCAAAGATTTTTTTCAAATAGAATAATGTTTCCCTGTGCCTCTTAATAAAAATGCAAAACAAAACAGATATTGCTGATCCCCGTAATACCAGATGGTGGTATTTGCTGATCTTTCTTTCCAGTAAGAAAAATTGCTGTAGAGATTAGGTAGCAAAGGGAAAAAAAATAGCCTTTTCAAAACAGTCAAGGCAAAATAACACTGTTGATGTAGTGATTATTGTTATTAAGAGGACAAAAATGGGGCTGTCATTATGAAGATGTATTCAGAGATTATGCTTAAATGGCTTGTGAAGATCAGATATGTGTGTCGTTTAGGGTAATTTGGGGGGGCTTACTGCTTCATAACTGACAAGTAAGAATGGAAAATGTCTTAATTCAGTGCTACCTGCAGAAAGTACAATGTTA
>NW_008825430.1:427295-431831 GCF_000699105.1 Pygoscelis adeliae
CTTGAGTTTAAGACATGAGAATTTAGATCTCGGGTCTTGTTGTAGATCTCTGGCAGATTTTCCAGTCTATCTATAGTAAAGTGTCTTTGGGTGGCCAGCAGTATTTAGAGATAGATGAATCAGCTCCGGATGAGCTGTTCTGTCTAGCCAGCACTGTGGAGTGCAGAGACGCTGCCGTGGGTGCAGAAGGGTGCAGATACCAACCTAAGCTACATTCTTTTCTTGACTGTAAGAGTGTGCTCAATAAAGGTTATGTGGGAAAGAAATCTGCAAAGATAGAGGTGTAAGAGAATTTGTGCAAAAAATTAGATTTGCTGGACGATACAGGCAAAAAATTTGAAATTTCAGAAATCTTGAGTGGGCGCTTGCTGTATAAACAATTGGTACAGTTTACTTCTTGCTAACAGTATTTCCTTTGTTCGGATGTAAAGCGTTTCCTGTTACCCCATCTGTATCAATCATTCTGTCAAGTGAGGAAAAGAAAAATTGTCTAAGGCTGCATTTGTACGTTTTAGTTAGCTTCTGGTTATAATCTAAGTGAGATAGGTGCACATTGTCAACAAAGGAAAAACTTCAAAAAATTAATCGTTCAGCATCTTCCATTGTTCAAAATAAAAATCCAAATGAAAATTAATTCATTGAGTAAACCCACACGGACCAAATACCCACTTTTTGGCTACTCCAGAATGAGCTACTTTGTCACAAGATACTACAGGATTTCAGCAAAATCTGGCCTTTAAAGTGCATAAGTTATATGGTTTGAAACTTCAGTACCAAACATAGAATGCCAATTTTTTAACAAGAGCTGATTCAAACTTTAATTTGGATAGTCAAAATTTCAAACGGATCTCGGTTTTATTGTTTACATGGATTAATGGCCGTAGTCATGCAATGGCTAATGAATTAGAAGCTGTTTTCAAGATAGATGTAATTTCCTTTTTTGTACTCAAAGCACGCTAGTGTTCCTTGAGCAAAGCCATCTGCACACGGAGAAAGAGAAATCCTTTGTTTTGGATACTCTACATATTGATGAATGTTTCTAAACTTTCTGCTTCCTTTCTTTTTTGTCAGCTCTTAGTTCCATTTTGCCTTTCTTTAGTGTTTCTGTCCTAGGGTTTCAATCCTGCTTTCCACTTACGTGCCTCTACCTTTCTTACAACTCCTGTAACTACCATATTTTAGCTGTGGTGCTATGCTGAGCTATGTATTGACTTCTCAGTTACTGTTGTTTAAATGTAAATGAATCCTGGCATTGTACTGGTGCTACTCCCAAGCCTTTCAACAGCTTATAAATTCAGACTTCAGTCTATAGGTAGCATCTGAAATCCCCCTTAAAGAAAAGTGGTACTTTTTCTGTTGTAGGTAGCGACTGTGCTGCATTCCATGTAACCCAGCAGGTACTGTAAGGTATAATCAGTTGGCTCAAATTAGGAGCCTCTATTAGCTCACATCTGCCCTAGATGCATACATGTTGCTGTTTTGTTCAAGGACAGCTCATAGCATTCGTTTCAAATGTTTAGATTTGGGCTGCTGCAGTTTTTCCATCTAAATGTCAACTGCATGTGACAAATAGAATAATATAAAATAATTATAATTTTTTCTCTAATCAGGCAAAAGGGGTGTTGAATTGTTTAATTACTGGCTTTGCAGCATGCAGATGGGAAGGCTTTTCAGGTAAGTTGCTCATACAAAATGCCTGAAATGGATAGTAATTAACAACTGGCTCTTCATTGGTATGTTAATTACACTGCCATTTGTCCTGGTGCCTGTCCTTGTTTAAATGTTCAGTTACACTGAACTGAAGCGTTCACTTCCTGGCAAACACAGAGTGTATCAGAACAGTTTGACTCTCAGATATATGCAAATATTTTATGGGAATAGGCATGCCAGTAAATCAATGAGCTGCAAAGAACAAAAACACTGCATATTTGTATTCCTCAGAGGTAAAAGCAAAACCTGTTTCTGTGGAATATACAGACCTGATTTTGAAAAATGGTCTCCAGTACTTTCCCAGTAATAATCAAGAGCACAATTTCATGCAAGTAGATAATTTTAGGGTCTCGTTACTGCTGACTCTTTCTGTTAGTAAAGGTAGGTGGACATCTGGGTGCTGTTGCAATGCATGTGTTTTTAAAACTGTATTACCTGTAATATCTGGATGGAAAATCAAACTGAACTGGAAATGCTTTTAAAACTCAGGATAAAACTGATTGTTTTGAATGCAGGGAGAGTTAAAGTAACTTCTTATGAATAGATCGCATTAGTAGTCTCAGATGTTACTTAACTTACAGTTTAATTCTTTCGAGAATGCAGATTGTCTTCTGTTATTTGGACGGTGCTTTGCAGAGTGCGTCCCCAATCTCCAGATACTACTTCAACAAGTAAAAGCAGACTGCATCTGGCATGACTCTCTAAGTTATTCAGTAATGTCCTGAACAGGGGCAGGCTGGTAAAGTTACGAGGCTGCCCAGCATGTCAGTATGAGGCTAGTATTTTAATTTGCTAAGCTTCTGTCACATGGAAAGCGGTTGATCTGCCCAATGCGCAGTGACCCTCAACACATGACAGAAGTCGACCCCTGAAATTAGGTGCTGATTGTAACAGTAGCTGTGGGAAGTGGATTACAGTCATAAAATTAGCTATAAAATTGCACTAGCTACTCTATGTCACTGCCCTCTGAGTCATGTTTGATCTGTTTATTGACAAAAAACTTTATTGCTGTTGGTACTGTAGAGCCAGTATGGCCATGGACGAGCTGGATTTCCATTGTTTCGTGTCCAACAGGCAAAGTTGCTAGCTCAATTTTGAGTCCAACTTTAAAGACTTAAAGTACTGTTAGCTAGAAAAGCTTGGTTTTGAAATGCTAAATTCTTGTGTTACCAGCCAGTGAGAGGAAGCTCATTTTACAGCAGTCTGTGGAGGCTGGCCCTGTGGGAGAGTTTGGGAAAACAGAGGTCAGTCCGATGACTACTCCTGTGAGTCATGTTCATGTCATAGTATATGGGGACACCAATGGTTTCCTCAGATTTAATTTTTTTTTCTTTTGAAAGCATCCTTAAGAGATCGCCTGGCCTTCTGTGTATAGCTCTGTCACCCTGAAAATGCTCTGCACTTTCTGTAGTGGGTGGTGGTTTGACCAGTAGAAAACAAGGCTGTATAATGAAAACTTCCCTTTATTTTTACGAGATTTTCAGCGGCCTTAGGAATACAATGGCAAATTATTGGAGCTATGTAAAGGTTTCAGTGTTTCTGAGATAAATGTTCCTCTGCTAATTTGCTTTGTTGCTGTTTTCATGTAAAACAGAAATTTTTTCTGGTTCATGTAAAGAAGAAAAAAAAAAGTTTAATTTGCTGTGCAGTCGCGTTTGTGGGAACAGCAATTGCGTCTTAGCTGCATTGTATTTTTGCTTACCAGTGAAGGTTTGAAGTATGCATTTCATTGTTGAAATTAAAGTAAATGAACCATCACTAAGAAAAATAAAGGAGCATTTTCAAACTCTCTTATGAGGACTGGAAAATAAGAATACTTTCTGAATGCATGGGCACATTTCAAAGGTGGACTAAAGTCCTAATAATTATTTGTCAGCTCCTTTCTTGTAGACATCTTATCAGACCAAAGTTTCTGTGAAAATAACTTTGGGGGTATTCAGACCTTCGTTGACTGTGAAGCATAGTTTACATGGAAGAGGTGTCTGCACCGCAGGAGGACTGATGCCTCCTGCGGTGGCCGGGACCTCCTGCCTGCCGGGTTCTTGGAGGTTACCATCCATGGTCCTGAAAGGGCATGAGGGGCTGCGCTCCACCTCGGCTGGACCGCAGCCCCGGGGTGGATTAAGGCTGATGAAGTGGGTTTGAGCTACATCTCTGAGTGATGACCCTTAGCAGTTGAGGTGTTGAGGACTTCTGTTCTCCTGGCTCTGTCATCATGGTGGTGATCTCCAGCAAAGGGGACGGTGGACTGCTGGAATTAAGAATGTTTTAAATGAATGTAACAATCTTCGCCAAATGCCACGTGTTGAGGCCTGCAGAATCCAAATTTCGCAGTTCCCACACAAGTCCTTAAAAAATGTGTAATGTCTCTGTAGATTCTCTGCCAGAAACTCTCTGCATCTATGAGTTAGGGTTTTTCCAAGTGAAACTGTTTCTCTTGTTACGTACTGGACTGGAGTCTCACTAAGAACAAAAAGTGCTAGATCAGACTCGTGTTGCATGGAACCCCTCTCCAAAAATAGCCTGTCCAGACATTTTGGAATAAAGTATAAAATTTCCATTATGGATACTTACAGAATAAGACGGCAATAGAGAATTTTCTTCCTTCTTTGTTGTTGATGGGCATTGTGAAGTACCTAGGCTTATACGAGTCTTTGGGGCTCCTTGTAGTTTATTCAAGCTTGAGACTTGGTTCTTGAATGATCACAGCTGTTGGTTTTCTTTCCTCTAAATTAAACTGAGTGCTTCTGTACTTGCTGTACTCTGTGATGTCTTCCTGATACAACAAATGAACCTGTGCCTTTCTGAGATGTAGTAGTCTTCTGG
>NW_008825430.1:431842-443200 GCF_000699105.1 Pygoscelis adeliae
TTCTGGTTATATATATCTTGACTCTCTTTCACTCTTCAAACAGGCTAACATCAAATGTTTCCAAATTGTTTCCTGACTCAAGACTTAATCTTATTTTTTTAATGGTGTCGTCCTTCTGCTTCTTAAGCCCTTTAGTTCTGAACTGTAAATGGGACTGAAGCTTATGATTGTTTTTAACAGTTTAGTGAAAGCTGCCAGTCTGAATATGTTTCGCTCTCCAAAGTTTTCCCTTTTGTTACTTGTGTTTCTCCCTCCAGGTTCCATGCATGTTTTAAAATGGAGGCCGTGTAAATATGTGAGTAATGTTTGAGGTTAGGCAGCTGTAGGATGGCACTGTAAAACAAGATCTTAGTGCTGGGGTACAATACCTTAATTAAAAGATGGGTGGTTTTACTTGTTGGCATTTTGGTTGAGTAGAATCAGTTGGAGATGTGTGAGTGGGTGGAAAGAACATTAACATGAAGTTCATGCTGAATTATGTTTTGCTTGAGGAAAACTATTCATTAGTCTCGTAGCTGGCACATGCCTTTTCATTCCTTCTCTAAAGTAGTATCTGACTACTTTCATGAAAAGGTTGATATGACATTAAGGAATTGGTTCTGCCTCATCTACTGATGATGTGCAAAAGCCTTTCTGCCCTTGGCAGAACTGAATTAAGACACAGGCAACATGCCAGTCCTCACTTTGCTCTAGGAAGGGCATACGTGTGGTAAATGTTTCAGGGTACGCAGAGTCATGGCTCCATCTCTTAGAGTGTTACATGTGGTGGTTAATAGTGTTGTCTCTGAGTTCAGTTCCGGACCTCATTCTGTCTCCACCTAAACCCCTTTGTTGGTATTGGTTTTTCAAGATGGTCTTAAGGACAAAATGTTCTTTCATCATTGCTAAATTTAGAATGACTGTGGTAATTATGAGTAAGAATTTCAAAGACCAATAAATTCTCATTGTGCAGGAAAATTCTTGGCTGTTAGAAGCTGCCTGCATTTTTCACTTTTATTGCTGGCTGGCTATCTCATGTCTGAGACCTGACAAGGGAAAGAAGACAGTCTTGTGGTACAGGCACTGGACAGGGTTCAAATTTACTACAGACTTCCTACTTAACCTCTGACAAGTAATATCCCCGTGCCACAGTTAAGTCATCTGATTTTTCTTTCCATTTCTCTTACCTCCAGTTTGCACGCCCTGTTTATAAGACTAGGTATTCTGGGATGCTTTTTTCATATGCATCTGTTAGAAAATGACATATTTGTAGGAGAGTGTGGAGTGCCTATCCTGGAGCAAGCAGAGAGTATTTTTTTTTTTTCATTGTGATGTACTAATTCATAATGTTTTAACAATAGACTTTTATTGCAACCACATTTATGTTGGATTAGCAAAGATTTTTTTCTCCCTTTGGGAAAAAGAAGAGATAAAAAAGCAGAATATGCAGCTTCTTTCTCCTTAGAAACAGTAGATATTATTTATTCCAGGCACATGAATAACCATTAATTTGTATTTTCTTTATACAGTAGGTATGACTTTGGGATAATGTGCTTTTTTAAGTGTCTTGGCAAAATATACACATGAGCATAGAGGGATAGCTATTTCAGTGCTGAACTACCACCTAGTTTTAAAGTCTTAACATAGGCTTTACAACTTATTTCTTGCTGACTTGACTTATGGTTGCTTTTGTCACTTAATTTGCCTTTGAAAACACATTAGTTTGTTCTCCGCCGGTTAGAGTTTGAATTAAGATTGAGAGCAAAATATTCATTGCTTCATACACAAAAGAAATGATCGAACTATATGAAAAATACAGTTACATGGAGTGAAAATTATGAGATAGTTTTCAAGTGTGCATTGTGTGTTTGAGAGTTGAATTTAGGAAGTAGGAAAATGCATTATATGGGAGTATTTGGTTAGTATGTTAACTCAAACTGCTCTTTAAATTAAGTCAATGAGCTGTCACTGGAAGTAAATACATTTTCAAAAATCAAATCATTCTTTCTAATGTTGAAATGTAATGATAAAGTATTTGTGGTGATTTCTTGGTATGTGCATTTGGCTGCCACCAGTTGTTTGCTTTGTTGCGTAGAGTCCCTGTCATAGCTTGAACCTGATCGCCAAGTTTGGCATTCAGAGTAATTTTATATGTCCTTTGTACTTGTCTGTGCTGCTCTTCAGTCAGCAAATACCAAATCAAAAAACTTAGTTTGGTCAATATTTACAGACAAATACTCAGCTTGTTTTTTGACAAACATCCAGTTTGTTTATAGTGAGTTTTTTTCGGTACCGTTCTTCACTTCCGTATTTGATGTATCCACAGAACTATCTGTATACTTTTGGGAACAAGTGGCTTGTAATGGATGTTGAATCATGTTTAATATGAATATGGGGACATGGAAAAATAATGTTTTGTTGTTATATGTTTTCATTTGTTTAGTAGTTCACTGGTAGAACATCCAGTGAATTCTTGTATTTTGTAATTCTGAAAAAGTGGTAAGAGCATGGCCATTACAGCTGATCACTTCTTGAAAGCCCAGCAGAGCTTACCTGGAAACATAATTTTCTCTCTTATTTTAAAATCGGTAATTTTAAAAAGCAAAGTATGAGATTCAGTATTATAAAAGCTGTTCAGGAAGTAGCTCTGTGAAGAAGTTAAGCGGAAAAAAGTGTTCCAAAATTCATGAGAAATTCTTGGGTGTGTAGTAAACCTAAAGAAACACTAAGGAATCTTCCGCAACAGAGCATAGCAGTATTTTGTATTTACTATATGCCTATGAAGGTTTCCCTTACGCCATAACGTTGGGGTGTTCTATTTGGAGCATTTGTGGGAATTAAAACTTCTAGAAAGTAACACAAAAAAATGCAAATGCAGCTACCTTTGAAATTCCAAAAGCCTGTGGGCTTTTATTATTTTTTTTGTTCTTTGAAGACATGAAAGATATAATACGTGAAATTACCTAAAAGGCGGAATGTTCTAAACAGCGTAATTAATGATCCTGGGGCAGTGAAAGGTAGAAAAATCACTAAGACCTTTATTTGTAACTTTTTTTTGCTTGCAGAAAAATTCAGGTTTTGGGAAACTCATCTTCAAAAACGAGGGTAGCTGCCAATATGGGTTGGTCTGTCAGAGCAGTTAAGATTTCAGAAGATGTTCTGAAAGTTGTCCTCTGCCGGAGGTTAAACTGAACACATCCATATCTCTGATAGGTGCCAGCTGAATGTTGTGGGAAGGCTGGTGTACTCTTTTCAGGTGGCTTTTCAAGGTCCAGTTTGATTTGAATCTGGAATTTTCTTATCCACAGCACTTTTCCATGGTCTGAAGGCTGGACTATAGTGCTTCATAACCTGGGCCTGGAGTTTGGGAAAATAATGGTTTGGAGTAATAGATTACACAAGCAGTCTATTCATTTGTACATCTCGTTTGAGTCATATGAAGTCTTTGATCCTTGGTGCTGCTATGGGAAAGTGAGGTTAGCTGTTTTCTCCCATCTCTAGAGAAAAAAAAAAAGAAATGTTAATCAGAAAATCTCTTTTGACTTACTTGAAAGTAAGTCCCTTATCTGAACTTGAAAGTTCAGTAAGGGATAAAATGAACTGAATATTTCTATGCAAGGCTCGGGCTGGGTTTTCAAAATGGAGTTAAATGTGTTTTTTCCCAATTTTTAGACAGAGAACGTTGCATTAGAAATTGTGAGGAAAGGGAGAAGTACTAAACCACACCCTGTTTTTAGAACATGTTTTGTGATGCATAGTGATATTCTTTTTAGGGTGTTTCACATAAATACTCTTATTCTTGGTAATAAATTGGGATGTGGAAACACCTGAATGGCCAATTAATTATCGTAACATGAAATAAGCATCATTTGCTTGTTGATCAAGCAGAACTGAAGTCATTAGTGCTATCAATAAAATACTGTTTAATGAAAACAATAGCATTCTGATTACCCAACAGTGCCCAAGGACACTGTAAATATACTGATAATTAAGTATTTGGTAATGCAAGTTGCTGTTCTGAATGAAATTTACAATTAACATACCCTTCTGAAGCACGCTTAAGAAAAAAAATCTTTGTAATAAATAATAAAGGCATTTGAAGGACATGAGTAAGTAATTTTCAATGAATAATTTAAATCAGAGTGGTCTAAATTTTCCATCTTTGTAGTTGGACTATGTTGTTTCTGAGCTTTCCGCAGCTGGCGGGGAATGGATGTCTCCATATGTGTGGGTGCACCACAAAGGCCTCAGGTCTTTGACCCCAGCATGGTCAGTGGCTTGCAGGGCAGCTCGTGGGCCACCACCACAGCAGTAGTGATTGGTTTAATCTGAGGTAGTTTGACAGTCACCACTTCCTCAGAAATACTTCGTGCAGATCTCTCACAGTCTTCCTCACCAGCCCCTCCATGGCTTGGCTCGATAAGATGACTACCAGAGATGATTTCTCCTGGTGATTGACCCATGCTTTGTTGTAGTAGGCAGGTCAGGTGCAAGATAGCACTTCTGTCTTGGTATGGCTCCTTGGATTTTCAAATTTTTAAACTTAGGATAAATTTTATAAATACTTGCACCTGTGAACTTAGACAATGCTTACTGTACTTGTCCACCTCAGTGAAAATGTATTATAAGGATATTTATGTGAAACAATTGTAAGAAGGGACCGGGCATGAATTAATTCACAAAACATCTCTGCGCGTTATTTAACAAATATCTTGTCAAAGTTCTTCCAACTTGAACCAAGAGTTATAGTCATAAATACTGCCTTGCACGCTCATGAAATCTGATAGCCGACTTCTCTTGTAGTTAACAGAAAATATGGACAAGAATCAAGTGATGTTGGCTCTCAAGTCACATAAAATGACTTCCATGTGAATTCTTTGCATTTCTGGGTAGGGAGGAGAAGTAAAATAGTCGAGAGAAGGTATTGGATTCCTGGGAAAGCTAGGCTACCCCTGATCTGTGTTTGGTTAAGATCAGTTTTGGTCAGTGTTGTAGGCAGATTTATTACCCATTACCTTTATTTCATTGCATGTTTACACCTGTTCAGTATGTTTTATGTAGCTGATAGGAGTTTAGAGCACTGTCATCTTGTTACGGTGTAAACTCTGGAGAACCACAGTATTGGTCTTGGTGGAGTTTTTCTTGTGTATACCATTGTAAGTATTTTAATAGCAGTTTCAAAACAATTTCTGCAAATTGACAGTTGAACTTGTAAATGAACAAAATAGATTTGCGATGAAGCACGGCTATTTGGTCGAAATCTAAACCAGCTTCTATTGCTGGAAAAAAATTGCTAGATAGATAGTAAAAGCCAGACTTTTTGATAGAAGATGATAGAAGTATTATTTTAAAATAAATAATTTGAAGATGAGTGAACAAAAATGAAGTCTCAAATGATGACATAGTAACTACTCAATAGTTTATCTGCACTCACTGTTATTATTTATTTATCATAAAACAATTGCATAGGAATTTATAAAAGGACATTTGCTTGTAAACATTGTTGGACAATTATCTCGTAGAACAGGGAAATGAAACAAGGTGAGGAGTTTGGGGAAGGACAAATAGCAATGATGATATAAAACTAGTAATCAGTGATCTACAGCAAGGCCATACTATGGAAAATGCTTGATTTGATTGTTAATGAAATAAATCAATAGTGGTAGTTGGCTAATTTCCTACCTTTGTAGAAGAAGCACACTTGAGAAATGTTGTGTCCCCTGCTCACGATGTAAAAACTGGCTGTCCTGTCCCAAAATAAAGATTTTTCAAGCCCAGCATGACTTTTCCAGCACTGGCCAAGAGCAGGTGCTTGAAGGAGTGTAAAATCAGAGCAAGCATGTATGGTGCTTCCCCTGGGTACCTTCCCACCCTCCAGCCATGTGTGACTCAGAGACTTCTTGAGCCAGACATGACATTTGTATTTTGTAGCCCTCAGTGGATTTCTTTTCCACAGTTTTGGACAGGCTCTACTAAAACCCGTATAAACTTCTAGCATCCACAGCTTCCCATTGCAGGGAGTTTGGGGCATCCAGAGATAGTCATGACTGGTCAGGAAGGCTTGGCAAAAGTAGCAAGGGTGCAGGAGGATAAAAAAGGTGAAAAGGGGCAAGTTGTGGGACAGTTTGATAGTAGCTGAAACAGTTTCTCATTGCCCTTGAGGTGTGGACAGGCTTGGGGTGGCTCCCAAGAGGGGACAAGCAATGCAATGGGAGAAGGAATCTAGATTTAGATGTTGTGTTTTATACATGTAGTCATGAGGACGGCCAGCAAGGGACATGACACTGAGCAAGGCAGGAAGTGAGGAATGGTTGGATGAGGGGGGGTTTCTTTCTGTGTAGAAAGAAGTCCAATCTCAGCAAGTCTTAGCAATGCGGAGGCAGATGTGACAGAACTTGGACATAACTGGAATCACAGTAAAGCTAATCATAGAATCATTTAGGTTGGAACGGACCTTTAAGATCATCGAGTCCAACCATTAACCTAGCACTGCCAAGTCCACCACTAAACGATGTCCCTAAGCACCTCATCTACACGTCTGTTAAATACTTCCAGGGATGGTGACTCAACCACTTCCGTGGGCAGCCTCTTCCAATCTTGACAACCTTTTCGGTGAAGAAATTTTTCCTAATACCCAATCTAAACCTCCCCTGGCGCAACTTGAGGCCATTTCCTCTTGTCCTATCGCTTGTTACTTGGGAGAAGAGACCGACCCCCACCTCGCTACAACCTCCTTTCAGGGAGTTGTAGAGAGTGATAAGGTCTCCCCTGAGTCTCCTTTTCTCCAGGCTAAACAACCCCAGTTCCCTCAGCTGCTCCTCATAGGACTTGTGCTCTAGACCCTTCACCAGCCTCGTTGCCCTTCTCTGGACACGCTCCAGCACCTCAATGTCTGTCTTGTAGTGAGGGGCCCAAAACTGAACACAGTATTCGAGGTGCGGCCTCACCAGTGCTGAGTATGTGGTGTGGTGCTGTGGGTTGTTTTCTTAACTTGCACTGAAACAAATTAGATTTACCCAGTTGGCTGTTTGCTTTTCTACAGAGCAACAAATCTTACCAAGTCCTTTTAACAAACGATTAGTGATAATCTTGTGGGGCAAGGCCATGTGCAGGTCTTTTGCCTAATTCAGTATTATTGTGCCAGGCTTTACTGTAGCTTTAGCTTGTCTTGCAGCTTCCACTTTACCTCCTGGTGTTTTACAGGATGAAATACAGCAAGTGTTCTGTTTTAAAAGGGGGAAAAAATGTCCTGTACTTGAATATCTAATTGAATGCCAACCAAAACAAGCTAAATGAAACAGACTTGTTAAATGAAGAGTTAATGGACTGAGCATGATCTGTCTCTGAGAAACTTGAAGGAAAGCCATTACACTTTATTATTTTTTCATCGTGTTTGTTTGCCCAGGCTGGGCGTGTGCTTCTACAGTTTTTGTGAGTTCATTAATGGGTTAGCTTTGGCCACTTCTGCATAACAGAACAGCCATATACGGTATTTGCTAGTTCTGACACTAAGTAAAAATTATGGAAAATAACTTTGAATGTTACCTTCTGTTTCTTGCACACAACTTATAATTATGCAGTTATTTTTGGCAAATACAAAATGTCAGAGGAGGAGGGAGGATCACCATTCATTTCAAATGGAAATGATGCATAGTTTAGGGAGCCTAATCTTTTTGTAGTTTATTTAGTACTTTTGCCTCGGGTCACTAATAATATCAATAAAACCAGGGCAAATTAAGGCAGAAAACAGTTAAGTGAAGAATTATGTTGTATCAGTGCATGATCATGTATATAAAGGCCTAAGACCAGGTAGGGTCACATTCAGACAGCATAAATGATCCCGCTGCTGTTGACTGCGGTTTCACTGTGACCCAAGAGAGGCTAAGGATCTGCCTCTCTTCTTTTAATAAAGGTTCCATCAATCCTGAAACAGGCTTTCGAAGCCAGATTTTCATCCTCTCTGCAAAGTGGCCTTTTACAGTGGCTGCCCTGCTTACTTGCCCAATGTGAATGTGCACTTTCCCACTTGTGACTCTTTATACCTGAGAGACTTGCCAAGTGTTGGAGGCTCAGGTTGCGTTTTCAATGCAAGGCTAGTCCAGGTCCTTGGATTTGCTTCTAGCCCACTTTTTGGTGCACTTCCAGACTTCGGATGTGGGAAGTGTTTTTCTTCTAACGCGTCTGTCCATCATAATCGTGTTGAAGACCTAGGCGCTGTTCCGCATGAGTTAAATCCCCCACTTCTGCAGTGAGAAAAATTTTTCAAATTTTAGAGGCGGGCCAGGTGCTTAGGTTCAGGTGACAGTCTTCAAGTTCATTCTACAGTGAAGACAGAAGCCTTGTTTTAGTTCTGAGAGGGTTTATTATTTTCCAAGACTAGAGACATGCTTTCAGAACAAGAGCCATTAAGGCCTCTTTTTTAATCTTTCCTCCTTATTTTGTATTCCAGCAGCCTCTCTTTCATGAGGGGAATGGTCATAGTGTGGCAGGATTTGTCAGCAGTCAGATGTATTGGATTATTAAAGGGAGTACAAGAAATAGTTCATCTAAGCCAGAGGCTGAATAGGTCGAGAAGAGATAACAAGGAATTATGAATGAGAAGTGGAAAAATAGCGAGGGAGAAATGCATGGGCATACGTGAGAAGGTGAATTGGTGCCATGCCATTTGTCAGCAAAATAGGAGGAATGAAGAAGCAGCTACCCTTTCCCTTCTTCCCAACCTAACCTTGGGTAGTAATGTGCGCCTTTTCTCTGTGCTTCAAGTTGAATTTTTAGTCTATAACAATCTCTGCAGTAGGTGCAGAGGTGTGACTCCAGGTCTTCTTCTGGAGTCTAATCCCCCGTCTGGATCATGCTAAAGGCCATTCTGAGTTTATTTAGTTGTATAGGGGTCATTGAGGCTGAGAAGGCATAGGCAGCGAGCATGAATGTGGTCCGCATCCTTTTCTTATGCCCTGACCTCTGTGGAAATTGTTGTGCCTCGACCACGGGGTAGATCTGGATGAATGGAATTACCAGACGTGACTGGAATGAACAAGGTGATTAGCATGAAAATTGGAATTAAAAATAAGAAGTATTGTCAAAGTAGCATTCAGAATCACTTAGGAGTACTGTATGAAATCATTTTTTGGTGTTACAAATCATAAGATTGACATTTCCACAACTGGGTTTTTGGGTGCCATGCTTTCTTGTGCCCAGTTTTGGATGCTTCAGAGGACCCTGATTTTCAGTGTCAGCTGCTCATCCTGCAGGGATCTGTCTCGCATTGTCCCTCAAGCTGAGCACTTAGAGGAAAAATACCCCTAAAGCAGACTAAAACTCTGTCAAGGTCTACTTCTAGTTCTGTGTCTACATCCTGCCTTCTTCTGCACATCCCCATGGTGGTGTTGAACTACAGGGCATGCAAAAAAGTATGGTTTGTACTCCGATTCCAGGACTCCACGAATGGGTTGTGTGCACTCGACAGTGAAGTGTGGAGGCACCGTAAAGGATTTCAGCTCTTTGGCTTCAAAGCCTGCTCTCCCAGTCTGCTGATGGGACATATGGTAGATATCTCCCCCCACCCTTCTTGTGTACTTAACATTCACCTGTGATGCAGACGGATGATAAAGCTTTGATTTTAATTTTAAAAAAGGGTGTGTTTCTCTAGTAACTATTTACAGTATGCCCTAATTTTTCTTCAAGGTTATGGGGGGACACCCTCCTCCCCCCCCAAAGTACAGGGCATCTTGGTGGAGGGGGAATTTTTAAATTAAGTAGGATTTATATGTTATTAATAAAAGTCCTCTCTATCTTAGTAGCTGTTTCCAGAACCTAAATGGTTAAAGTAGAAAATGTTAGTAATTTTGCTGCAAATAAATTGATCAGTATGCAAGACGGTTGTCACCGGCTGAATCATGGTCCACAGTTAAGGTAAACAGATCTGTGATGACATTTTCTGAGCAGAATACCAATGCTGCTACATTTCTTCCCAGAGGTTTCTGACACTTCTTATATGCGGATAACATTTCTCTCCAAGAAGGTTTTGTTCACAGGAAAGAAATAGCATCTTTGTAAGAGTCTTCCTTAAAGGTGGGATTTATTACATTTCCCGAT
This sequence comes from Pygoscelis adeliae, assembly GCF_000699105.1. Classification (NCBI taxonomy): domain Eukaryota; kingdom Metazoa; phylum Chordata; class Aves; order Sphenisciformes; family Spheniscidae; genus Pygoscelis; species Pygoscelis adeliae. The sequence continues at coordinate 441,917 of NW_008825430.1, forward strand.
TTATTTGTTATCGTAATTCTGTTAAGAGCATGGAAAGGAATGTTTTTGCTTTTCTGCATATCCTCTCTGCACAGTAGATCTTTCTGATGTGGAGTCTATTTAAAATATCTGGCAATGGAATGCAAGTAAAACAGTATTAACAGTTAGCAGGAACAATGAAAATGTATTTTTTATATTCTCTGAGAGCGAGCTTGGTTTTATAATCTCTGTAGTTAACATGTAAAAGCAATGACTGAATATACAGCTAGATTTTTAGCATAGGTGTTTCTGTGAAATATTTTTGGCTACATGATGGCTTCATATTTTCATTGGCATATTCTAAAGTAAGAGATACGATTTAGTTTATTCTTAAATGTCTCTGTGCTAGGCAGAAAATCCCCTTTGCAATTGACTGCAGTCAAAACCTTTTTGCTGAGATGCATCTAACTCCCGTATGACTTCAGGGTATGGAAAAATACAGTTTCCAAAGAAGTTTTTGAAATCTGCTTTCTTAGAACATGTAAAATCTCTGTGTATGATACTGTTCACGGGAGAGGGCACGATCGTAATTCTGTATTTAGCCTTAGATCCACATTTACTTGGAGGTGATTGACATCTCAGTCGTTCTGTGGATTAGCGATTGGAAATCTGTCGCGTTTGTATTGATAAAAGTAGAATCTCGTTCGTTAAATCAGATCCTGGTGTCTGGCTTTCATCCCGTTTATTACAGTAGATACTGGAGGATGAAAGAGCCCTATGGAGAGCGTGCTCAGTGGTACCTGACATGTAATAGCAAACCTGGAACTGGTCGTTAAAGTTAATGTCGGGGATTCAAAGTCCATTGAAGTCAGTGAAAGCATTTCTCCAGTAGGCTTCAGATTTAAACCTGGCTCTGTCCGTGTCTGGCGTGTGTAGGTGAGAGGAGTATAGCCTGGGATGCCTGAGTGGCTGAAAATAGTGTGGTTAATAGGACCTTTTGTAAGATGGACTTACAGAGTCTTGTCATGCACAGCGTCTGGTTGTATTTCAAAGTGTCACAGCAAGATGTATGGCTACAGTTTCTGTAGAGGAGCAGAGCAGGAAGCACCAGCTCCGGAGCTGCATGATGCAGGCTGTGAAGATACTGGCCAAAGAGCTGCGCTTCTCTGGGGGGTGTCTCAGCAAGTTGCAGATTCGTGTCAGAGATGAGTTAGAGCTGCATTTCAGGCAGTGGATCTCGGGTGGGGCTCAAGATTTGAAGTTTGGGCTTAAGAGCCATGGTTTAATAATCCTCCAGGTTCATCCTGGCGTGTTGCACCATCCAGT
>NW_008825430.1:443253-466655 GCF_000699105.1 Pygoscelis adeliae
TGCGCTTTCAAGGTATCCTTGTGCAGCATTTAGCTTGCTTTTCACATTTTATGAAGTGCACAGTAGCTGTTTTCTGTACAGATCTCTATAACAAAGTTTGAGATGAACATGAAATTTATTGGGAATAAATCCCTGTATTTTATCCCTGTATTTTTGATGTACATTTGCAGATTGTCTTTTATTTCAAAAAGTTCCCTGAATATTTTGGGAGTGACCTACATGCAACGCTGGAGGAAAGTGTAATATCCGAGCTTAGAGTGTTCAGCAGTGAAATTAATTCTGGACAGAAATGGAGGGACTAATTCTGCTGCTTTTATATTGAGCACTGACACTATCCCTGGATTAGTGTGGCTCCTCAGGGATCCCCAAGATGAGCATGAGTATTAGTGGCAGGATCAGGCCTGTGCCCAGGCATGACAGTGATACAACAAGAGCTGTTATGTGTCATCTAATTGGAAGAATATCCACTAAAGATTGTGAGTGTTATGCTGGGTTTTGTTTTAATAGCATTTGTGTGTTCTTTGGCAGATCTCTAGGTAACTTTCTAACTTTGAAATGGAATACTGCGTGTAATTTTTCAGCAGAAGAGTGATTTCTGTTTGACACTAAGGAACTTCATTTAAATAATTTTTTTTCAGAACACTGCCTTGATGGTTATAGATGATTTTCATGAACATTCAGCCTGACCTTGTTTACTTTCTGAATATTGTACCCATATTCTTGTGTTTTAATTTTGCGTAAAGTAAGCAACGCTTGTCCTATTTCTGTTGGCAGAAGGAAAGTCCACTCTCAGAAGGTCCAATCTTGGAAAGAGAACAGCTTGTTTCCTAATGTTCATTGCTGCTGAAACACTTCTGTGAACATTAGTGTTAACATCTGTCTGGACGTGGGTGTAGATGAGCCTGGAAACATGATTGTTGACCAGCATGAGTCAACAAGGCTGGTGAAGTGTCTAGAGCACAAGTCCCATGAGGAGCGGCTGAGGGAACTGGGGTTGTTTAGCCTGGAGGAAATGAGACTCAGGGGAGACCTTATCACTCTCTACAACTCCCTGAAAGGAGGTTGTAGCGGGGTAGGTGTTGGTCTCTTCCCCCAAGTAACAAGCGATAGGACAAGAGGAAATGGCCTCAAGTTGCACCAGGGGAGGTTTAGATTGGATATTGGGAAAAATTTCTTCACCGAAACGGTTGTCAAGCATTGGAAGAGGCTGGCCAGGGAAGTGGTTGAGTCACCATCCCTGGAGGTATTTAAAAGACGTGTAGATGTGGTGCTGGAGGACATGGTTTAGTGGTGGACTTGGCAGTGCTAGGTTAATGGTTGGACTTGATGATCTTAAAGGTCTTTTCCAACTGAAATGATTCTATGATTCTGTCCTTTTTCTTTTTTAATATATATAACCACCTTGACACCTGCTTCTACAGTGCTGAGCTTTCATACTGGTTTATGCTACAAAAGAACAGCATAATTTACTTTCAGTGGGCTGACCTAAATTTATGTTGATGTAACTTCAGACAATTGCAGGTTACCCTTCTGATTATTTTTTTTTCTTTAGGTTTGTGTCCGATGCACACCCCTTTTTTTATGGTAATAGGCTCCCTGGAGTACCTATCTACCACAACATATCTAGCTGAGATTTCAGTCTGGGTATTTTTATTTTCCCATTGTCTCTCTTTCTTTCTTCCTGGAGCATGCACAGACAGGTAGCTTCTCTGGTGCTCAGTCAGAGAAGCAGCTGACTGTTCCATCAGATTTTTCTTCTGGCTCTGCCTTCCCAGATTGGCCCTTTGTTTTCTGAGGTAACATGTTTCTACTTTTCTGACCAGCCCATTTTTTTCCCCGTTGCATCTATAAAACCCTTGTAAAAATATTATCAAAGATCTGGTCCTTTTAGATGCTTGTGGATGAGTAGAGATGGAAATAATTTGTGGAGCAGCTGAGATCCATTCCATGGTGTCCCCAGAAGTTCTTGGCAGCCTGCAGCAGGGAGCTGCTCTGTTTGTGAGTAGAGTATAACCACAATCTAGTGGTTATATTTCTGAGCAACCATCCAACTTCAATGCAGCTTCCAACACCCAATTGGCTGCAGCTGAGCAACAGGGTCACTTTGTCAGCTCTGTCCCTGAAGTCTCCCTGTAGTGCTTTGGTGTCACTGTTTGTACACCGAGACTGTGTATGAGGTCCTTCACTGCTGCTCTGGCTGCTCTTGCCAGAGGCAGGCCAGGTATGAGTCAGCAACACATGCTCCATGGTGTTGTTGCCCTTGGAGTTGCTTTCTTTGCTGTATTTGCTATGTGGCTTGAAAGAGACCCAACCCTCCCGGTTTCTCCATCTACAGAACTCAGAATAAATCTGTTGTGGCAGGAAAGACATCTTGGAAAGCTGACTGCTTTTGTTAGCAGTGTATGTCCACCCTCGAGGGCCTTATGAAAGCTGCAATAGGTCACACAATGGTTGGTGTCTCTTTGACGTGGGAAACTCTAAACTGGAAAGGTAAATTGGGTGTCTTATGCATTGATGTATGTGCAGGTCTGTCACACCTTCAGGCTTTTGCATAATGGAAAGCCTTCCCTCTTAGTTGAGCTTTCATGTGGATTAATGTGTGTGGATCCCCTGATTTTTTTTTTTCTTCTTGTGCTTATATCTTGGAAATGGAAATTTTTGAAGATGTCCTTTTACAGCAGTCAGCTCAATGAGCTTGGTTTCATTCTCAAAGGACTATGAAGACACAGTTGAAGGCTATTTTGTGTAAGAAGTTACTTTCTTCACTGCGCTGTTTTTGATGTGCCATTCTAGAGATTCAAGATACCTACACAGTAATTCTTCAGCTTATACCTTGATAGAAAGATCATCTATTTTCTGCAGAATGTTTTCTTTCAGGTGTTTTTGGACATTGATATAACTGAGCCTGTGGTTTGGTCATTCCTCTAGCCTTTGGTTTTTTTCTTATGAAAAATACGCAGTTTCTGGTTTTCCTTACTACTTGAAATTTGCTAACTACCCTTGCCTCTCATGTCTTCATACATTAAAGGCTGAACAGAAGAGCAGAAAAACAACTCATTCTGCCTAGCCCCAACCACCTAAATTGGACATCTGATCCAAACTGTCTCCCTGAGTAGTCATTGGCAAGAGCAAGGGAGCTACAGAGAGGTTTACTCAACCTATTTTGGATGCACCTCTAAGCATGGGATGCGTAGTAGTGCAAGGATGATGCTTCCTTTCCCTTTTAGTGATCTATAAAGTTACCTGAAATAATTAGCTTTGACTTTTAGACTTTTAAGAGTAGATGAGTCCAACCGTTGGCTTGGTTTTTCATCCTCTTTGTCTTAGATGGAGGAAAATGAGGGTATAAGAATTTCTCATCACAATTACAAATACGGTACTGCTTTTACTCTCTCAAAATACTGCCCAGAGCTGATAGGAAATTGTTTTACAATTACTAATTTAAAAAAATCTGATATCCTTGATGATCTGTACTGAAATGTGTTTCTGAGTGACAGGGACACTTTGCAGGTAGATTTATTATGGTTTTTACCATCTGCTTTAAGAAATGAGTGAGCAGAGCATTTTGAAATGACCTTCAGTTCCATCCATGAAATGTGAGTTTGAATGTTCCAAGTGAATTATTGGCATTAGACCACTAAGCGTACTTATTCTGGAAATAGTGATTAACCAGTTGTTGGGATGCTCATGCTTTTATTTGTATGGAAATATGCTAATGTACATTAATGTAGTGTTTCCACATAGCAGCATCTTTAGACACAGCGGGACTTTCCGTGGTGTGGTGTTGTAGGCAGAGGACTCATTGTTTGTCCTTGCACACTTTGTTGAAAAATATTGGATGAGTACTTTGCTCTGTGGCTTTTTAGTTGAAAGGAGTTAATAAAAGTAAATGTACTAGAAAAAATTCATGAAATCAGTGAACAGATAAAATGTTATTGTTTGAAATGCATTATGTTGCATAATGGATTTATGTAAAGTGTGGCAGAGATGAGGTGCTCTCCAGACATAATGAAAGAACATGGATTCCTGTTTCCATAATTGAAGTTCTTTTGTACATATCTGTTGGGAAAAAAAATAACAGGATTTTTTAACAGATTTGCTTTCCATTAGTCAATATATTTATCTGTAGCTCCAGATACTCAGCCAAGTTTAAAAAAAAAAGTTGGAAGGATGATGCATTTTCTTTCAAGATAATTAAATGTTGTGACTGTAGATTTTACCTCCGGAGTGAGTAAAGTATATCTGCATTAAAAAAGTTTTAATTGCTTACATAGTTTACAAGAGTTGCACAGAGGCAAAATGTGTTTAATCCGTGGGATAGGAGAAAAGGATATAAATACATTATATTCCACTTTTCTTTTTTGAAGTGTAATGAACTGTTATTAATAGGTTGTAAAAGTACATGCCATTGGTGGTCTGAAAACCGTTGCGTAAGGTGTGCTCTTGCTGTTCCTCAGATCAAAGATTTGAGCTTTGACAATCTCATTAACCTGTGGCTATACCCAGATCTCGTGGTTTAACCCCAGCCGACAACTAAGCCCCACGCAGCCGCTCGCTCACCCCCTCCCTGCCCCGCCCCAGTGGGATGGGGGAGAGAATCGGAAGGGTAAAAGTGAGAAAACTCGTGGGTTGAGATAAAGACAGTTTAATAGGTAAAGCAAAAGCCGCACGCACAAGCAAAGCAAACCAAGGGATTCCTTCACTGCATCCCATGGGCAGGCAGGTGTTCAGCCATCCCCAGGAAAGCAGGGCTCCATCACGCGTAACGGTGACTTGGGAATAACACCACCATCACTCTGAACACCCCCCCCCTTCCTTCTTCTTCCCCCTGGTTTATATGCTGAGCATGACGTCATATGGTGTGGGATATCCCTTGGGTCAGTTGGGGTCAGCTGTCCTGGCTGTGTCCCCTCCCAACCTCTTGTGCCCCCCCAGCCTGCTCGCTGGTGGGGTGGGGTGAGAGGCAGAAAAGGCCTTGACTCTGTGTCAGCACTGCTCAGCAGTAATGGAAACATCCCTGGGTTATCCACACTGTTTCCAGCACAAATCCCAAACACAGCCCCATACTAGCTTCTATGACAAAAATTAACTCTGTCCCAGCCAAAACCAGCACACCTGAGCACTGGCAGAGAGATGAATATCAGCCTGGATTTTGGGCTTGGTTCTGCTCTGCAAGGCACCGCACAGGCATACAGGAAGCCTTGGAGCTCTGTTTGGTTCAGTCTCGTCCTCTGAATGCCACCAGAATATAAAGAAAGAACAGTGTCACCTGATAATTCATCCGTGCTTTAAACTTTTGACCTCACTGGCAAACTGAGAAATTTTTGAAGTTTTATTTTTCTTGGTACCCTGGTACCATGATCCACAGCTTCATTTGTCTTGGGAATTCAGCTCTGCATTTCTCTACAGGGCAGTTTAACTATTGTAAAAGGTTGTTGGCCTTCTTCTGACAGCCCCTCTGAAAAGTAAAATTAGAACCATTAGGTAAATTGAAATACAGATGTACCTGTATGCAGTTCTCTCCGTTTCTTGAGACACTTGTAAGGGCTATTGACAGAACTGGGCTTCTTTTCAGCGAGCTGTGAACCTGCTGGTCTTTGATAGAAGAGCTTTACTTTTCCTTAGAAATAAAAAGGAAAGCTTTCTCTGCTTATTTTTGAAAGGGCCTTTCTCTAATGTTGTCATCACAGGTTTCTCCTTGAAGGTAATGGATTAAAGGATGTTTTTTTTTCCCCCTCCTCTTTCCTACCTCTGCGTTACAGAAATGGCATCAGATATTCCTGGCTCGGTGGCCTTGCCCGTGGCACCAATGGCAAGTGGACAAGTGAGAATGGCAGGATCCATGCCTTCCAGAGGAGGAAAGCGCCGCTCTGGGTAAGCCATTTCTTTTTTTTCAGGTCTGAAACTGGAAACGACTGGTATTGAAAAACTGAAAATGTACCTATATGCGTATGTTTATTATGTAATGTGTATGTATGTAAACTACATTATGGCATTAGTCACTGATGTTTTGTTTTCCTCTTCAATGTATCTGCTCTTCCTGCAAGATGAAGCTTGCTGATAAGTGTATCGTTTGTTGTTTTGCATGCTTCAAAAGACTTTCAGGCTTGGCAGAGCATCCAGAAACAGAGTTTGGACCCCATGGCTGTTGTACATGTAATGAATGCCTGTTGCCTACATCTGTTTAATCTCAAAAGGATTTATCATGTGAATAAAGGTAGCAAGATGTGTTCTTACTTGCACAGGCAGACTTATCCAAGTTCATCTGAAGTTTGGACTTGGAATCTCTCAAATAGAGGCCTTCTGTTAAAAATGTTTTCTTTATAGTCCCAGGTACAGAAACAGCACAAGCAGTCACTCTTCAGAGATTGTGGTCTACAATATTCTAGGTCTTGTTGGAAATGCAGCGTAGTTTCTCCAATTCTGTGAGAAAGGGCCTGAAGCAAGTCCAGCCCTTGCACTAGCTGAGGGCTCTGCTAAAGAAGAAAATTTGTTTTATCCAACTGTAGAGGTTGGTGTGGTGTAGGGATAGTTTCTCCACATCAGATTATTCTGCGGCAACTCATAATAATCCTCTGTGTTAGAAGAAAAGTGTAGCAAGAGCCACAGAAGGGCAGAAAACTGCTCTCTAGTATTAACAAAAAATACCTGTTTTTATCAAAGGTTGATCACAAATAACGATCTTTAGATGATCCTTTCTCAGAGATATCTCTGATCTGAGATTGCCTGCAGAAGAGTTTGATTAGTCTTATATTTAGCCCTAAATACGACATTGGTAGGGCTTAACAGGATTGATAGTGTGAGTAAAATCTTCACTGATGGACACCTGAGGAGAAGACATTATTCCTTGTGAGAGCTACTCTAGGGATTGTTTCCCAAGGTATGTTGCCAGTTTTAGGTAGTCTGCTCAAGTAACAGTGCTGGAGTCTCAATCCTGGAGTGAATTAAGAAGGGAGAAGGTGGACCTCGCCTTGGACACGGAACTAAGTTGGTGTGATGTGAACACTCAGGATGGTTGTTCTGAGGGGGGTTCCTTCAGACAAGACAGTTTGGAGATTTACCCCCACTGAGTGTGCTTCATACGCTGAGCTATGAAGCATATGAAATTGGTCTGAGAAACTCCTGAAATCTGTCTTTGACAGGCATCACATTTTTATTTGGAAACTGTTCAATGAAAAAGCCTTTTCAAACTTGCATTCAAAAGAGAAAACAAAGCATTAACATCTTCTCATTGCTACGTAACGTATATAAGCTTTTGTACTTTTGAGTTGCAGGATAGTTGATCTCTTTTTTTTAATCATAAACCATGTCAACTGCGAATACCAGTTTGCAAATTACTGTTACCAAGGGTTGATGCTGCTGTGAAATCTTCTCATTATATTAAATACTGACTTGATATTAATTGAAAGCTATGCTTTAACTGTTGCATTTTAAGTATCATCATCTATTTGCAATAAAGTGGAGTGGGGGGAGGGTGGGAGGAACATAAAATCAAATTATTTTAAATGTATTTAACGTGCAAATTCAGTGAGTATGTTAGTATAGATTTGCTGTTATACCCAGACGGTGGTATTTTATCTGTGCACCACAGCTCTGAACTAATAGCCCTTCTCCGAGCCTGAGCTGAGGGTGCTTTTTTGTTTTGTTTGTTTTCGTTCAGCATGTATGTATTCAGACCTTGAGGGAAAGAATGCCTGCTGTGTCTGATTCCTCCTAGCTTCTCTTTGAACAAAGTTGCAGCTAACACTTGGTCCTTTCATTACTGACCTGGTGATACATCTTTGTACACCTAAATCCTTGGGCATTTAGAAATGAATGCTTTGTGTCAAACATAAAGGAATGTAGCCAGTGAACACAGTCATCTTTTCCAGCTTCGGTTATCTCTGAAAATTGTTTCTTTTCCCGTAATTGCTGAGGCAAGCTGGCAGAAAAATTGCTGTATGGACTTGAATGTAGATCAGTTTAAACTCATTGGCTATCCAGAAGGTGTTTCTGCCGTGTAGGCATTCAGCTTCATTGACAGCTCGGAAAAATATTTTTCCTTTCTATAAATTATACCAAGTACTTTATAGAAAAAAGTGACAGCCTAGTAGTGCATAAGATAATGCATTGCAGTGGTCAGTGACTACCTTAGATAAATGTAAGGTCAATTCTTTATTTAACGTGGTTTTTCTTTAGGCTTTGCTGTATTAGAGGATATGGGGCTTTTTTACATTCCTAGGTAATCTGTACTTGGAGAGGGAGGGTTGGTGGGGGTTTTTTTGGTTGGTTTACTGATGCAATGGTTTCGTTTCAGTTCAGCCTATGGTCTTGTCTTTTCTCTGACCCAGAACTGTAAGATATGGGGAGGAAGAGACCACAGCCCACCAGCCTTCCTCCCCGGGTGTACCCCCTATATTGCACTGAACAAAGGGCTGTAATGCAGATCCCCATCTGCCTCTCAGCTGCATCTGCTCCTGATCATCCCTGCCTGCCCCCTTCCTACGCTGTATAATCATGGCAAGCCATCTTTTGACATTTCTTGGGAATTTTACATAATCATTTTGTTGCCATGTTCAAATCCTCTCCCATCTCAATTTTTTAACCTGTGCAGGACCACACAGGTTAAACAAGGGCTGGAGTGGGGTTTTTGTGTGAAAATGTTTCTAATTAAAAATAAATAATTTTAAAAAAATATTTTTGGTACCCACACATTCTTTGAGGAAAATATATTCTAATAAGTACCTCATACATCAGGCCCTTTCACGATTGACATGAACAGTATGAAAGAGGAAAACAAGATTTATGCTGTTTCTTCAAAACAAAAAAGCATAGTGCAGCTCTTTTTTAAAGTCTCTTTTTTAATGGGGATTTTAAATGAAGATAAGAGATACTCTTTCTGAAACTTCTGAAATGATGTCATTTGTCTTCTTGAGGCTGCTTCTACTGTTTTGCTAATGTGCAATATATTGTATCTGAACAGAAGATCTTATCTGTCATGGTATGAGGAGTTTGTTGGAATATTATTTTGCTGTGTTCTGCTGTATTCTGCTAAAGGTTACAACTGATTCCCTGTCTTCCACTCTGCCTTGCTGCAAAGCAGACACAGTGGTTCACGCAGGACGTTGGAATCAATGACTTTGTACCTGAGATTTTTTTTCAGGTTTTGAAAGGGTTTTTTCATTTTGCACAGTGAAATGTGAAATTAGGAAAGGTGTTTATTAACAAAGATGGGACAGAGATACACTTGCTGTTGCATTTTTACAAGTATTGACATTTTTAATTAAATGTTCAATTTCTTATTTTTTTATAATCTTGCATTTGGAATAAAGTCAAGGTTTTTAGGTAGTTTAACAAAGCAAAGGGATTATTTAAAGATTTAGTCTGCTACAGTCTGGTATTGCACCCTAGGCACTCAGATTCTGCCAGGAAGAGCCCACTATAAGTGTGGTAGGTATTACCTATGTATATTAACCCATCAAGATTTTTTAAGATGAGAAGCTGATATCCAGCCATCTAGATAAGTAGGTGTGCTAGTCCCGCTTATTCCTTTGGAAGTAGGTGTACAGCGCAGGCAGCAGGATCAAGCCTTAAACTGTCATCAGGTTCTCTGTAATTCTCTGCATTATATTCCAGTAATAATAAACTAGACTAAACGCAGTAGAGCTAATATTTGATTTTGGGGGGGAAATCCATCTCTTAGCACTCAGCTGGAGTATTTGGCTGGAAGCTAAGCAAATCTACCAAAGCATGGGATCTCAGTGTATCGGAGAAGAAGAAAAGGAATTACAAAATTAATCCGTCCCAAATTAAAGCAATGTCTTACTAAATCCTTGAAGAGGCTTTTCCCCACGGTAGGCGTATGTATTTTCTGCTGCCCTTATCTCCCAGCTTTGAAACTGGAGGTTTCTCTCAGTTGTGTTTCAGTTGCCAGTGAAACCAGTGAAGGATATGCCTGACGTTGCGCTTTTGTGGGTGGTTTCAGGTGGAGCCGGCCCAGTGCTGGCCTGAGCGTGCCCTCTGCCTGTAAACAAACAGCTCTCCTGTAACTTTGACTTTCACATTTTCGGTGTAAGTAAAAACATTGCAATTGAAATAACTTGGAAGTTCGTTCTGGGATGTCACCTACAGGCACGTTATATGTGGGGAAGAAGCAGGTAGGTAAGAGGAGACCTTCAGCTAGATGTTAATGCGTAAATGTTAAATTGCTGGGAGTATTGCATATGCAGCCGGTCTGGGGAAATTCAGGCTGCTGGTGCCAGTGCCGAAGGCCACATTTGGGGTGACAGGTAGCAGTGCGTGGCACGAGCGAGGGCGCTGGCCGCTGGAGGTCGGTGTTGTTCTGCGCAAGGCAGCGGAGAGGTCGCTGACTTTGAAACGGACTGGGTGGTAATTAGGTGAGCAAAAACGTAATTTATAGTGAAAATGGTGATTGCATCAAACTTAACCAAATTAAATACACATCTTTTCTGGGGACAATGGTTTTCCCTCTGCTTCCTCCAGAAATGAATAATCACTGTTGCCATCTGGAAAATACTATTGTGACTTTTCTAATACCGTTTCCAATTCCTGTGCTTATTTGCTGCCCTTGTCCTGATTGTATGTAGATTGCTGTGACTCAGACACATCTTTTAGAGACCAGCCTGTCTTGGTTATCAAAGTTAGGAAGCAAGGCAGTATTGCCTGACTGGCACTCATACTTCTCTATGCTGATGTAGTTTTAAAGAGCATTTTTACATCATTGTTCCCACACTCTGAACATGCAAATCTTAATTTTTAATTGGTGGGGGTTTCTTCTAATACTGAGGTAAATATTATCGTCACTTTGCAGGCTTTTTGCCTTTAATATGACTTAGATCTGTTGTTAATATGAAGAGTGTTAAAGACATGGAATCTGTAATTGTATGAAGTTTTGTTACACTGAAATGTTAGAAAGCTTAGAGTGTTAAAGAAACCTGACAAAATTGTTTGCAAAACAAACCTATGATTTCCTGTCTACACAAATTACATTTAAGTGACTGATCAAGGTCTGTATATCATACTAACGTATTATCTTATAAAAATAATTACACTAATACAATAATTGTATATGATAATTGTATATCAGCTTGGTTCTTAGTCTGCCTTAACGGCAGAGTCACCCCCTTATAATTGGGATATATATTTGTCCACCTCTTTTTAAAGGTATAGAAATGTATAAAACGCTTTGGAAACTACACTATTGCATAACTTTATAGTGACTTAATATCAATGGGAAGGAGACAATCACACTGCCTAACATAGGAAACTAATTTAAGTGGCTTATTTAGGAAGTTAATCTTCCTAGTCTCTCTGTGTAAGAAGTGAAGAAAGAGGTTCCTGCTTTTTGTGGCTCCCTGGAGGAGCCTAGCTGGAGGGCTGGGATTTGGCCCAAGGAAGAGCTCGTCTCTTCTGCTGGCTTAAGAAGGAAGTCTGGAACATAAACCAGGTAAGTTAGGTGCACGGTAGACCCATAGGTAATTTTAGTAATGACCACAGGAATACCACAGTTACCATCAGCGGACTGGTTGGTAGTTTGTGTGAAATAGTTGGTAATATAGGGCAAGTCTAAAGAATGTACCACAGTTACAATCAATAGCGGTGACGTAGATAATCCTCTTAGCAGTGAGACTGGGAGTTTATTCTGCCCTACCTCTAATGTGCTTTCTTTAGACTGGGGCAAAAATAGCAGCCTGGTGTTTATTATGTGTACAGCTTTAGAACTTTATATTCTTTAGCCTTAATTTCAGTCCTCTAATACAGAGTCCCTGCTGATACCTGTAAACTTCTATCAGGCCTAAGGGATACTACTTCTGACCATCTCGCAAGAACAGCATTTGTTTAATGTTTCCTTTTATTTGTTAATTTTAATAGTGCAGATTTCTGTGGAGCAGAACAGTGATTTATTACTTTATTTTTTTAAAAACTTGTATTCTTTGTATTCCTGGCAGCATTCTCCTACTTCTAGGGGGTCTGGAGAATATGAGCAAGACTGGAATCTACAGTCGTTAACACCTCCAGTCAAAATATAAATCAAACAAGGTTGAGAACCGCTGGCTTGAATGTTCAAGTCACCATTGCCAGCATCATGATTACTGATTTGGAAATCTTCCTCTTACAGAATGGACTTCGATGATGAAGACGGGGAGGGGCCCAGCAAATTTTCAAGGTGAGCATTTACAAAGAGTCGGCCAAATCGCTGACTTCTTTCAGTGGAGAAAGACAGCTGTCTCACTACTGATGTTTTAAAGTCAACATGAATACTGGCTGAAGAACTTGCCAACAACTTGACCTAAATTCTAGTTACTGTTTTTATCGGCTTCCTCTGCAAATTAGGCATCCTGGCAGAAATCTGCCTAATGTAGTTATTGGCTTACAAAGCTGACAGCGTGTGTGTCATAATTTCACTCTGCAGCTATGTCAAATGAGAAAACTTGTGATTTTAGCTTCTTATTTCAACTGCTGTAGATGAACTTTGGTTATTTGACATTGCTGAAGTTGTCTTTCTGCCACTGAAAATGAATTTTATTTTGAATTTATTTCAGATGTTAACTGCTTGTTAAGGCAATATGACAGATCCTAGAGGTGTGGATTGTTTTTTTAAGATTAAAGCTCATTATATACCATTAGGTGTGACTGAATAGTAAAAATTGCCAAAATAAATGTTAATCAACATGGAATATTCTAGGCTAGAAATAAAAACAAACATTAAAGCATCATTGCCATTTTTTCACTTTTCCTTTTTTTCTGGTCACACTGTTTGCGTTTTTTCATTAGAAACCAAGCAGCTGCAGTGACGGGTAGATACTTTGAGGCCTACAGATAACTGTTGATTATCCAAATTGTAACTGCAGCTCTATAGCAGCAGCCACGTTCAAACACAGCTGTCGCCGTAGGGTTTTAACAAGATCTTCCTAGTCAGTCTGAAAGATAAGTATGCTGAAGATGTGCTGTAACACCATACCGTAACCTACTGGACAAGACCAGCAGCACCCCTGTTCAGCTGATGTCATTTACAGAAAGGATATTCCAGTCTCTGGTGTTAAAACTGGTGATCTGAGGGCTAGTCCTAATGTTTGCTGGAAGATACATGTTAAGGGAACAAGATTTGTGATGAATGTGATCTGATTTGTGCCTGCTAAGTGTCAGGGTTTCTAGGCACAGTGGTGCACGTGCGTTGGTCTGTCTCCATCCTAGCTTCAGCCTTTCGAAGTTTGATGGTGGGGAGAGCCAACAGTTCCATTATTTTTATTGAAGAGGTATGCTGTGCTGTGCTTAGACTCAGTTGATTTTAGATGTCAGATCAAAATCTGATACTTAAATCTTAAATGCTGTAAAAACCCCAGGTTGTTCTGCTTTTAGAGAGTACAGAAAAACAGTGCAGAGATGCCCAGCGCCACATTCAGACATCCTCTTTTAGTTGTGCCCTCCTTTAGGACTTTTCCCTTTTCCAAATTGCTCACGTGACTGATTCCTAGCTTGGCTCGGTCAAAATTATTTGGTTAGCAAAGAACTGCTGTTTAAATGTTTAAGCTAACCCAGCTGGCTTTGACTGAAGTGCCTGAAGAAGCGTGCACACAGAGGTCAGCTGGGAGACTGGAAGGGAGAAAACAGCAGTTGGAGGCAATAACATCTTCAGCCCTGCCAGCCAGACAAGGATGAGCAGAGAAGCCCCAAGCTAGTGAGAGCACAGGAGATAGTGGTGTTAGTATGGTACTCCACGTGAGTTAATACACCTTGCTTCTCAGGGACTTCCAAGCCAGCTCAGGTATCTCTGCATGGCATCTCATCGTCACATGGAGGCGTATGCATGTACTTCTCACGTAACGGCATGTTGCCATTCCTCACTGAATCTGTCTTTTTGTTTGAAATTTTTTGGGCTCAGTCTGTTCTCTGGGCAGAGTCAAGTGGAAGAAAGTGGCATTTTCACTTGAATGTTTTAAGGGTGCTGGTGTTAAACGCAACGTAGAAAGAAATACAGCTCAAGTCTCACTTAAGCTTTCTCTTCAGAGTTTGAATGAGTCTTACTGGGAAGGAAAATATGAAGCCTCATAGAGGAACTTGCACGGTTGGGGTACTTAAAATTAGTTTTAATTTGTTTGAGAAAGAAAAAAAGGAAAAAGTTAATTATTAGTTTTTTAGAAGAAAAAAGATGCTTAATTATGCTGTATTAACTTCTTAGCAAATACATAGAAGTTTCATAGCTTCATAGGCTCTGTTGTAATAAATGACATAATTTTGGAAAAGCTAATTCTAATACAAAATATCACTTGACTAGTCTTGAGCAGTAATAATCTTCAATTCCAGAAAAGCCATTAGCCTTATTTTTGGATTTTTGAAAAACTACATTTTCTGTTTTGGAACAAGCATTTTGGTTTCTCCAAAAGTAAGATCTTTTTCAAAAAATGTGTCTTTTTGTAACTATTCTAGCAAAATCTAATTTCAAAGGATTAGCGTGTTTTTAGGAAAGGGAAAGGAAAAGGAGGAGCAGCATGTCATTTTTTAGTAAAACGTCGCGTTGCTGCCTGTCTCTGGGACAACGCTTCAGAAACAGTGAAGCTTTAATCCTGTGGGGCAAAAGTCCCATTGATCAGGATTTCCTCCATAAAGTTGCTGCACGTACCTGTGTGGGCATCTTAACTTCTGTTGATTCGAGTAGGAATGAGGTACCTGTTTACTTCTAGGGATTTAAGCCAGTTTTAATTTCACTCCTGTTTTTCATCTGCCTGACTGACTTCTGCCAGTCTTCCCAACAGACAGTACAGCGTCTGTACCTACTAGAGCTTTTTTCTGAAGGCGTCCTTATATAATGCACTGCACTTAAGCGTGTGTCTCTGCCCTCCCATGTTATCTGTAGACCATCAGTGCCCTCTGCTGAATGGAGTGAGTTGTGGTTGCAATCTGGAAAAGATACAGCTCTTTCACTTCCAACACAGCAATGAATATTTCATGGGCTGCTGTCGATAATAGCTCAGTGATGTTTTCTGTAACGGTGCTGGTTGTTAAGTTTCCCAAGGAATGAGCGTATGTCAAAGTGTTTGCATAAATCCACTGAAATGTGTCTCCAACTTTTTAAAATATACAAATGAAGCTTTTGAATCGGCATGGCTTGGAAGTTTCGTCAGACTCTACGTTTTCTTTGCTTTATCGTTCTCATGCCCTCGTTTTTCTTGCTGTTATTTGTAATAGTTTGCAGTTGTGAACCTCTTTGCTTTCTGCTGCGTGTTGACTATCATGCGATGCACAACCCTTGTGAATTTACTTACTATCTTTTGTTTCTAGGTATGATGGTGATCAAATCTCTGGTGATAAGGAAAAGTTTGCAAGGTAGGCGTGTTCTGTAGAGCTCTTCTGCTGAGAGAAAAGAGGGGGATGGTCGTGTCCGAAAAATCTCAGTACGTGTGCCTTAGCTTAGAGGGGTGGTTATTTTGTTTCTAGATGGGACAATGATCAAAATACTGCTGACACAGAAAGGATGGCCAGGTAGGAAAAAGGAAAATCAAATATGGTTTGCCCCCATTTTTATTTTATAGGGTGCCATTCTGACTTATCAAAAGTCAGGAGGGTTGGCTGATCCAAAAATGCTTGAAATCAGAAATACTAACCCTGGACCTAAGTGGGTTTGATCAGCTCCCGCAGTCTCCCAAAGTTTAACGTCCCTCCAAAATTTCCATGTAAAAACAAAGTTAGAAATGATAGAATTAGGACATCATTTTGTATACATGTTTGTGAATGCCAGGGTTCCTAGGGCAGACACTTTTTGGAAGAGGAGCACAGCCCCTCTTTTTGTTTTCAGGATTTAAATTTGAACTAGTTTCAGGAAACTTTCAGGTTTTTGTTTGCTTGAACGTTTTCATGGCCAGTTGATTAACATACTATTACTTTTTAGCTTTTATGATCATCTCTCTCTTCTCAGGAAGTTTTGCAATCTCTTTGTACTCTTTATAATGGTTTTTTTTTAATGTTCAGGAGTATTAAAATACTTTAGTGGCAGACAATGGAATATGTATTTATGAATGTAAAATATGTGTTGAATATTTGTGTTCTTTGTCTTTCTCTCTCTTGATCACCGTTTCTGTGAAAATGCTGAACTTGGAGCAAGATTTCATAATGTAAAAATGCATTTTTCTTCTCCTTGTCCATATTTATCTGCATGTATATGCTGACATGTACACATATGTGATCTGATGTACATGTGCACTGTCACACAAGCTGTTCTGTTTGTGTATGTGTATACGATCCAACTCCCACAGGCACTGTTCTCTCCTACCTCTGTGCAGACCCACACGAAGGCTGTTATCAGCCATTTGAAATGGAAAGGTTCACTATTATGGTGTAATAGATGGTTAAGTATATAGTAACCAGTTGGGGACAAACTTTTTAGCGGGGCCTGTTGCGACAGGACAAGGGGTAATGGTTTTAAACTAAAAGAGGGTAGATTGAGACTAGATATAAGGAAGAAATTTTTTATGATGAGAGTGGTGCAGCACTGGAACAGATTGCCCAGAGAGGTGGTGGATGCCCCATCCCTGGAAACATTCAAGGTCATGTTGGACGGGGCTCTGAGCAACCTGATCTAGTTGAAGATGTCCCTGCCCACGGCAGGGGGGTTGGACTAGATGGCCTTTAGAGGTCCCTTCCAACCCAAACTATTCTATGAGTCTGTGATTCGATGACCTTAACCAAGGGACCAGGGGCTATCATTGCAGGGACCCATAGCTGCATTTCCTGAATATCAGACAGTAAACATATTCATCAGTAGGAATAACAACTCTGCATGTAGCCCTAACAAGTGGTATTTCTGGAGACAATGCCTCATGCGTATAATACATATATGTGCAGGGGCAGGAAACACATTGTAAAGCAGGGCAAGCCCATGCATTCCTCTGTTTCAGGAAGCGGCTTACTACGATTTGGATTCTTTCCTGCGTTTTAAGAAAAGGCTCCATTATTAAAAGTAGCCAAAAAGTGTGTCAAACCCTAGCTTCTACTTTCATGATTAGTCTACATAACAGTCAGCTCCAAAGAATGTTGCGGTTCCTTTTAATGTTGTGTTATCGTACCGGTCGATGCTGGTGGACTCTCCAAGCGATCACCTTTCACACCTTGTTGGATCAGCCAGCGATCCCACAAGAAAATGCCATGCACAGCTCATTGAAATCAGTGGAAGATGCTGTTTTGACATCTGAAGCATCATGTACCTGTCGTGTACTTGTATTTAGCTGCCACCTGACAGGTACAGTATGAGAAAAATAAGTGCTAAGCACTGAAGTATTCTAGGTCCATTTGGACCATCTCAGATGTATATATTGGTGTAATTCCTTAATAGTGATCAAGCACTGGTGATTTACAGTATGGGAAAACTGAACTCCCAGGTCTTCAGTTCTGAAAGTTTTTGGTGACAGTCCATTTTGAGAATTCTCAAATTTGACTCACCTCCTCAGTCATATGTTTGCTATAAAGGATGAGAACGTTGGAGCTCGGAGCTCAGCCCAAAGTGGGGCAGCATCAAGTACTGTCATTGCTATTTCCCTGCTGTACTAGATTGTTCTCAAACATAAATTCTGATCTATGTCTGACAAGCTAGATGTTTACTTGCTGTCTTACGTAGCCATTTTTTTTATTTACTGGGGGTTTTTTTGTATGTACTGTTATACCATATATGGTCCCAGTCCTGCAGTCTGATCCTGTAGGCATGTAGTGTCTCCCTACAGGGATGCAGAACGTTCTACGCAGCATTATAGGACTGGAGATCTGTGTTGTCATTGAGTGGGGTTTTTTTGTAAGTCAGCACTGACGCTTACTGCTGACCTGATCCAGCTGTTAGTGAGAGGTTTCCTCTAAAAGAAGCCTTTTATAAGCAGATCCAACACCTTGAGCAAAGACTGGAAGCTGTGAGATGCATTACAGCTCTTGCAGATCTGGGAGTTTGGCTGGAGTTGGCAGTTGTCCGTTCCTCACATCTTTCTACTTCATTTTTTTGTCTTTAAACCAAAGGAAATTAAACTAGTTAAGAGATTAAGGCCAGAAGCCAGTAGCTAGAAATATGGGTTCTTTTCACAGCTATGGGCAAATAATATTTATCCTTCTGTGGCCTGGATTTTCTGTCTATAAACTGAGGGATAATAGTGCTTAGCTTTGTAAAGCACTTTGCTCTCCTGGGGTGAAACAGCAAAACAAGTGCAAAGTGTTATGATTCGTTACTTCCATTTGAAATTCTTACACTGATCATGTCTGCTTTTCTGTTGGTTTGGTGTTTCTTTAAATGTTCAGGGAGAATCATAGTGAAATTGAGAGACGCAGGAGAAATAAGATGACACAGTATATCACCGAACTGTCTGATATGGTACCCACTTGCAGCGCCCTGGCTCGTAAGCCTGACAAGCTAACAATTCTTCGGATGGCCGTTTCACACATGAAATCAATGAGGGGCACTGGAAACAAATCTACTGATGGAGCTTACAAGCCTTCGTTTCTTACAGAACAGGTAGATTTTTTGCAAATGTCTGTTTTCTCTGGTTTGTGGTCTTAAAAGATGTGAGGAAATGCTGAAAGGAGTAGAGTCTCAGCTTGATCCTTTGCTGTTGTGTAATAACTGGTACAAGCTACATATCCAAGATGTGAATACAGACAATTTTTTGTGACTGGACTTGTTCTTAACTATATGACAAATCTTTCTCTCTGAAGCAGCAAAATGGTCATTCTTATCATTGAGGTCTGTCCATCTGAAAAGCAAGTCACTTGCTGTCTCTCGTCATTGGAAAGGAATTTTCACCTCCAGAACTGGGTTCTTCCCATCCTAATAAAGATTCTCTAAAATAGGTAAAAATGAATCTGGAAAGACCGGCCTCTCCCCCCTGTGTTTAGAGGAAGGTTAAAAACAGTGTTCAGTCTTAATGCCTAAGTTCCCAGCAGCTGAACAGGGCAGAGGTGAAACCCATCTGTGCTGGCTGAGGTACCTCCTTGGTTATGTTTTTGATGGAAGAAGGAAGATGCACCCAGTGCTTGAAGGAAAACTATTTAACTGAGCGCACTGGAAATTCCTACCACCTTCATTGTTTTTGAAGTCCTGTGGGTGTAATGTGCATTTTTGTGGTCTTGAACGATTTAAGCACTTACACATGTAAGTTATGGCTAGAGGCAATACTACTTTCTATCAGAGAAACAGCAGCTGTTGCTGACCTCTCGGTGTACCTCTACTTATTCTGGCTTTCCTGAAGTGTGTTTCTGGAGGGACTGTGCCATTCAGCTGGTTGCTGGTAGGGGACGCTAGTCACTTCTCATTGCGACTTTCTGAGTTTTTTTGAACCTTGCAGAATGTCAGAGTTTATCATTAATAACATATGCAAAGCAGGTCTCATTATCCTCTGTATAGTGCAGCCAGCTATACAGTGAGGTTTTTTTATCTAGTAAGTGGTTCAGAATTGATGTGCTTTCTCTACAATAAAGCGGCAGAAGTTGACGGTCTGTTAAGTGTTTCTTGAGATGAGTTATCCATTTATTTAGTAGAATTTACCAGATTGTGATCCTCACCTTATCAGCTAATATCTGCCACTTGCACACCAGCCGTGCTGAGCTGTCTAACCTGGAATGGGACTCAGATTGTCGAAAGCTCTCTGTGTGAGTTCCAGATGCAGTATCTTAAGAAGCTCTGGTCATCACTGGAGCCATCAGGCAAAGGCTGTTCGAGCTTGTTTCCCAGGAATTGGAGTGGTAGTTGTCATCCTTCCCCATGAGAGGTTTTCAAGCTCTGTTAAGCAAAGGTAGCGTTTCTGTGTGATGCATGCAAACAGCTGTTTGCGTGTGCAATTCAAGGTATTGGGTGTCTAGACCCAGTGTCTGGAAGTGAGGGACAGAAGTACCTTGCTTTAAAGGCCTACGATCTCCCTTCCAGTCCCCAGGTGGGGTTGGGGCTCTGGGCGCTGCGTTTCAGGTGGATGTGTGGGCGTCTCAGGACAGAAGTACCCAGGATGATGAGCAGGGGACTGTGTAAAGAAAAGGCCAAAGACAGGGGTGTTCCAGACCCTTTGGATCTCTGAGGCTTCATATTCACAGGCTGGAAAAAGAAAGCAAGAAGTGATACGACCTTCTTTTGTAGGGGCTCAGGCCCCCTAATGAGAGGGGAGGCTGGGAATTCCTGTCCTTGTTCCCATTACGCTTTCTGCCTTTTATCCAGTGACTGTTTAATTTATAAACAGAGCTCATCCCGAGGGGGGCTGGGGGGGACCAAAAAAACAACAAACAAAAAACAGAAAGACTTGTTGGTTTCTCTCCAATTAAATTATTTGGGACATTTAATTAAGGGATGAGTTTGCCATATGAGTTATAGCTGTTCATTTCCTCTGTTTGTACTCTTAAATAACTTTTTATTTTTTTAATGTTAGATGCCTATCGCACAATATGCAGTCAGTTTCAGTTACTTAATTTTCGTAAAGTGCATTGAGATCACCAGATGAAAGCCAATAAAGCAAAACAAAGTGTTGTTTGTTATTAAGATCAGCAATTTATGGCTTGCTGCAAGTTTGGTTGTGTTGTTACAGCAATACTACAGTGAAAATTTCTGCCTAGGTTGTGATCAGGCTACTAAGATGGCAAGAAAACAATATTCTTTGGCAGTGACAGATGTGTTATTTAATTCCCTTTTCTGCTGGCACTCTAATCAAATCCTTTCTTTGGAAGGAGCTGAAACATCTTATCCTGGAGGCTGCAGATGGGTTCCTGTTCGTAGTTGCAGCTGAGACAGGAAGAGTGATCTACGTATCAGATTCTGTGACTCCTGTGCTGAACCAGCCACAGTCTGAATGGTTTGGCAGCACTTTGTACGAACAGGTTCATCCAGACGATGTGGAAAAGCTGCGGGAGCAACTATGTACATCTGAAAACTCTATGACAGGTCAGATATGTCTGATGTATGGTTCTGTGTGTTATGGATCCCTACAGAGTTTTTCTGACATGCAAAATGCCTGGTTTAAAAATCTGGTAAAAATGAAATTCAGCAAGATTAAACTGCCTTTTTCTTGCAGGCAGTGCAGTAGTATAAATCTTCTTTTGCATGACTACGTTTTGCTTCTTATTTGTTTGACTTCAGTCAAACCACCTTCACGTAGCTCTGCATTCAAACTTCTGACTTGGGTAGGTTTGGAATCTGGATTGTTTTCAGGCTTGGTCTGGAAATCTAGATTGTTTTCCTTTCATCCTCAATGAACTTGTGACTTCTTTACAAATATGTGTTTCTTTAGGGCAGTGTTTATTTTGAAGGCAAAAATCATACTAGACTTTTCCGTTTTCATAAAAGTTCCTTGCGGTTTGCTAACGGGAATCCTGGGGAAAAAAATCCAGTGTTTGGCAGCTGAAAATCTAGTGGGTTTTAAACAGGAGGCTTGCACCCTTAACCGTGGTGTAAGTTAGCTCTGAGTTGACTACCTATCATTTTGCACATAAAACTAAACCATATTCATATCCTTAGTGTAACTCTGGCCTTTACAGTTATTCATGCTCAAGACTGCCAATAGGAAACTACCTTTGTCTTTAATAGGATACATGTATGTTGGAGCTATGAGAATTCACCAGATCTTGTTTTAACTCAGACGTGGAAAGGAGGAAGCCCAACTTCTCTTTTTATTCTTCCACATAGTATGTTTACAGCTAAAGGAAAAAAACTAGGGGAAAATATTTATAACAAAGTCCGGATCCATGCAAAATTCACGTAATTTCTCCTTGCTTTAGTAGTTCAGAATTCTGACCTGGTTTGCTGGAAGTTTTGTTGTGTTTCATAACTCCAAGGACAGTGATCTTGTTTTGAGTGAACCTGCACACTGTTTACAGCTTCCATGTCAAAACAGTGCCAAATTCATGATTTCCTGTGGTTTGAATGTGATGTGGTTTTGGCAGAGCTTTCCTGTATTCAAATTGGAAACTCAAAGCAAAATTCTGTGGTGAAAATCCAGATGGATCGAAACCAAGTGAACAGTTAGGGGAACCTGTGCAGAGCAAAACAGCTGAGTATCATACCACGAGACTTGCAAAAGAGCACAACCTCTGTTTTTATTATGTAGCATGTAATACATTTTAAAGAACGTACCATCTTCCTCCAAGAAGGAATTACTCCAGAGCCTCAGTGAACAGTCATGTTTCGACTTCCAAAAGTGGTCAGTTATGGGGCTTAATCTGCTCAAACTAGAGCAGGACTAGATAAACGCAGAGCACTTCTGAAAACCCAACTCTGTATTTTTTTCCAGTTTTAACTATGTGCTTTTCTTTTACACTGAATTCATCTGTAGCCAGTGGAAAGAGAAGTTCAAATAATAGTATTTATAGGGCTAAGTCTTTTCCCTGCCTGAGTCCTTTGGAGTTGTCAGGTTGACACAGAAGACTCGTAAATCTGCTGTACATGGACAGGTGAACATTTTCCCAGTGTGAGGAAAGCATCAGCCTGTTTAGAGCCAGGGTACTCGGCTTAGCTACGCTCCTTAAGGTGTGGAGGCAGGCCAGATGTGGAAAGGTGCTTTTTAGGGACTGGAGAGTGTGTGTAGTTAAAACCATTCCAAGCAAGTGCAAGTAAGAACAGTGCATAATTGGTCCTGACTATATGGGGCACATTGTGTGAGTTTTCCTTTACAAAGTTATTGTGGTTACACGTACAGTACAATTTTTTTGGCCAGCTGAATGTCTCACAAGCCATAAGTCTGCTTCTGAATCAAGCATAGACATATAGTTATATGTACATCATCTCTCATAAGATCGTCATAGAACAGATTTTTAAGGGGTCTGCTGCAGTTTTCTAGCTCTTTAATAAAATTAGTGTGAAGCAAGTGACATCGTAATATAGTCCTGCTTTTTGAGTAGTTTTGTTTTAAAGATGTGACTGGTGAAGTACATTTAGTTAGTATACTAGTAGTTTTGTCAGTCTGAGGAGCATATAGATAAACAGAAGACTCTAGATTTGTTATATTAAACTTGCATTTACTTGACCCTGTAAGGTACCATTAAATAAGAGAAGCAGTCTTGTATAAGGACTCAGTCCAGCATCAATTTCCTTATAAACAGCATGCAGCAGGACTTCAGCCGCATCACTCTTGCTCATTTGAGGTGCCTTTCTGGGAGCAAGGTGATTCTAGAGTTCGTTCAACCAGTTACACTTTCCTTCCTGTAACACAAGCCATACTGAGAGTAGCAGCTTTGTAAAAGGTAGGAATAAAATGAAATACTGCAGTGAACAGAAATAAAGGGTGCCTTAGCCACATTTTAAAAGAAGTCAAGTAGGCAAATGCACTTCCTTTAAGTCAGTGTTTATCAAACCATTTGGGCAGCCCCCAGGTCTCTCTTGGCTTTCCGAAGTTATGTTTCATGCAGAGCAAAGGGCAATGCAGAGCTTGAAAGAGATGCAAACCGCAAGCCAGCCAGCT
>NW_008825430.1:466700-473678 GCF_000699105.1 Pygoscelis adeliae
GAAAGTGAAGTTCGCTGCAGGCAGCAGGAAAATCCTCATCTTTTAGTGACCTCTGGCTGTTGAGCACAGGATCTGCTTAGGGAAAAGAAGAGATTTGCAGGTGAAAGTGTAATGAAATGTTACAATTTTTACTTTTGCTCTTTTCCTCATCTTCTCAGGGTCCATTTTCTCAACCCTATAACCTCCTTCTTCAGCCCTTGAACTGGGGAAGCAATGACAGCATCTTGACAAAGGAGAAACTTCACTTGCCTTGCATCAGATCAGAGCAATGTCCTTTGATTGTATTTGTTTGTCCTGTTACAAGGGCTGATCATCAGCGGTGCATTGCTGGGGTTTTCCCAGCACCTCTTAGCAATCCTGCTACCCAGAGAAGCTGCTCCAGACTCCAAGGACTTGGGAGGCTGCCACTGCCAAAGGGGAGCGACAGAGAACAAGTCGGTGGAGAAAGCAGGCTCCCTCTCACATTTCTGCCCCCAGGAATAAGACAGGGACTGTGGTTGCATGAGTGTTTCTTTGGCAGTCACACCAGCTTATGCAATCCTCACCTCATCTCACCCTCTCCTCCTCTGGCATTTATGTGGTACTACAATGAGTCATATCAAGGGGGCTGACCCAGCCGAAAGCTAAGCTAAGCAAAAAAACCCTTGTTTTTGGTAGAGGCAGCTCTTTGGCCCACCTTATCAAAGGGGTGCTTGAACTCTTGTGCTAAGACCAAGGAGAAGCACGGAGTGAATAGTTAAGGGTAAGGAGAGGACAGGACTTCAGGAGCAGTAAAAGCATATGCCAAATTGAAGTGGCTGTTTAACTATGGCCTAAACCACGTAGTGTGTTCGGGGAGTTAATTGCTTGCTCTATTTTTAACTCTCAGGGTATGGGGAAGGATGGATAGCTTCTATTCCATTTTATATCCTTGGAGATTTTATTCCCTGGAAATGGAACAATTGTCTGCTTGTTTATTGTACATTAATTGCTAACACATTGTAGCAACAGGAAAGCTGAACTGTGAAGTGTATGTACAGTTTGAAATGCTCTAGAAAAGACAGCAGCTGAGACTTGATGATAGCAACAAATAGTGGTCGCAAGAAGTCTTTGCATGCGTCATGGGCATGATTAATCAGAATGGGGCAGATACTCAGAGTAATAATTTACTTTCCCTCTTTGTTCTTGGAAATCTGCAGATGGGAAAACAAATCACTTCAAATACGGATGAAGATCAGTTTCCACAGTAGGATCCATTAGCAAAGATCTCTTTGCCCTTAGGATGCACTGGTGAAACTTGATGGATGTTGGGGTTCAGATGCAGGTTCAGGGTTGGAAGTTGTGAAGGGCTGACTAACACCCAGCACGGTGGAATCCTAATGCAAGCGAGAGCCTCTAGACAGCTGCAGACAACAAATCTCTGATGGCGCAGAGAACAGGCAGAACTTAGATTTAAGTGCAAAGAAAAACAGTTTTTGAAAAATACCTCTACTACATTTACTATCCAAAAAATTGT
The DNA here is from genome assembly GCF_000699105.1 of Pygoscelis adeliae. Lineage (NCBI taxonomy): Eukaryota > Metazoa > Chordata > Aves > Sphenisciformes > Spheniscidae > Pygoscelis > Pygoscelis adeliae. Next base: position 468,196 of record NW_008825430.1, read on the forward strand.
GAATCAAGTATTATAGTAGACTGTCCTTCTGTTAAAATACAGTGCTCCAGAACACTTTGCCAGACTGATTTCTACCAGTCTAATTCTCCGTAAGCAGTTCATGAAAGAGTAGAATGAGGAATATAGATGCCTCTGTATGATTGCCTGGAAATACCCCAAGTGATTCCATGATGTGTCTGAGAGATGCTTGTCAAGGCTATGAGGTCCCTGTTCCAGCAGCCAGCATCTCCACTGGTGCAAATGGGAAACACACGAGTCTATTATATTCAATTCTGAGCTCCAAGCAGCACAGCACATAATAATCCAGTTATAACGTCTTCCTTCAGCCTCACTCTCTATAGCTGAGGCGAGGCAGGGAGCAGCATATGTAATCCTATCCATGGCACAAAGCCTCCCCAGGACATTCAAGTTCAGAAGGAGTCCATGCAAAGTGTTTTAGCTGAGCAGTTAAGGGGTGCTGAAACTGCGGACCTGTGACTGCAAGAAAATGGTGAGAACCAGAACGTCTACAGCTTTCATTTTCAAGTGATTTAAAAATTACTAAGTCAATTTACTTGCTAGCTGAAAAGGATTAATTGAGATTACTTCTGGACAGAACTTGTATGCCAAGTTTAATCTTGGCATGATATTTTATTGCCATATTTTGTAAGTACAAAAAAGTAGAACTTTATGATGGAAATGGTGACTGACCACAGCAAGCGTTGAGCTGATAGGTACCTTTTTCAAAGAAAAGACCATTGTGTGACAATTCACCATGGTTCATGAATGTTATGGAAACATCGCTCCATGCAGATGAAACATCACAAGCAGAGATTTGGATTGGGGAACCTGTCTCACGGAACCTTCAAATAATATGTTGTCTTGCAATGATGGTTTCAGCATATGCAGTTTTCTGTCCAACTGCAAAGCTTTCTGTTACCAAGCACAATTTGTATACAGCCACAAAATCCAGATGCCATAGTTAGAGTCAAATTGCCTGTAAAAATTAGAAAAATGGTGTTAAACTCAAAAAAGGGCAGTGCCAGAGACCAGTGGAGAAGCAAAGTAAAGCTTTCCACAGCACTGAACAGACGGGAAGTGCTCAACAAACGGTAAATAACCATGTGAAAGAGAAGATTAGGAGTAACTTCTTTCTACGACAGATACGCTTCCTGAAAGTCAGCGCAGGATTTTTTGTGCTGTGAGCTGTCTTAGACTCCCGTGTCAATTTTCCAACTCTGATTTCTGCATGGTCTTTCTTAGAAGAAAGGGAATTCTTCTCATATGCACAGCCAGCCAGTGAATGCAAATGTGGCTCTTATTCATGATCACTGTTTTGAACTCTGACTTCAAGGAATGATTTAGGAGAGACTCCAACTGATATGGACGAGAGCTGGATGCGACTCCTGTTTGGCTTCATGTGCAAAATTCTCCAAAGAAATTCAAAGACTAACTTGAGGCATGACCAGAAGCTCAGCCCTGACAAATATAATTCCGTTATGCCTTAAATGTCATCAGCAGTAACAGTAAAACTCATGTCTAATGAAAAAGTAATATACTATCAAAACATTTAATTAATGGGATGACTTCTGCACTATATTAGCAAACCAGGGAGCTTCTCCTCATCCAGTTGGAAACTGGATCAGCCTATTTATTAAAAAAAAAAAAAGGTACAAAAGTCTATTTTAGGTATTGGTGCCAAAAATTTTATACCAAAAATATATTGTCAGATGCTCCGTCTTCTCTGTGTCTTTTGTAGAAATTAAGATACTTGCCAAAAATGGATGCTTTTCTACTCAGAGCTCTTAGCTCTCCTTGGGAAAAAAAAGAAAAAACACAACTATTTTGTTCAGAGAAGCATGTCCTTGCTGAGACAGTCAACAAAACAAGGAGCTGTAGTAAAGCTGCTTTGGGACTTTAGTCTTTGATTCTGAAGAGCACATTTATCAGAGGTTTATGCATTGGTAAGGTACTCTGCGTGTAAAGGGATGTTTCAACTGACAGCACTTGATTTCTTTATATATTTTACTTCTGTGAATTCTTTTAAGTACATGAACCCTAAAGAACCGTCTGTCTCTGAAACGTGCCCAGCCCAGCAGCTTAGGAAGTCAGAGTACAGAGAATTAAAACCAGATCTCAGTATTTAGATTTTAACATCTTAGCAGAGGATGACTGACCTAGTAAGACCGTTAGCCTCTGGGCAGGTAGGGAATTTTTTGTTTATAGAAAGAGTTAATAGCTACTTGTGCTTTTTATGCCAGGATAAAACAGTGATTCATCATCAGCTATTTTCATTGAATGTCCATGAAATGTAACTACCTGTAGGGTGAAGTCAAGCAGGCATCCAGTAAACAACATGCAGCAAAGCAGGCAGGATGGGGAGAGAGTTTCCATATACGTGATATGAGATGTCCTGAAATCCTTTATGTCTCTGCAGGACTGTCTGAAACTTGACTCTTAGTATTTTATGGGATTTTCCACCCCCCCACCCCCACACACATACCCCCCACACACACTTTATTCCTTAGAAGGGTGGAGGCTGGAGACGGCTGTGCCAAGATTATTGCACCTGCAGTGGAAGGGAACAGAGAGATTTTTGAAAATAGAAGCTTCAACACTGAGGTTGTCCCCTCTTTCTCAGGACATGAATTCTTGAAACATACTGCCATGTATAGAATATATATGAGTGATTCACGCGAACAGAGCGTTTCAGGTTTCAGTCTGGTTTTACTGTAGAAAAAGCCAGTTTTGGCAAGGTATCTTTTCCTATTTTAAGTGTGAAATCTTGGAAGAGATTTGGCTCGTTGCTGACAACTACCAAATCACCATGTGATACCTGTTTTTCAGCAAAGTTATGTGGTCCCACCGGCATTGCGGAGAGTGAAGAGGATGTTTCAGATGTAAGACTTTCCATACACACCAGCCTGTTGCCATGCCATTGTTCCAAAGAACAAATCTGCCCACATTTTTGTGGACTGTTTGTTCTCATAGCAGGAAGGTCACAGTGCCAGCCAGAGATAGCCTTTGAACATGGGCAGTACCGAGCGTAGGAATTTGTGGTTTTTCAGCTTCAGTCTGTTCAGCTGGTGGGTTTTGTACATGTAGGATGGAGGAAATGAATGTTCTGCTTCCCCCATCCCCATTCTGTTTGCAAGCAAATGAATTAGTGCAGTAGATGCTTAGGAGCAGGAAACAAGGAAGCTGTGCCTGTATGGCATCTATATCTTGGCTGTCCCGCTAGCGTGTGCTTAGGAGTGATGCTCAAAGCCTCCATGTCTTCAGCTTCTCTTCTGTCGTCGTTTGGTTTGATCAAGCACAGTTTGCCAACTCTATGTGACAAAATAAAAAAGCTTAGTGGGTGAGTGAGGGCCATCTGTGAATGTGCTGGGCTCCAGAAGGCAGACAAGGAAAGTTTTAACTATTCTGTGCATTAAATTACACATATGGGACTTAATGTTTCCTTTGCAAGTGGACTGCCCTGTTTTTTCAGTTGAAGTGAATGAAACAAATCCTTCATTCAGCTGTGGCTGTGAACAGTGACTGTGGTCCCATGATCTTACAAGAGTAACACAGAGGGTGGAATTTGGCTTTTTGTGTTGTTCATGTGAGAAAGAGGACTTTACAGCATTAGAGGGCCATTCCTGCCCTTTGACACACTAGACAATACCACAGAAATAAGAAAAACCCAGCCTGCTCTCAAAAAAATAGGTACTTTCAAATGATCATCTTTTAAACGTATGGTACATTTAATCTCTGTAACTTACTCCAAGAGAATTTTGTTTTGCTTTGGTCTCTAGGGCTGTTTCTGGGGGAAAAAAAGTCCCAGATATTGGGAGAAGCCAGCTATGTATAAAACAGTTCATAAAGCAACTCCTACACAAACACAGTGACCCAGTGGTCTCCCTGCTGCTGAGACAGTCCGTTTGGGTGGATAGTATGGGAAGGAAAACTACTGATAATAAGTTGCATTTTTTTAAAATTACTTTGGTAATTATAATGGTGGTTTAAAGAGGTCAGTACGTGTTTTTACCAAAATAAGGAAGCAGCTTTAGCCTAATACTCTGAGACAGACTTATTACACCTGATTAGCATTAGGGAATGCTTTTAGGGTGGATTTTCAGGTGTTTGGGCACGCATATGCAAGTGGGTTTTGCAGTTGTTATTTCTCTTCAGTCTTCACCATGAGTTTCTCACTTGGAAGCTGCCGCCTACTTAGGTCTGTTATCACAGATGTTTGACTGGATCATTTTCAGTTGCTGGGTTTCAAGGGTGGTGGGTTTTTTTAATGGTCAATATTTATTCAACCTGCTCTGTTTTGTTAAACATGATGAAATATATGGAGTTGGTGATTTTTTTCCCCCCTTTTTAAAAAATACTAGTGTTTCACAAATACCTAACCAACTTCTTTGGTTAACATGTTGCCAATAAAGTAGTCCAAGCATGCCTCTCAGAACCTTTTGGCACTGGCCCTGCTTGCAATCCTCTGTAAATCTCAGATGCTTCACTGCTTCGATGGGAACTCCACAGATGCTGGGAGGGTGCAGTAGTAGCCTTAACATCTGCCCTGTGGAGAACCAGCTTTTCCTTTAGCCTAATTTGAATGTTGTGTTGTCTCAGTGAAGTTAATACAATGCACTAAAATATTTTATTATTACGTGATGAGTTGTAGCAACAGACTAGGGAAGCAGAGGGAGGAGTGGTGCCTTGGAATGACAGCAGTCCACCCCGAGTGTCCGCTTGCTTCAAAAGGGGAATAACTGACTTATCCCATGCTGCTGTCATCTCTCTCTCCTTAGCTGAAGCTCTCCTATTTCATAACACTGGACTTCAGAGGCAGGACTTCCACGGTCTTTGTCCCTTCCCTGGCCTCCCACCAGCTTGCTGGGACCACAGTACCCACTTGCTCCTCGCTGGTATCCTGCACAGAACTGCGTGGAAGAAAATGTCTCCCATACAGCAGCACGTAACCAGAGTGGTAAACGTGGCCCACTGTCAGTCTTCTGTGGTTTGATCTATTGTATCGTAGTGCCTTAGATCTGAACTCACGTCATCAGACGTTCTTCTTTCTATTTTCATAGTATGGAGACTTCTGCATGTAATTTGTAAGTGTTTTGAGTCTTCAAAAAGAGAATTAAAACCTATAATGATGTTTTGCCCCCCACATCTTATCTTAATTGAACTTAAAGGAGTAGTCTATAAAAACAACCAGACAGCATCCTTGGGCCTTTTGTTCTCCCCCTCCCCATCTCTCCCCCCCGCCCAAATTTAATTTTGTCCCCAGCAAAATATCTCACAAAGTCATCTTGCCAGTCATTATTATTTCCTCTAATGGACTGTTCCATGGTGTGTCACCGGCTCATGTCAGACCACAGCCAAATTTCAGAACCAGATGATACTAGTATTTACTAATAAAGCATTTATCCCAGATATTTGAGTTCGATAATGAAGTATGAGTAACACAGAATGCCAGGAGCTGAAGCTTTTTTGGCAGAAGTGTTTTTTAG
>NW_008825430.1:473730-487575 GCF_000699105.1 Pygoscelis adeliae
ACAACCTTTATGTATTGATTTATTACGCAGCTGTGAATGGTAAAAGAATAAATTACATTTTACAGAGTTATTTTGCATAGCTGTCCTGTCATGGGAATCTCTGCTGATGGTACGTCAGAGCAACTGTTTCTGGGGTTTTCCATCCTTTTTCTAGGTGTATGAAAGTCTGCTCTTGTCTTTTGAGGAGCTCTTTGTATCTTGGATCGTTGGCAGGCCTTAGTATAATTTTCTCCAGCTCAGGCTTTCCTTCAAATACATCCAATAGCTGTAACAGAAGTGATACCACAACTTCCCAGCTCATGGAACCATGAACTTGGTGGTATTTATTTGTTTAGTGACTGAGCCTGAAAGTACCCGTGGAGATCAGAATGCGGCTGTGTCAGGACTTATACAAACTTATAGCAAGATAAAGCTCCTGCTGCTAAGGTTTAAATGGACGATGCGAGGATGAAAAAAAAGAGAGGATTGTTGTCCCACTTTGCAGATAGGAAACTGGAAATGGAGATAGATGCTATGTATTTCTGTCTAGGGAGAGCTTACACATCTGTATGGCCTTCTACAAGCTATTTTATTTAGCATGCTGAATATTTCCCATACATAAGATAACCATTGTTGAGAGTTCAAAATACATTTAGTCCTTAAAATGTTTTTAGGGTTTTTTTGTTATAACTTCACTTTCAACATGTGCTTTGAATCACTTGCTTGGGTGTTTTTTGTCCAGTCTTTTCAGGTCCGTCAGCAGAGAAACTTGCATGTGACCTGTAACACTGTCCCTTCACATAGTCCCTTAAAAGTAACTCAATAGCAAGGCTCAAAAGCCCACATATTTTCCTTTTTAATTTAATTAAAATGATGCATATTTGCCCAACACTGTGGAGAATTACATGATGCAGACTGGTTAGTCAAACACGAAGGCAGGCACAGCAGAGACCTTTTGGCCTCATGAGCTTTTGTAAGAACAAGTTGTATTAAGCAAACAGCTGTGTAATGTGAGGGGTTTCTTACTGAAAAACAAGAGGGGGTGAGAAAGCTTTTTAATTCCCCCTCTGTGGGTCAGCGTCTCCGGCTGGTAAGTAGGGGACAGACAGATCTTTAAAAATAGCTACATTTCAATTGCATTACTTCTTTTTTTTTATTTTTTTAACTTTGCTGTTGATTGGATCGACTCTTCATTCTACTGTAAGAATGTCATAACTTGACTCTAATGCTTATACAACGCCTTTTGCAATTAGATGATGTAAACCTTAACATATTTAGAGAGGTTCAAATAGTCCCCCTGAGAAGCTAGGCTAGTGAGGAGAGTGAGCTTCGATGGTTTATATTTATAAGTGGAACATTAGCCATCGTTACAGGATAGGTAGTTCAGGAATTTTTTCATGAGTGCGGAGGGAAAAATGAGCAATAGAGAGCATGTCCTGGTTCTAAGTAGCATCGTGAAAGTGGAGCATTCGATTCAAGTGAAATTTCTTTTCCTCATTTGGGCTAATTTGTTTCAGGTTCTATACTGATACATCAATAGGTTATCACGGGATATAAAGAAAGATAAATCAGCCGCCCAGCTTATAGTCTTCTTTTGGAAGCATAATCATGTTTCTTTCTTATTTAAGCTGCTTATGCCTTGATAAGCATATAGTCGTCAAGAGATTTTTATGGACTTTCTGAGAATCACTGTGGATTATATTACTGAGAATTTTTATCTACAGCTACAGTGTGTTGAGAACTCTTATTGCTTATATGAGCTTGGACCCTGTTCCTAGCTGCACCTCCACTGCTTGCTGACCGCAGGCAAGAGAAATGGTTCCTCTGGGCTTCAGTGTCCTCATCTTTAAAATAGGAGTAAAGGTGTGGATCTCCTCTGAAAGTTGCTTTAATGTCTGCCAACAACAAGTACATGCTTGGAGCCGGTTACTTACTTTGTATACTGATACATTTATCAGTGTATTGGCGGTGCTTTGTAATGCAGTGATAGGTGCAGTGGGGTGGGGATGCAGTGCTGCTTCCTGCTGCACGATAAAACAATCGCCCGAGTGCAGTGAAAACCCAGCCTGTGAGAGCTAAAGCAGTCTCATAACATTTGGGCGGAAGGCACTGCCAGCTTTGGAGCAAGAGCGACTACATTTTATCCCTGCCATCCCGCAAGCTTCTTGGTTGATATGTGTGCAGTATAATGACAGCTGGGAAGTCCTGTGTGGTCCCTGATTTTATTCCAGGCTGTGTGAGGCCGACTGATTTTACAGTTGTACTGTATTCTCAAGGGATATTGGTATACCAGTGTCCCCATGGCTTCGTTCTTCTGGAGAAGCTGGGCCAGGGCACAAAATCCTATATGGCAGAGGATAGAGGTATAAATGTTGGCTTACTGTACAGCCTGCCGGTAAGGGAGCAGTCTCCTGTGGGGAGGTCCCATCCTCTCTGTACAGCCAGACCAGCTGGGAAGCAAGGGTGGGAAGGTGCATGGGGAGACCTTGTTCCCACGGGCAGTGCTACCTCCCTCAAAGTCCTACTGACCCACTCCTTGAAAGGTGTGACAGGATCGTGATTTTAATATCAGGAAAAATTTAAATTGCATCAACTATCTCCACATGATCAGGAACATATTCCCGTCCCGCCATGTCCTGAGCTTCTTGTAAGCCAGGGATTGAAGTTGTGGTTATGGTCCATAAAGGCTGTGATACCAGTGAGGGATGATTTGTGCTACCAGACACCTTCCAGGCAGAACCCAGGGGCTCCTGCACCCACAGGGGAGACAGTCTGGAGGACAGACCCTTTCCACATGTGAATTAAAACTATATGCACACTGCTAACAATGCAGCTACGATACTTATTTTGCATTAATCCAAAGTATGGAAGAGAAAAGCCTGTTGCCTGTTACGAGCCCATCTGCTCTGCATCACTGCGAGCCCTGGCAGCAGTCCCACGTGGCGGTGCCGTGTCTGATGCAGGGGAAGGCGAGCGTGTTAGGAGTGCCAGGGCCTGCACACTGGGGTTGTTTGTGAATGAGTAGGGGTTTTTGGTGAATGAGTTAAGCATCACGAGTTAGCAAATCTGTTCTGTAAAAACAACCTCATCAGGCTCTTACTTTTTAGAACTGTGCATTCGTCATGGCCTCTCGATGTGTTTTAAATGTTGTCAAGAATTGGTGTCTTTTTTGTTGTGGATTTAAAAGACCATTAACTACTCAATGAACATGAAGTAGTGGTGTTAAAATAAACAACAGGTTAGCGGGCATTGCCTGTGAGAGCAGCACTGTAACCTCTGATGTGAGTGAGAGGCATGCTGTAAAATCAGTCCTGGTTTTGGGTGCGCAGTGCAGCTGGTGCCAGTCATGTGGTTCTGCCCTTAGTTTGTAATTTGAAGTTAGGATGGTCTTAAGTCCACCTATGTTTTGAGTGTCCAGGCTATTCTTATTGCTCATGTGCTTACTTTCCCCTCAATGAGGGTCCAGAGAGATGCGTTTTTTTGTGGATACAGTTTTATTAGGATTGTATTGTATAGTGCGTTCGCTCCACGTAGATTTTTTTAGAGGATACTTGGATGACCAGTGGCATATTTCTGTGCTATGGCAGTTGCTCTTGGTCCCACCAACCCTACAGTAGATATCGTCATTTATAGGGCAGGGACTTGGGCTTTCAGGACGGGGAGTGTGTACTCTAACGTGTATGTATGTGGTAGGTATGTCTGTGCTTTTATGAACATTACCCTTGTGTAAATAGTAAAAACCTAGAATGCTGAGAGAAGAGCTGTGTGACCATGATTATTTATTTTTTAATGTGTATATTGTTTTATTTGTATATTGCAAGCTGCTTCTGGTTTAAGTAAATGCGAGTTCCTGGAAGGAGAGCCCTCAAATACTGTTTGCGTTTCAGTTTTCATTCTTAATGTGTTCTTAGATCATCTGTAATTTTTTTATATTGGGATCCACAGGGCGGATGTGTATTTAGTAAATTAATAGAGCTCAAGGCACTTGCTGAGCTGCATTAAACATGAGATAACATTGTATCCCTTACAATTGTAAGGGTATAAATTTTTAAAGGTTTTTATTTTCTCTTAATCGTTGAATTAATGCAGAATAATTGCTTTGCTCTGACATGAGCTTATCAAGAGTAATTTAATATAAATTGATCAAATTTAGGCTATTTAATCTTCTTATTGAAGAGATTTTATTTATGTATTCATAATGTATCCATTGTTTTCCAAGAGGAACTCCGCCAGCTGAATACCTCAGTTGGTGTAAAGCTGAATGTTCAGCTGTAGTTGGTGCATGTGTGTAAACTGATAAATGAAAAATTTAAAAAAAGAAGAGTTTCACTTTGTTTTCTGGAACTTAATTGTTTATCCCAAGCAGTGACCTCTACTGTATATCTGTACAAACTGTTGTGGAGTCAGTGTCCAACCACCAATGCTGTCTTCATGCACATCTTTCATATCCCAAGGTACAGTAACAGAGTTGGCTTTTTGATGCTGCGCTCAGGTGTGATAAAGACTTTTCTGTGCTGCCTCCCTATAACTGATAAATAGTTTGTTTGCAGTTTTGCACTTCTGTGTGATGTGCTGGCAGCTAGTATTTTTAGTTGAGAACACACATCTTTAAACTGATCTCTGCCACTAATTTCTAAAGACTTAATGTACCAATAGAGAGCATCACCACAGAATTCCTTTGTTCTCTGACCCTTCAGTTTGAGGGTCAGCTTACATTTGAAGCTGTGTCCAGAAGCATCAGTACCTTGACCATCACTTTGTTTTTATTTTTAATTATTTCCTCTTGTTTTCCTGCATCCCTGTCTTGCTTTTTCCATTTTTATAGTAAGATAAAGATGTTTTTAGTTTTCATAAGGATTTTTGGGTGCAGTATTCCTGTGTTCTGTTTGTCTTCCATGAGTAGCCTGTGGAGTATTTTTGATGAGCACAAAGTCATCTTTTGTTATCTTGTCCAAACCAAACTTAGTTTATCCTTTATTTTATTTTGCCTGGAAAGAAATATGTAGACAATCCGGTGGCTGAGAATAATTATGAAATAGCTAACTTGTTCTTTGTAAGACAGGACACTATCATTACAGTGCAAAACTTGTTGGGTTGCTGAAGGTATTGGGGGCAAGGTGAGACTCTATATATTAATTCAGACTGTTTCCTTATCAGGTCCAAGATTCTGTGCAAGACAGCAGTCCATCTACTGATGAGTTAGAGGGAAATGGAAAATCGTATCATGTACTTTGCCAATGGTATTTTTGTGTGCATGAGGCCAAACCAAATTTCTTCTGATATTTGTAAACACGTAGTAGTCTTTTGTTGCAAAAGAGGGGTATTTCCATGCTGCAGACTGGATGTGAATACCGTATGATTGTTTTTTAGAGACAGCCGTTTCAGCTTGCACTGAAATTTTTGCAGAAGAATGCCCTCATGTAACAACGCTTCTTTCTAATTACAGGCTGTAGGATTCTTAGGAACTGGAAATCCAGCAGAGAAAGCAGTTGTGGTAGAATTAGGTGTTGAAGCTTATGGAGTTTTGAATCCACCAAAAAAAAAAAGAAAAGAACTGAAAAAAAGTAACAAAGAACAGACTGTGTTTGATTACCAGGCTATAAACTTAGCATGCAGTGCTTAAACGTGGAGGAGCAAATTTTCTAACAGGCTGGTGCTATTGTGGAAAGATGGATTTGAGCCAAACTCCCAGATTTGAAACCCCATGAACTTCAGTAGGCCCAGGCCAATCCTTGGCTTAGGTTCAGCTCAAACACATTCAAAGCACAGAAAAGGTATTTGAACATTCACAGTAGCAACTGGGGATCCAGAAGAGGCATGATCTGTGCACTATTTGCACACACAAGGGGCATATCGGTGCCAATATGAACATTTGTCCCCTTGATCGTTATGAGAATGTTTTTAGAGCATCTTTGAAAACATGCTGCAGCATAACGTGAAGGGAATGTTTCTGGCGTGTATCCTGAGTACTTGAATCTGTTACTAACTAATCTCTTTAGTGGGAGGAGCTTTATATGGCTTCTCTGATTTTACTCAAATAATTAATCTCTTGCACGTTGTCCTCACCTCTGTGGTCCCCTCTGACAGCCCTTTCCTGTAACAACAGCTGACATCAGGTTCCTGGGTTGCATGGTGGATTCCTGCTCAGAGGACAACTGGTTTATTACAGATTTAAGCAATACTGCCTTCTGAATGGGGACTGTAGTGGGCAGATTTCAACAAATTATCAATTATACCCAGACCGACCGGCAAGATTTATGTGCTGGTTTTAATAAGCATTGTACTCTTTTATTTGCTTTCTCTTTTGCAGCAGAGTAAACTCATTTCCTCTGAGTTGTACAGCTGCTGTAAATGGTAATAAGACAGCAGTGTCAGTCACAGTAGTGCTGTGATAGGAACATGCACCCTGTACTTGCTGTATCTGAGGGTTGTGTCTGGAGCTGGAGCGGGGAAAAGTTTAACATGGAAATGAGCTACATGCAATTACCGATTTATGGGGAAGCTCATAAGGGATCCAGCTGGTAGTGGCACTGGGTTGTTAAAACTGTTCTTCTGAAGAAACTAGAAGAAGAAATTTAAAAAATGCACATGTGCACTGTTCAGTTAGCTGAAGTTGTCAGAGCATCCTAGAATATTTCTTATTAATGAGAATATATTAATCGCCAACTTTTATATCAAAGGTACTTTGTGCGTGTTCCCTGTGGAGAAACCTAAATGAGTATTTATCACCAAGGCAGCAGCACCAGTGTAAAAGATGCAGGAGCACACGGAGATACGAGTATTTTATGGTTCTGCGACAGAGCTACCATCAGAGCATGCCACCTCCTTGGACTGGGCTGTCTGTACCACACTGAGTTGCGATTTATGCAGTTTGCTTGACTGCAATGTGGGACCTGCCAAGGTCCATCACATGAGCAGCTGCAGCGAACTGTAGATGATATTAAAGCAGGTGGAAGATGATTTTGCAATTCCATACTGGCAGAAGCGGAGCAGTGTGGGTCCATTCCCTTCCCAGAGTCGGGTGTGGAGTGGCGAGGAGCCTGGAGAGAAACGGCTCTGACTTTTGTCTTGAGACCAGGTGACATTATATTGTCGCAGTTGCAGATTGTCATAGCAGTAAGAAGTCACGACAAATATTGTGGTACAACTCCAGCTTGTCCTGACTTTTCCATCTCTCTGCGCTAAATTCTGTAAGTCTAGGTGTAGAAATGAAGATTTTTTTTTTGAGCAGATAGCTCAAAAATGAAAAGGGGTAACACTGTATCCAGATTGCCATCATTAAACAGGAGAGTTCTCCAAACAGAGAAAGCTCTTAGCGGTGCGTATGCAATGCTGCGAGCAGGCACAGGCTGCAAGGACTTGGGAGTATTACGCCGCTCCTTTTTCCGAAGCTAGCATTTACCTGTGCTGCATGGCCGCATTGGTTGCACACAAATCTCACAGCAGGTTGTTTCCCAGTTTACTCTCCCAGATACGCTCTAGACACCTGGTGACACCAGTATTATTAACTGAAAGGCTCCAACAGCGATATGAATCCTGGTAGGCCGTGTCTTAGGAGATCCCTCTTATCCCAGGGCGTGCACTGACAGGCTTGTTTGAGCTAAATTGAAAGCTTTGTCCTTAGTCTGTTCAACTATAATTCTTCCTCTTTTTAATATAATTTGATCATAAACTTCTAATAATATACGACACAAACTGCTTGTTTGTTATCAGAATCTGCACTATATTGTTAGTGCTCTACAAGGTTAACACACGCACGACGGACTGTTGAAACAAGTGCTTTGTCGTAATACCTATGTACCAAACATTTCTCTGACTCATACCCCCCACATATCCCCTGCAGTGATTTTGTAAGTCAGGGCAAAATTTAGACTACTATTTGTTATCTGGTACATATTTCTAAGAAGTTGCCAAACAAAAAGCTAAATTTAAAAACTATGACTTTTGTTGTGAGGAATTCCAGACGTGCCAAAGGAACATGTGTCAGCAATTCTAGGCTTAGCGGCCACGTAATTGTGAAGTATACTTATTTTTATAGATGCTCTTGGATGATAAAAACTGAGACGTTTCTTTTAGGTGTTTGAGTTACGTTTACTGTCACTGCTTTTTGATTATTAGTGTCACTTCAAGAATTTGTATTGGAATGGAAAAAAAACGCACACAGAAACTCTTCTTTTGTTTATGTGTATGACAAAGTTATTGTGTCCAAAGAGAAAAATGCTTCTGATGGTTTGATTTGGCTTGTATACTCATAGGGACATCCGTTGGGTCCTGCACATATATTCTATCTTTATTTGCTTCGTCATGTATTGCCTTCGTTTGTGAGTCAGTTTGCCTCCTGCCTAATGATATTTTATTTCTCTGAATTGTGTGATTAGTTGAGGGAATGGGGAAATAGACTGTGGCTTTGGATATAGAAAATGAGACAGAGAGACACTCTCTGGTGCAGGGAGGGGAAGTGTGTTTGAACCTCAGATCCATCCTACATCGTAGGGTCAGTGTAACCGAGCTGGGAAATGCGGTGGTATGATTTTTCCCAGCTCACACCTGAATCATACCTCTATATTAACATATAGTCCAGTGCTCTGAATTGAAGCATATTCAGGAATTGCTCCCAGGCTTGCTAACTTCTTAACCGTCTGAGATACACCTTGGAGATACACCAAATGACGCAGGCTGACCTTCTGTCGACAAGGGTGGCTTTCCTCCAGAAGTAGTTACCTTTAGTATACCTTAAGAATAAAATGCTACTGCCTAGTTCCTTATCTAAAATACTGATCTTGAAACTGTTTTGTAGTGATTTTATTCCCATTCATGGCTAGAGGTAAATATTTTCAGTTAAAGTAATTCTGAAATTAATGTTTGGCAGTAGGATTATTTCAGAACTTAATTTTTGGACAGAGACTTTTAAGTAAATCTGTTGAGAGGGACTTTGAATGTGTTCTGCATGATTTCTTCAATTTAGTACAGACAGAATATGGTATCTTGTATCGCTGTAAACTTGGCTAGTTATATCACAGTAAAGACTTAGGCTTATATAGTTTCAGTTATTGAAAGATACCCACCTTAAACAAGTAGGTTTGCTCATGGCCGTGTGTCATCAGCACTGGTGGCTGTCATTTAATTGTCTAGCAGCTGTTCCACTGCATTTCTCTTGCCCACTGTCACTTTTGCGGCTGTATCGAGCCCTGAAGCATTGTGGATCTGGGCCAGTGATTCATTTCTAGTCTGTGTTACTAATGTGCAAGATTTTATAGTCATCTGTTAGCAATTGAGCTGTAGATGCAAAAGTCCATTCTATTAGTTCTTTGGTGATAAACAATAGGATTCTAGGTGATACCCTGCCATCGCTGATCTGAACCTATCTGCAGTAATCACTGCCTTCTGTTTTGTATCAGGAGAATGGAAAGATTAATCTGTTACCGCCTTGCTACCTTTGGTTTTTAATAAAGACTTCCCCCAACTTACTGTAGGAGCATCAGCTCAGTGTTCCCTCCGTCCTGTCCTCCCTTGAGATGACTTGGTTGCTGTCATCTCTTTTCAATGCTGTGTCTGTGGAGGGAGGTTCTGAGGTTTGTAGTCAGCTTATGCTGATCAGCAGGGTCTGGCCATGGACCTTGCATAGACTCTTGTTGCTGTGTGGTGAGTCAGATCACCTCACTTATCTGGCTGAAAATTAACTTTAAAAATAAGCTGACACGTCAGTTTTTTATCAACTCTGAAAGGGCCCCACCACAAGTGCTGCTGTGACATGTCCTGTATCTCATCACCAAGGAGAAAAGCTTAGTCGTATGTATTCCTCACCATCGCTGCAGCCCTGAATATGTGAGGTGGTGTTATGGTGAGAGCATTCTGGGTAGACACAAGAGCACAGGAAAAGAAGACCAGCTGTCAGGGAAATGATGCATGTTGCTTTATCCGCAGTTCTGGTAAAGAGTGGAGCGAGCAGATCAAGTCAAAAAGCTGTGCTTGCTGTCATTGTCTTCTCTGCCTCCAGACATTTGACCCTGCCTTGGAAGTTGGTCTTGGGCCAACTGAGAAAAGAGCCATCACTGTTGTGACTCAGAGTCAGCTTCGCTGAAATCATTAGTTAAGCCAGCACATAACCGATGTGAGACCAGGATCAAGATTTTTTCTTAGTTTTTTTTCCCCTAAGTGGGCTAATGGCATTTAGCTTATGAACTTACTGTCATCGTACTTTGTAGTAAATGGAATTAAATTTATGTACTGAACATCAGTTGCTCTCCCTGGCTTTTCTAGGACGAATCCTCGACTTGAAGACTGGAACAGTAAAGAAAGAGGGTCAGCAGTCCTCAATGAGAATGTGCATGGGATCAAGGCGCTCTTTCATTTGCCGGATGAGGTACACATTTACCTTGTATTCCTGTGATGGTTCCAGTCCTGTCTCTGCTTAGACTTCAGACATTTTGTTGCACTAATTTGGCCTTGCTTAAAAAATGAAGCTGTAATGACACAGTCCCATTAAGCATTTCCAGAATGCTTGCTTTTGGAACTGGAGTAAAACTGAAACCTGTCTTCCTTTATGATTAATGACAAAACAGCACCTCATTTGTGTGTTGCAGTTATTTTTATCAGTGTGGGGTGTAGGATGCTTTCCCCAGAGAACTTCATGACAACTTCACCCCTGGAATGTAAGCCATTGTCTCTTAGAGTCAAATTATTCGAATCAATACTTTGGGAGCAAAGCTTTCGCAAGTGTAATGAAAGCCCAACTCTGTGTATTTTTTCAGCAAACCAATAATATTAAAAGAATCTTGAAGACAAACAGAAAGTCAGTTGCAAACTTGCCAGCTATGTAGGAATTAACCTAAGCCTGGTATGAATTAACCAAATGTCAGCTGGTTGATGCTAGATAAATGAGTAATTGTTAGAGGGGTTTTATTTTGCAATTTTCCAACTTCTCCTGCATTGCTTGGGCTTCTTTAAAGAGATCTGCCTGCCCAGTGCTTCTGACTGGGGCTTGCGGGCACTTCTGTTGTGGTGCTAATGGGATAAAATGCCTGTTGCTATTGCAATAAATTTCTCTCTGTGTGGTTAGGGGGGGAAAGTACATAATTGCATCTGCAGCCTATATCCAATATACGTGTTGAAAACAGATGATGCAAAATTTGTTACGGAATGAAACGCGCAAAGCAAAATACTTGACACACTAAAACAGATCCCTGTACTTTGGTTATGTGGTGGGATTCTTCCAGTCATGTGAGGAAGCTGAATGTATGGCTCTTGGGTGCCCTTGTAAGGGGTTTATATACTTCATACCTGCAGAATTAGACTTCAAAGCTGTAGCTCCTTTTCCCCCCTTAACTGGGGGGAAAGAAATACAGCCTGACAGAGACACACTTGGAACATTGCTTTCTCTTCCTCCAAGCTGCACATAGTGGTCTTGTGAGGAAGACTACTTTGTGCAAAGAAAACTAGGCCTAGTGTCCTGTTTACAGTTATTCCCCAGCTTTTAAAACAACAGTTCAGATTGCAGTTATTTCCTAGCACCCTGATTCTGTAAACTCCAGTGCGTGAGAGTAATTTTATACATGCCAGTAGCCCCATTGTTTTTGTAATTCTCAATCTTATTTTAATTGTTCATTCCTTCTCCTTGGCAGTGACTGGTATTAAAAAAAAAAAAAAAAAAGAAAAAAATAATAATTTAAAAAAACCTTGTGGGAAGAATGAGCCTCAAATAATGTGAACTTTCCTTGTGATTACTTCTTTCGTTGTTATTGTTCTTTTTTTCCATTGAAAATGAACTGGTTTTACCCTTCAAACTGTTTACTTAGCTTCAAATGGATTGTTAAAATTATACAGTTAAGCATAGTTAGAAATATCACAAAATGTACATGAACAAGTGTTAAACAAAGTTACTTGACAGTGTAAATAGTCCGTTCTTGCAAACATTAGATTAATATCTACTAACACTGTAGCTGGTGTATGGCAGTCGAAATGCTCTGTCCAGGGGAGCTACTGGAACACTGAGATTGTTTTGTGTGGATATTTGGGGGCCTTATTTATGCCTGACTTACATTCTTCTCTAGTTTTCCCCTTGTTATATAGTATTTTGAAGTGTATCTATTCTTTAGCCACTCTTGGAATATCTATTTCAGATAGTCTTTAGGCTTGGGGGAGCAGGAGGGAATCTTTTTGTAGATTTGTAGAAATGTTTTTCTTTATAAAGTAAATATTTGTAGCACACCCAAAAAGCTCAGCCTGTGGAAGCAGCAAGTTCTAAGAAAACATGAATCTGGGACCTTCTGTCAGAAATAGATATCCATTATTGTCTACTTATATATACTAATAAAGATCTTAAAATGCATTTTCATCTTGGGTGTTTATATTCATTTTTGAGCCATTTCAAATATGAATTTACTTTTAGGTGTGGAAATGCTCCTCTGGATCATTTACCTCTGAACAGAATAACCACCATGAGAAAAAGATACAGGTACTATTACTTAATTTATCACAACAATTAGTTGCCATAAGCACTCTCATTTTGCACTGGGCTAATGCTCACTCAGGGAGTACTACCTGGACAAACATCTGGATTAGCACACAGTGTGAAATAGCACTGGGTCTCAGGAGAGAACTCGCCCCTGAATTCAACTGTGGCAGAATCACTGGATCTTTTTGCAAACCTTGCGCAAGTCACTCAACTTCTTTGTCTTAACTAGCTCCATCTCTGAAATAAGCTTCAGTATCTTTCTTAGAGAAATATTATGGAAAACAGGTACAGCTTGAATAGCATTGTGATGGGGCTGACATTGTACAGAACTCTAGGTTGACGGTTGGTTGTTTCTAACATAACTTACAGTAAATCATCAGTAGTCATAGTTTAAAAACATAGAGCTATTCTGCATGTCAATCAACATGATATTTTTGTGTTTCCTTTTCATTTAGGAACGGCCTCGGCCCAGTAAAAGAAGGCGAAGCACAGTATGCTGTTGTCCATTGCACTGGCTATATCAAGGCTTGGCCACCAGCAGGTGTGTACCTCTCTCATTTGAAGGCGGTGTG
Source organism: Pygoscelis adeliae (assembly GCF_000699105.1). Taxonomy (NCBI): domain Eukaryota; kingdom Metazoa; phylum Chordata; class Aves; order Sphenisciformes; family Spheniscidae; genus Pygoscelis; species Pygoscelis adeliae. The sequence goes on from NW_008825430.1 coordinate 486,736, forward strand.
TACTGCGCTACCTGCAAGACAGTTGAAAACCTGGCTCAGGATCCTTTGCTGGTACAGAACCAGGCTGAATTTCAGTGGGTTAACCCATTCAGTCTCATATTGAGAAGCTATTGATATGAAGGAATGGGCTGTTGTTACTCACTCAGGGCCTCCCTGTTTTTCCGTGTGAAACCCTTCTCAATTTCATTGGCACAGAGAGTGGTGGAGTTGTTGGTAACGTGGGGTTACAGCAGCTGGGGCTGAAAGTTTTCAATCTGGTCAACCGACATAAAAATGGCCCAATTTTAAGAAGGTAAACACAAAGCATTTGTACCTCTAGAAAACACCAACTAGTGCTTTTATATTTAAGTATTGAGTTGCAAGCACCTATGTATGAAAATGTGTAATTTCAATTTGGGTGCATAGGTCCTCACTTCAAAGTGGTGGTATTAGTGGTATTAGAGAATGTTCAGTCTTTGTGATAAGTTCTGTTTTGAGGCTATTTTTCTGGGAAACAAGTCTTGGCATATTGCTTTGAACTGCAGAGAAAAACCTTTACCTACTGTAACTCAGTATTGCATATGGGAATATTTACCTTTGAAAAATTCAAAGAGGAGTCAGTGGAGCTCATCCAGACATCATCATGAACTGGATTATTGACCTTGGCATTTGCAGTAGTTGAAGAGGCTGTTTGCAATATGACAGCGCCTGCTGGCCTGAATCAAACCATGGGTTGTCCTGCCCTTTTGTGGTCGTATGCCACAAGCATAAATCACATCTATTTGGGAATTATGAATACCGAGAGGTGGTTTGCACCAAGTCTGTACGGTGGTGTGCAGACACCAGCATGCGGATGTGAAC
>NW_008825430.1:487588-519588 GCF_000699105.1 Pygoscelis adeliae
GCAGTTTTGGCAGAAGAGGAAAACCTCCCCTCTTGTTGCTAATAGGATTTAATATACTTCAGTGTGCTGTAGGAGTCAAAATGTTTCAATTTCATTTCTGTTTCAAAAGAGTGAGAGTGCAGTGTGTGTAAATTGCTCTATGAAAATGAAAGGGGTTTTCTGTTTTCTTCCACAAAGTGATTAACTTTTCTATTGGTAATTCCAAACATAATTGAATTCAGTCTTGATATACAGGACGTCTCTTCAGAAACGTGCAGGTCAAATGAGATTTGATTTAGCTCCTTGCTTAGCTTGAATGAAAAGCTTGCTGCGTGTTATGGGACATTTAAGGAGATCTAACCCTTTAGGGGTGCATGTTGCTGATGCAGAGCTGCAAACGCATGAACTCATGTCAGTGCTAGGTTACAATGTCAGCAGTATATGACTTCCAGTTGCCATTTCTGCAGGGGAGCAGGCACTGCAGTGCAGGAGCATGGGATGAAAAGGATCTTCTGGATCTTTGAGTGCCCCGTTGCCAGGTATCACATCGTAAGCTCCAGTTTACGTTAGTGAGGTGTTTTCCCCGTCTCCAGCTCTTCCAAAACTTCACTGCTCTCCCATGCTAAGCAACCTCTCTAACTTCTAGTCCTCATTAGTTTATGGGAAGTTTATGCCAGTGTATTCTTAGACTATATTGCACTGAAGATCAGGCAGAAGTTTTCCTGCTTTGTGTGTCTCCAGTGTTTTGGTGCGTTTCCAGAAGGAGGTCATACCCTGTCAGCCTTGACTTTGCAAAGTTAAACCAGCCCACTTCTAATCTCCACTCTCACAATGCATTCTCTTTTCTTTACCCTTGTGTCTTTTCTCTGCACTTGTTCATATTTTCACTTAACTTTTCAAAATGTGGGTCACCAGAACTCTACACTCTTGTCCAGATGAGAATGTAGTGATATATAATGAAAACGGTATTTCCTGTCTTGACTGGCAGTATATGGTATGGCATACTTCTCTTTTGTATGGTGCATCCTGCTGGCATCCTTAATCACCTAATATACATATCAGGCTGCCTTTTTCTCAGTTGACAACTCAAGGTCCTCCAGTTCATAGCAAAAATAGCTTTGAATTGTGTGATCTTGCAATTAGTAATACGAAGTTTCATCCCATTTCTGTTGCTGTAGTTTATGACTGTTTTAGTCCCCAAGTGCATGCTTATGCGTTTAGTAATGTTGAATTTCATCCCATTTCTATTACTCCACTCCTCAAAATCACATGGTGCTCCCTTATGATATTCCAGCGTGCCTCCACGATGTTAATGCCTCCAAACTATAGCACAATCCTGAGGGATGTTCTAGATTTTGACAGCCTTACGTGGAATTTCAGTGGTCTTTTATGTTGCCATCCAAATTGTTACTCATCATAAGTCATGCCTGAGTGCCTTTTTCAGGGCATATAGTACTGAATCGGGGCCTCTTTCATGAGCGTTTATTTGCTCTCCCAGTCTTCCCCACTTCGTGTTGGTCATTGTCATGTATCTATCCATTGACTTCCAGAGTTGAATGGGAATATCCATGAGCTGAATTGGTCCTCAATATGTTTGGGTAAATAAGTGGCAACGTCACTGCTTTTGTTCTCATTTCCAATGGTAATTCAACCATAATCTGCAAAGCAAATGAAATAACTGCAGCAGTAATTGAATTTGCTAAGGCTTTTCTACCCCGTAATAAAATCACTTCTGCTCAAATCAGCTAGAGAGTAGCGAGCCCCTGGCCTTTGCATCCTCTCTGGATACTTGGGAATAAATGGGTTTGTGCTAAATTGCACCTTTTTAAAAATTCAGCTACAGAAAGGACCATTTTCATTTATTTTTCAATTGCCAAGTGGACATTCTAATATAAACCCCATATCCTTTTGTTTCAGAGCATGCAATGTGGCACATGCATTATACAAGTAATATACAACACATAAAACATACTTTCATAAAGAAAATAACAAATATTTAGCAAATGCACTTAATCTGTACTTAATCTAATTTGTTTAGCACCTGGTATTTTCTCTTTCTGGGTTGTATTGCATTGTCTATGGCCAGTGTGTTAATTTTTGTTAGCCCCACACTGAGTATAACACAATCAGTATTGATACAGAAATATCAAGACATGAACTGCTCTGTGATCATTATTAGTGTGATAGACTATCAGATTTGACAACACTGCTGCTGTGAGTAGTCTATGCTAAATCTGTGAAGTAATTCAAATACTTTAAGCAGGTGAAAACAAATGACAGTTGGCATCAGTATGGTGGCATATTTTAAGGACTGGGGTTTTTTTCCCACAGCTCTGAAGTAGAAAGCAAATTCTGTTATGGCTCAGGTCTGTGGTCAGTATGAAATCAGTTTGCACACCTAACCTGACTTCCCCCCCCCCTTATCCATAATGAAGCAGGAAGGCTCACTTGCTGGTAGACAGCCCTTTTTCACTGGGAAATGAGAGAGAAAGCACGGGAAGCATCATGCCTCATCCTCCACACAGAGCTGAGCTCGGAGCATGCAGGACCCGCAGGCAGCACCTGCCTCTCCCATGTTTCCTAACAAAGCAGACCCAGGAGTGCTGCAGCCTGAGCGCTCTCTGTGTTCCCCTGGAAAAGGCGCTGTTTGGCTATTCCCTTAATGCAGTGTGTTTGCCTCTGAGTGAGTGAGTGGGACACAGAGAGACGACCGAGCCACTTTCAGGAGCGCATTCGTTCAGGCTGGGTTTGTTAACGGTCCGTTCATTTTCCTCCATTGTGCCTGCAAGAGAAGGGTAAAACTAAGCTCAAGTACAAAACCCGGCATATGATACCTACATGCTTATATCCCCATAAATTATATGTTGTAATTGGGGTAAAAATTGTGTAGAAGTCAAAGGAAAAAGGAGTCAGATGTTCCAGATCAACGTTCCAACCCGTTACGTTGTTCACTTCTTATGTGGAGTGTATGCTAAATTAAATAATGACAGTGCAGTGTTGGATTATTTTGAATGAGGTAGAAGGACCCTGAGTTTGAAACTGGCTGAGCACCAATTCCAGCTTTTGTCCCTCTGTTCCCGGTGAAGCAGCTTGTGATCCTTAGCCTAGATAATGCTTCAAGTTCATAACCACTCACAAAACTGAGAAATGCTGACCTGATCATTCAGTTTTCAACTTAAGCAAGCATTTGCTTTTCTTCTATTTTATTCCCCTCTGAGCATCTCATTCCTGGAAGGAAATGAATCTTATGTGGTCCATATGATATTTTCCTAATAGGTTTTTTTCATGTCATAACAATTGATGGAAAATATTTGGTGGAGAAAGAAGGTAGAGTCTGTCAGGATGTTGCTAGTTTTCTGTAAATCAAAGCCAGGACCTGCAGAAAAACACATAGTGAAGAAAAGGCCTAGATAGATACTTATTTAGAAAACTTCGAATAAAAAGTCCCAGAATAAAGTTAAATTCAAATAATGTTGAAATCTTTTTTTTCTCCTTCGTTTTTAATCTTAAAAAAGAAACATTTTAGTCTTCCAAGTCAGACTTACGGTAATGTCTTAACCACAGCATGCCAAAGCTGTTAGGTTATTTTAAAGTTTTGGCCAGAATCTGGACGTTTGTGCAAAGTACTCCCTCTTCCAATACAAAACAAAACAGTTGCTCGAATATTCTTTGCAGTGCTGTAATTTTTAAGGCTTTTTTTTTTTTAATAAAAAAGAATAATTCCGTTTTTGTTGGAATTTTTCACAAGATTTTTCCTTGGTGTGCTGTAAACATCCACAGCCTTTTTTTGTGAAAGCCTTTTTCCATAGTTGTGTATGGGAGATAACGTCACACAGTGCAGTTTGATGCACAGGCGTGTAACTATCCAAAATGGTTCTGAGGGAGATAGGCATTAACAGGGGATTGCTGGTGGCCACTGGACACTTAAATTATGTCCTTCTAAAGACTCATAAATAATTTATTTTTTAGTGTAGTGAAGTAAAACCACAAATCCACTAACACTGTTCTGTGTCTTGCAGAAAATATGGGGCAGAAGGATAGAGGAAGGCAGCAGAAAATGAAGCCGTTCTGTTGTTAGAGCCAACTGGAAGCTCATTGGGAAAACTAAAAAGTTCCTTATGTCCACACAAACGCATGCCGTTACCCTGTGGGAAAGTGTTTGTTGGCATAAAGGACACTTGGAAATTAAATACAACCTCTAACGGCACAGCATTCTGTTTGTGATGCTCAGTTGCAGGCTTAGCTGTGCAAATTGTTGGTAGTAACTTGAACAAGCGTAGCACTATGTTTATTATTCAAGAGGAGCATATATTTGGTGTTGAGAAATAAAGCCTTTCTCAGGGTTACACCTAAAGAATGTGAATAACTAATGTATGTTTATTTTGTTGATGCCTCTTAAAGATCGGTTTCGTGGCTGCTTTCCTGGTGGCTTTTGCAACTTTTTTTGGAGATGTTGATGGTACTTAGTGGTGCTAAGGAGCAATATTACATTATGTTAAGAGCTGGACAAACCGATATTAAGTGCAGTACACATATCTTTATTTACCTGTCCGTCTTGGAGTATGTCCAATAGGAAGTATGCTAAAGCAAAAGTAAATCTCTCCACCAATGCATCTCATATATAAGCTCACCCACAGTTGAAACTTTGTAGCTATCAGCAAGAGAGTAAAGAAACCAATTTCCCTCTATGGAATGCTGTCAGTACTAGCACCTACACTGCAGAGGAGCAGACAGTCATTTTGACAATTACTCTAGGCACTTTCAGGGAAGGGTTAGCAATTCACTGGGTCACGTATTGATTAATTCCAGGCAGGTTGGGTTTTTTTCATAGCGTGTCCTGTGGGATAACCCAACTAATACATTTTCCAGTGTGTTATAGAGACCAAATGTAATCCATCTCGCAAAAAAAAAAAAGGGGGGGGGGGGTGAAAATTAGAACAACAGCCTCCCTTGCCAACAGAGTGACATCAGAAATGGTGTTTTTTAGCTAGGTTTAATTTTGGAGCTTGCTTATGTTGCTTTGAGTTTATTTGGGCAGTAGCAAGCATGGACCAAGTTCCTAAAAAGGAAAGCGTTGTTGAAAACTGCAGAAAAAAGATTATGCGAAGTGGAAGCCATCCAGCTGAGTATCTGTGCTGTTCTCTGCAATACACTGTGCCACTAAGGAAACCATTGAAAAAGCTTTTGAAGTCAAAAAGCTTTGACTGTGAAGCTTTAAATTTGTCCTTCTCAAATGGAAAACTCCATTTTAAAGGGACCTTTTGGTTAAGGTTATCCAGTGAGAATGCCTAGAATTATTTCCTTAAAACAGCACTTTGTAAACACCCTATGTTTAAGCGGCCTAATTCTCAGAAGTACCAGGCATCCACCAAGAAGATCCTCTGAAGGTGGTAGGACCTAGAATCACTCACCATCTTTGAAATCAGACCACCTGTACCGAGCTGTCTGAATGTAACCGTGATTGCTTCAGGCACCAGCTTTTAAAATGTTTGTTCTTTCGGCTGACAGTTGAACTTGCAAGTTTGCCCTGGTGCAGAGTTCAGGGCTGAGGAGTGAGAGACTCCTCATCCATCTCCCGGAGGCATGCAGTCCCCGCTGCCGTCTTCCAGCCAAAGTGTTGGGTCAACTCTTCTGTTGCTCCGGTGCTTTCTTTCCTCCCGTGGTTCTTTTTGTACACTGCTGCATTTCTTTTGCAGCAGAGTCAGCATCCTCATGCTGCATCATTTAATTTGTCCTGCTCTCAGTTCACACCTCTAGTCACCGCTTTGTAAGGTGAAACCGCTGGATTCCAGTTATTTCCAGAATCCTGCAAACCGCACACAATTCTCAGTGAACCATTTTCTACCTATTTAAAATTAAAATTGCTCGTGTGGAGGAGTCTAAGTTTAGTTTTGGGAGCTCACCCTTCCAGGCACGTGTCGTGGTTTAACACGTGTATGTGAGCAGATAGCAGCCATGTGTCTGCCAAAATTTTGTCTAACGTGGACACAATTTTGAGTGGATACGTTTGCTGTTGCTTTTTCAGGGTAATTTTCTCTCTTTTTCTCAAGAGGCAGCCAAATTCAGTTTCTTTGCCTATTGGAGCTGTCATTAGCTAATTACTAAGTCTTGTATTGAAGAAATAACTGTAAACACAGCAAGGAAGGAAAACAAAATACTTCTGTAATATGAACCTCTTCACTGTAGTTTCATGTCAGTGGTTTATGCTCTCCGTGGTATGCTGGTGTCTCAGAGCATGGGACTTATTTGTGTTTGGGCTCTTGTTTGTAGTTTGCCTGGTGTGTTACAGAAAGGAGACCGGAATAGCGGTGTGTGAAATACCAAAACAATGCTTTGTAATTTAACTGCTTGAAGGATGAATTGATAAACTGCAGGCAGTGCAGAACAGTCCCACGGGGAGGGTAAATGCAGGTTGTCTTCAAGGATGTTCTAAATCAGGTGAAGGATCTCGAGTGGCAGTTTGGGTCTCTAGTAACCCACAGAGGGACCTTTATCGGAAGCACAAAATAATGTTTAATTGAAAAATAACATGTCGATTCCTTCCAATGTTATTTTTAACTTACGTGTTTAATGATTGATTTCTTAAAATGTACTCGTAAGATCACATACTGTCACCTTGATCTTCTCATGTGGCTTCTAAGAAAACATTTCAGAGGAGTATCCTGGCATTTGGCGAGGGATATCACATAGGTTTAGAAGCTAAGGAGTTATTTAGGGCCAAATTTGTATCTCTGGATAGTAAGATCATTGTGTGGAAGACAAGGGGGGTTTGCCCACCTCATGTAGTGTGTGATGCTGAAATTCATACCGCGCCTCAATTTCCCACTTGTTAGAAGGGCCAGTAATGCGCCTTCTTTGTAAAGCTCTTGAGATCCCCTGATAAAATCCTAGTTATCTGTCGGGGGCTGCAAATGAAGTTAGGCCCCCAAAATTGTGAATTCCGTTGCAAATAAAGTTTGAATATATTATACAAAAATACGTGTTTTTTTCTTTCATACTTTGTGTATTTGATTTTATTATATAGCTCAATGGGAACTGAAAAATCCCTGTAGAGTGCTATTTAGAAACTGATTGTCAGATAAGATTCAGTTATTTTGATACAAAATAACTTCCTTCAGAGACTGCTTCGGTTCACTCAGCAGCATTTACAGTCATTTTTCAGAGGCATCACTTAAGAAAGTTGTATGCTGTCATCCTCTGCACGGTCCAAAGATTGACTTACATTGGGAATTACAAATTTTGAGACTAAAGTGGCTGTTGTTTCCTAATTGGTAGCTGCTTTGCCATTAATTTCATTAATGCTTTAAAGTGCCTCTTAAATGAATCACTGCCTGTTGTGACTGAGTTCCTTGAAAAGCCTTGTGAAAGAGTTTACAAATCACTTAAAATAAGTCAGCAGCGTCACTCTTGGAAGATGGTTTTTTTTAGGTGCTTCATAGGAAATTGGTATCTCAAAACTGGAGTTGGGAAATAGCCTTAACTAAAGGCCTAGCCAGCTAGCAAGTAAACAGGGCTAATCTGAACATTCCTATTTGTGACACAAACACTGAGATGGAAATCAGTACACATGTATGTTTTGAAATTATTCCTGTGTTTATAATAGTTACTCCTGTTACACAACTGAAACAAGCACTGTTAGCAAAGCATCCGCATTTTTTCAGTCCTTCAACGTAATAACCCAGATTTAGTCCGTTATAGAAAAAAGTAAAACCAGCTGTTAAATATGAGCACGAAGTTAATGAAAGATCTAGGCTGTGCTGTGTTTTTAAGGCTCATTATAATATATTATTCACCAAGAAAACTGAACATAGTGCGCATTCACTGAACGTATTAAGTGACCACGTGGTTCCAGTAACATGCTGTGAAGTACTCGTGGAAATGTTATTGTCCATCTCGGAGTATAGGGGAATTTCTGTATCTGCTTTGTCTTCGGCAGCCAAAATAGTGGACGTGGGTACTGTATATGCATGTGAGGTATGTAAGTTCGAGCACGACCGAGAAAGATCATCTGGTCTGAACCCAGAGATAATGCATTAATAAGGCAATAAAGTTATTTTGTATGATTTAGAGCATCTAGAATATAGAACCAGGCCGGCAACGTCTCTGCTCATCCCAATTTACTAATTATGACAGTATTTGTTATCGTTTACTTTAGGAATGACTATACCAGAAGAAGACGCTGATGTGGGACAAGGTAGTAAATATTGCCTCGTGGCAATAGGAAGGCTTCAGGTAATGCCAGTCTTTCCTTATACAAACTACTTCTGAAAGCGTAATCGGCGTTGTGGTTTAGTTGTAAAAGATTTGCACAAAGTTCTGGTACTAGACTGTAACTTCTAAAAATACTACAAAATACAAAGTGCCTCGATGTCGGTGTGCAGCCAGTGACTTATAGAATCACAGAATGGTTTGGGTTGGAAGGGACCTTAAAGATAATCTAGTTCCAGCCCCCCTGTCGTGGGCAGGACTTGTTTAGAACATGTCAACAGAGCAAAATGAAAATGTGATTTTGGTGCATTATGTGTATTTAACCCAACAACAGCGGCAAAGGTGCTCCTGGAGCATGAGCATGTAGAGACCTGCTATTCTCTAGGGTGCATAGGGCTGGGATATTCTAGATTGTGAGAAATGTGGGAGTACAGGTGCTGCAGATGGTAGGTTAAAGTGGCTCCCAAAGCCAGTGATATGCTGCTTGCTATTCTTTCATTCTTCTCTCTCTCTGGCTAGTCAACTACTTGAGAAACTGTGATTGCAGGAGTTACTCTGAAAATGGTAAAGATAAGGCAGCAAGAGGCACTTCACAAATAATAGGTTTATTCTCAGTGTGTACTGTAGTGTGCATTCAGATGTGATGATTCAGAGACAGCCGAGGGAACTGTGAGAATAAAATTTTACTTCCTTTTTGTCCAGACAGTTGCAACTGACGTTTTACATTTTCTTCCTTTGTCCGTTGCTGACGAGAGTTCTGAACAGGAGCTAGAGCAGTCGCGGTGAGTCTCCTTCACCGCAGCAGGGAGACTAATTTTTATCTTCCCAGTCTGGGAATTCTGCCATGGGTGAACGTGTTTGAGCCTCCTGCATGATCTCCTGTTGGCCCGCGCTCGTTGCCATCTGCTAGGATGGCATCGCTCCTTCTTACAAGGCAGAATGACCCTTTCGTTAGAGCACAGGTGCCAAACCCGTCTTACTTGAGGTGAACAGCCTGCACATTACTGCAAGTGTTAGCACTTCTGCAGAGTGTGTCTCCATTGCGATGGCAGAGCTACAGAAGTATTGCGTGATGTTTTTTAGGTTAATCATGCTTTTATAATAAAGGGTAATACATTCCAGTAATGGAGAGAAGGAAGTTACGGGGATTCATATGTTACAGCTGCCAAAGCAAGATGATTTCCGAGAAAATCACGTTAGTAACGTGTGGAGTGTCAAAACATCTGTTACGTTAGAAGAGCCACCAGGGTGTGTAAGGGAGGGCAAGAGGAGGCTCTGTGGATGGGTTTAATCACAAAGGAGTCAAGGTGCACAAACTAAAACTCTTCTGTAACAGCAAATTGCAATCTGGCATACAGTTAACTGGCTAATCTGCTTCAAGACAGCAAAAAAATGAGATTTTGCTCTTTTTGCATTGGGACCTTGTTAACAGAGATAGCTCTGGAAGTTGTAAGAAAAACAATGGTTTCGTTTGTAGCCCCGGTAGGAATGAATGGATATGAAGTGGCCTGATTGCACACATTTCAGGCAGAGAGCTGGAAATAGATCATTCTCTCTGATGAGATTTGAGGAGCATTTATAGGAGGACTGTGTTTTTTCATTATGAGCAGCCGCTTGCTGGCCGAATATCACCCACCTCAACCTGTAGAGAACTTTGTTCAGGTTCTCTGGGTGTTTCAGGTGAGGTTCATCTCAGCTGAAAGTTGAGTGTTTAGTCTGCGCTATTGGAGATGTCTACAGATAATGAGTTGGTCTCTTCTAGAGATTGACCTTCCTATCCTAAAATGGGTGGACTGAATTGTCCTCTGCAAGTCTCTTGTTCTTGATTGAAAAAGGTAGGGACCAAGATTCCTAACTTTAGTATGGTGCCACAAAGTGAGATGAATCTATCTGTACTTATATTGTTACTATATCCCTCCTTCTTGGGAACTTCTGGTGTATTTGTTTTCCTGCTGTGCTGGTAAGCCTAGGTAGGTGCCATGTGGTGAGATATTTGCCCTGTAAACTAGACTAAAGGCTGTTCTGTGTCATTTATCTGTGCTGTTGTTTTATTTATGACTTCCTTCAGTAGTTAGCACTCTGCCAACAGATTTTGTTCTTTAGCTACGTAATCAAATTTGACTTAAGGTGACTGTTCTGTGGACTAAATGCTGTGGACTTCATTGGTCGTAGGTAACCAGCTCTCCAGTGTGCATGGACATGAATGGCATGTCGGTCCCAACTGAGTTCTTGTCTAGGCACAACTCTGATGGAGTCATCACCTTCGTCGACCCAAGGTGCATCAGCGTCATTGGCTACCAGCCCCAGGTCAGTGAGTCGCTGTGAATGTGGAGATTGGTTAGAGCTAATGAAGAAGATTCTATTTGTGCATTAAAAATGAAAGCAGCAAAATGTGAAATATCTGTAGCTGATCATACATATGTCATGCGCTAAATGCTGTTCATTTTTCTTTACCATCCACACCTCTGTAAAATTTACAGTTTTCCCCTTTGTTATTTGGGGTATCTTTTTATACCTTTTAGATCCAATTAGAATTCTAACAGCAAGATGCTTTAAACCTTGCACAGCTTTCCAGTGAAGACATTTCTGTGGTAGAAAGTTAACAGTGCTTTGAGACAGTTTTAGTCCTATAGATCTTTAATTCTGCCAATCTATTGAACAATAAGCAAACATCATTTATAGCATCTATTTTCCTTTAGGCTTACATCTACTCCTCTGAATAGGAGGCTAGTCATGGAACTGAGTAGAATAGTAAATGAACTCCTGACTACCACAACTCTCCCTCGGATAACTCTTTAACAGTTGCAATTTAGAGGCAAAAATAATTACTTGCTCATTTGTTTTTCCCATTTATTTTGATTTTAGGTAGCTTTATAATAACTGTTTTTCCAAAAATTAGTGCCATAAAATGAACTGTAATACAGGATGTCAGTCTTTTCAAGACACCATTTCACAGGTGTGATTTTAAAAAAATCACTTAAAATTTGCTTGTAAATACATGTATCTACGCAACAGTACAAATATAATGTGCGACATGATGCCTACAAACCTTGTTTGTATGATTCATCCCCGATTAACTGAGTACTCCCATTAAGGGTGGTAGATCCAGTGTCTGCAAGGATCACTTGCAGATCTGCACGTGGATTTGTGTTGTGGTCTGGGTTTTTTACACAGCTTTATGTTTTATTCTAGGATCTTCTGGGGAAAGATATTTTAGAATTCTGCCATCCTGAAGATCAAAGCCATTTGAGGGAGAGTTTCCAACAGGTGCTGCGACCTGCTCCTTTTCTTCTGCCATTTATTTATTATTTAGTTCAGAGAAGTAGCTTTTATTTTTCATTTCAAGGTATTTTTCTGTTACGCAGAAGGAGTAGCAAGATACGAAACAATTTGTTGATCAGTTACTAATCAGTTAAGCTGCATAAAGGGTAGTTTAAACGGCAGCATCTGTTTGCTGTGTTTTCGGAAATAAGTCACATAGTTATAAATTTTGTTTTCTTTTTACAAAAAATTGAGTGTTCACTGCTGTTAGAGCTGTTTTGGAGATGCCTGTGTAGATCCCACTATGTTAAGCACTAACCGAAGTGGGCTGTTGATTTCAAAGTAGTTACACTCCTCTGTAATGCTGGATTATTTATGACCTAAATTCGCTGCTAGCATAGATTACATGCTTCATACTTTAATGGAGTTATACTGCTTTACATCAGTAGAGAATTTGGCCCTTCTCCCTGTTAGGAATTGAAATACAGACAGAAGTAATGAAAGAAATACTATGTATGGAAAGAGTTACTGATCTGGATTCATTTTTACAGTGGGCCACGTTTACATCAGCTGTATCAAAGGCATTTACTCCATTGTAGAGCTTACTGTTTCAAATTGATCTGGGACATACAGTAGGATTGCTTCCCCCAAGCCTTCTGCTTGTTGCTGGTCTTTTCAGCACCTTCCCAACTGCACTAGAAAGCGCGGTGTAGTATGTTTAACCGATTACTGAGGTTCAGGTGATCTAAGTCATTCCAGATTTTCTGACAACAGCCTATAGCTCAAGCAAGTTTTGTTGATCCATCTTGCATTGGATGCTGAGATGTATTTTCATCTGTGAAACGTGGATATGAAGTAACTTCTAAAATAATTTGTATAGCCAACTATTTATTCAGGCATGGCATGCAAAAGTGGAGCTTGAAAAGCCTCTCTGGGGAAAACAGCTAAATGCTGTTCTGTGTCCATAGAATAGATCATGAAACTGAGGTTAATGGTCTCTACAGAGTGTTTGAGATAGTGTAAGATATCAGTACTCTTGAGCTATTTCTCACCACCCCCTCCCTCAAGCGGAGACTACCAACCCCACTGCTGAGCTAGCAGAAAAGATCGTGTGAGCACTCTGCATCCACTTCAGTGTCCCTTGAATGGACTGAGTTCAAACAGCAGCTAAAGACCTTTTAAATTCAAGATGTTGATTCACAGGCAGGAGCCTGTAAGAGTTAGATGCTTGAAATAGGTCACCACACCCAGTCATCTTCTCTGCCCCACCTTGGTTGGGGGTTTGATGCTGCAGCTAAACCTACCTGATGGTTAGCTGTCACCAGGAGTCAGGTCCTACTTCTACTTCTCTCCTCCCTGTCCTCCTCCCTACCTTTCCTAGTGTCCTGATACTAGCACAGATGGACTTGCCGGGTAGGCTAGCTAAGGGACTAATCGCTTTTGCATGGGACTAGCTTTCAGCTGGTTCAGCTCCCTGAACTTCTGCCTGATTGCATCAGTGGCACAAGAATGCATATGCTGTTTTTCACTAATGCCCAAATGATTGATTCCACTAATTTATCCAAGAGACAATGACAGAGAGCTGCTGGATAATAACACGTCAAAACATCCGTCTCTGAAGTGATTGCCTGGGGCTCAGAAGGGCTGACTAACTAACATTCAAGTTAATAACTTGGTCCTCACTGCGTTCACCGAGAGTGAGATCAGATGGTGGGAGGCTGCTGGTGTATCCCTGAACTCAGTTGCTGGGGGCTTCACTGTCACTACTCACTATTAGGCATGTGCCCAAGTGATTCGCTGGATCAGGGACCTACATGATTTGCTTAAAGTCATACAAAAAGACAGCAGGAAAAAATGCAGATTAGAAGTGAAAGTTCCTGTTCACTCGACCTGTGTCCAATCTATGAAAATATTGTGCAGTTTCTTTAGTAGGCAATTCCTTTTGCGGTATATTTTTGTTCAGTACAGTAGCAGTGTGATTGGGGCTGTTATTTCAGTCATGCAATAAAAGACTGAAGTAAACAGTTAAGCTATGCACCAGGTGGTTTTTATTTCCAAAGAATCTAAGAAAGTAAAGGTTAAACATTAGCTTTGAAATTTTTTGTGCTATCTTGTTTGTCTGCACTGTTTTAAGACAGTTCAGGATTTTCCCACCAGCGATCTCTATGCTTTATATATTATTACAGAATTAGTGTTTGCTTAATTCAGACTTCAGGACAATAGATCCCTGCAGTTTGTTTTATTATTGTTAGTTTTGCCTTAGAAATCTTTTCATTAAAAGGGTAACCGTGATTTCCAATAGACTCTCTTTTTTTCTAAAACCCTCTGAAAACTTGACATTGCTGATTTGCTGACAGTATCAGAACCAGATTGGTGCGTAACAGAGGAGGGAGGAAGGGAGGGAGGGTTTTGCAGTTTTTGGTCAATTGCCAGTATCCATCTCAAAGCTTTTACTTCCTTGGGAAGATAAATTCATTCATCAGGGTGGGAAAATCAGGTCAGAATAAGATAGTCTCAAGGCCAAGATCAACAAATAGAGTTTAGTATCAAAGGATCCAGAATACAGCTATTTGATATCCAGTAGGATGCTATTCAGATTGGACGCTTTTACACAAGCTCTTTGTTTTTTACCCTGGGTGTGGTGGTAGAAAATTGCTGATAAAAGAATGTCACTCACTGAACTCAAACTACAAAAGCATTTAAAAAAAAAACCAGCAAAAGGCATTTACCTCATTATTATTTTGAACTTTCCTGAGCATTGCTAAAGCTTTTTGTGTCTTCTATTTGCATTCTTTCCATTTAATCCTGTATCCAGTTGATCAACTTGAAATAGAGACCTTTGGAAAAAAACAGGATAGGAGCATTTTTCCTAATCCAATTGCTTTTCGATCAAGACAGAGGGTAAATACTGGATTTTCTACTTTTAGAGAATACAGGCTGCAGATAGCTAATAAAAAATAAATTCCAGTGGATAAGGATTAAGAATCCACAACAAGATGTGGCATTTATTTGCAGTAGACCATCCCTTTCCTTCCCTGAGGCACCCCTGAGATAGCTTGGTGGAAAAGCAATAAAAAATAAGCACAGATAGCCCAGGTAAGTGCCGGCCGAATGACTTGAAACCGTGTAAGTTTTCTTCTGACTTAAACCAAGATTGTTAGATAACACATAAAATGCAGTTACAGTGCCAGTGTGCAAGCGTTGTTTTGAGCGTACTTCTTTAGCTGTCTGCTTCTTACTTCTCACTTGATGCCCAGCTATTGACTGCAACAAAACTTCAGCTAGCAAAGACAGAATTTGAACTGAGTATTGCCAGACATCTGAATTCTTAGTCATAAACAAATAGGCTGTCCAAGCAAAGAATTTGCTCTCCGTTTTCATTAATACTATTAAAATGGACAGTGGCTTATTGGTGTTCTCTCCATTCAAAGACTGGCTCACTCTTTCTTGTTTTGAAAGCCAGAAGCAAGTGTTTCCTGTTAGCACTTTGCCATCGTAGATGGTCTTATAATGCCTTTGGGGAAAAAACCAAAACAACCATGTATGGTTTCTAAAAAAAGCCATCTTAAGTATTATCCTAAATTTTGATGCTGATGTGGGCTTTGGTATATCACATGTATGAATTGTATAGCTAGGTATCCAAGCAGAAAAGCAGGTAGTCAACCTCAAAATGTTTTTTCTGGTGGGCTTTTGTTTCAGCTGCAATGTTTGGTTTATGGTTTACATATAAACATTTGAAAGATCCTCAGTTTGGTTTCTGTCAATCTCTCGTTAAGCGTTCCACATTAAAACCTTCTTAAAGCTTCCCTGTTGGGATAACAGCACAACCTGTTGATTGTCCTGAATCTGTATTCTTCTTATACGCAGGCTGGAAAATGGCATTTTATACAACAAAGCGTGAGGGTTTCATTCTGAAGGAAATAGCTGCAAATATGTATCAGATTTTGCTTATTCTCTTCAAATTAAGAATCTCCCTGATGTGTCCATAGCTTTCTGTAATTCAAGTTTAAAACACACCAGTTACTGCTGTTTACTATTCATTTGCACAGCAGGTAGCAATTAACCTCTCCAAATGGTTTTGCAGGTTGTGAAACTGAAGGGTCAAGTCCTGTCTGTGATGTATCGTTTTCGTACCAAAAACCGGGAGTGGATGCTGATCAGAACCAGCAGCTTCACATTTCAGAATCCCTATTCCGATGAGATTGAATACATCATCTGTACCAACACTAATGTAAAGTATGTGCCTTTCCAG
Source organism: Pygoscelis adeliae (assembly GCF_000699105.1). NCBI lineage: Eukaryota > Metazoa > Chordata > Aves > Sphenisciformes > Spheniscidae > Pygoscelis > Pygoscelis adeliae. The sequence continues at coordinate 503,289 of NW_008825430.1, forward strand.
ATGCTCGCATATGTGGTTTTGAAAGAATTTAAGCATTGCTTTTTGCTGTAGCCTGTTTCTAGCTGCATTTGTTTCTCTATAACAGCACAGTCTGTAACAGGGTTTTTCTGCATCATGAGATCTCACAGCGTAGCTGTTTCTCTGTGTCCTTATCCTGTGATGCTTCCAGGGCCTGGCTGCACTGGGGGAGAAACGTCACTTACTTGCTATGTCATTAGACAAGCCCATTGATCTCAGTCCAGGCTGCCTTAAACTAGCACAGAGCTTCCAGCAGCAGCCCAGCTGTCCTGATAGTGGAGGAAGGTTAGCCTGATTCCTAAGCCAAAGAAAAAATTGCGTGTCCGTGTTCACTGTGATCATACCATTCCGTAGTCCTGGGCATCTTCTCCTTGAGCTGCGTCTACTCTTATGGCCTATGAAAGCTGGCAAAATTATTTCCTAGTAGGCTTGAGTGGGAAGGGTTCCTCAGTTAAGATCTGGTGGAATATCCTGAGGTATGGGGACAGATCCAACCCCTTATCTTAAGAGGGAAATTAAATCATCCTGTCTTTGAATTAATATTTTCAAAAATCTGTCATTGGACCTCTTAGGATGAGGTCACCCTAGGACTATCGTGGAGGTTTGTCACTGTGTAACTGAGCAGAGATGCTTTTGGAGCCTCCTGAGTTCTGAGCCAGTAACTGCAGAAGCTGATCTGGCCTTGATAAAGCCATCGCTTTATAGTGTGGGGCTTTTTATAAATATTTCTTCTTTCCAATATAAACTTAATCTATTTCTAAAACAAAATCTGCTTCTGGTCTGACCAAAGATTTTTTGCCAAGTTTTTAGCTCAGAGGAAATTATTGATTTTAAGATCTCAACCTGTTAGATTGTATAATGGAAATGCTGAACGAGCAGTCTGCTAGTGGAGGTGCATGCTGAGAGCTCTCCACTTGCAAAACCAAACCCCTGGGGCTTCAGCATTTGAACTTAGAAAGCTAGTAAATGTCTTTGCGTGTTCCTTAACTTGCTCCTTTGGACGTGACACATACCTGGACTAGAAGGGCTGTGTTTTCACTCACTTGAAATCCACCATCACAATCGTTTTGATCAGTTTTTTCTGCATACCCAAAAAGTTGGGCCTACTGAATAGTTAAGCTCATTGAAAACAAGCAAATGTGTCTTGAAATCAGACAGCTGAAGATCTCCCTGTCTGCACCGTGCATCAAAATAGATATTTCCACATTTCTGCTGTCCCATATTTCTTTTCCAGATAATTTGTATATGCAAAAACAGGCCTGCGAAACAAAAAGCGACTTCTGAAATCTGTCCCAGGCTGGCTTAATTGTGCTTTGTTCCCAAGAGTCCACAGATCAAAAAGTGGGGTTGTGGACTTATGTTGTGTTGGCTCTGGGAATGTTTTTTTCCAGGCCTCCACTATACTGTTCAGTTTGGCATCCCAGCACTTACTGTGATGAATAGGACTGTGCCAGCTTCTGGCTCTTGTTATCTCTCTCTTGCTAGGTTTGAATAACAACCCAGAAATGCTGACCTAATATGGAAGTTGCCTGCTGCTACTTTGACAGAGGATGGTCCCTCTTTCCTGTCATGTAGAAAATGTTCTAGTCTTATGGCAAGATACAACCCATTATACGTCTGCTTTTGAATAGTAAAAAGAATGCATTATTCAAACTGTTTTCTGTTTCCCCCCCTGTTCTCTCCCACTTCTCAGACAGATTTCCAAAGAGGGCTTACTGTAATGTATTGCTGTTCCTGCCTGTTTCTGGATATTTTTTTTTTTTTTTTTTTCACATTTGGGGTCATGTTTTGACTTCTGATTTCCTAGATGCCTTGGGGAGTCGTACGTCATGTTAACTGTTGATTTCCACCTCCTCATTCAGCTCCTGCTGGGGCTAGACGTTCGGCACTGACCCCAGTGCACGTGGCCGTCTTTACGTGTCGGTGGAAGTATCGGATGCTCTGGGTCCAGCAAAGTGCCTCACATGGAGAACAAGCAGGGGTGCCTTCCACTGCACTGTCGTAGGCAGTTCTGCACAAGAGACAAATTTTGATTTGCTGTCGCTGTGATAACCTAGACAGCTCCATAAAATACAGGTTTGAGGCAGTTACAAATTCATCATGAAGCTGTGAAGACAATGTAGCCAAAAGTTCTAGGTTTAAATCAGTTTTTAACTAAGGATAGTTTAAAGCTGCAGTACGTACATCTGTGTGTGTCTGTTAACAGAATAGCTCTCATTTTGCGTTGGTCAGTGAACAGCGTTTTCCCAAAAGACTGTAGAGGGCAGTGGTGGTTCCAGTTGTGGAGGGATTAATTGATTATTTTTTTGTTTTGGTTGTTTTGGGTTTTTTCTTCTTTTTTTTTTTTTTTTTTTAAAGGTACTCCTTTGGAGCTTCAGTCAACTTTTCAAACTTGCTTGTGGTGCGGAAGGGTAACGAAACATTAGGTTCAAATGTTCACTTAGTTCCTTGCAAAAAAAGAAAAGAAAACTTCTCTCCATTTCACTTGGGTGTAGTCATCCAAGAGAAACTTCCTGGAGAAATGAAGCATTTAACGATTAGCATTTGTGCTGGGTTTGGCTGAAAAGAAGAGTTCCCCCATTTGACCACATCTTCCTGTGTAGTTGGGACTGTTTGATTTCCAAAAAGAAATAATTGTTGTGATCAATGTTTGTTTAACATACACATAGAGCAGCATTTGAATAAAATAATCTGCCATGGTGATAGATAAAACTATATAAAAGTCTTCGTATACATAGAAGAAAGATAGTTTTCTGACTTTTAGGGCAATTTTGATGTTTCATTTTTGTAAGCCCCGAAGTCCTATGTTGCACTGTGTGCATTCAGGACAACTGCAGGATTCATAAGTCTCAAGAGTCTTGTCTCGGAGTGAGCTGGCACAGGTCGCTGCTGGAGGCAGCCTGTCAGATGAATCAGCCCGCGCTTGTGGGAAAGATACTTTCTGTTTCGGATTCTCATGGGCCAAAATACTGAAGAGATCAACTATTCTGATAAAATTCCAGTCTGTGGTAGTGGTGCTAAAGACTTACTTTCTCATGATCCCTGTGCCATCTGTGGGCTATCTGATCCCTCAAGGCCAGTGTAAGACAGACCCTTTCACAGGGGTGACTTTGAAACTGTAGGCTAAAAGAGGGAGATTTTGAGAGTTTCTGAAAGAGGATTTTACAACGGCAGCCCCAAGGCTTTTATTACTCCCTTTTTGTCCAAACCAGACACAGGAAGCACGTGTGCCTGTATTATACAAAAATAGCTTGGTAGCGATACAGTAGTATTGTTTCTCTCCCACCATAGAAACTGTTCATTTTAAAGTTCAAATCCTTTTTTGGTTACTCTGATGCCTGGAAAAGGAACAGGTGACTTCAGTGTTTATAAAAAGAGATTAATTTGGCTGAAATCCTCTCCGATGTCAAAGGAACTTTCACAGAATCTTCCCTTTTCCTCCAAATACATTTACTGAAGTAAATCTGAATTAACTATCAAAACCTTCAGATTCGCTTAACCATTCCTTGTTCAAGCCAAGGGCTGTCCCAGTTTTATACCGAATCTGTGGGTGAGCCAGGATTTCCTGCAGTATAGGCAGAGTCCTCTGTTGACCCAGACAATACCTTACTGGCTATGTTAGGTATCCTGTAGAGCCAGGAAATTTCTCTTTCAGCTGTGAAACTGAAATTGAAATGAAGGATAGTTTGGGTTTTGGCTGGAAACTCAGACGGCAATTTGAGTTTTGCCCAAACTGGTAATAAGCTCTGGTTCTGTATCACCTTTACAAAAACAATCTAGCAATTGGGTGACTGAAGGGACCTGCCTGAGTTGACTGTTCAGTCAAAAGGGCTGGTTAGGTGGCAAGGTCCGAAGCAACCACGACAGCAGCGCTCAGCTCTCCCTGATCGGCCGGTCCATGAATTGCTGCACAGTTTCTTTCAGGTTTCAAGCATCATTTGAACAGTAGCAGCAAACAGCAGCAGAAGATGCTAACCTGGCTTTACACTTCAGTCTTAATTAAGTGCAGCGTAGCATTTGGGTTTTATAGGAAATGGGTTTGGGAGGTTGTTCCCAAAGTTCAGTGCTGTTAACACAATGTGGTATTTATATTGTACTGCAGCTTAATGAGCATTAGAGATAAAAGGTAGAGAAGGGCGAAGGAGCACTAAGTTAGAAGTGCCTACAAAACAAATAACTAGTAAGTATGCTGTTTTGTTTGGCTCATTTGTATGTATATGGCTGAATCAAGAAAACATACTTTATACGGAACAGAAGAGACCTAATGTGCTGTTTATTGACACATGCACCAAGTCATTCGTAGTAAAAACAAATGAAACAGTGTAATTAGCTTTCACGTTAACAACAGGATTTAATGGTGTTTATTGTCCGCGGGGTGGTATTTAGAAAAACTTCCCCATAGATTTGCCATGATTAAATTCCCTCCTATAGTTCTGTTGGAAAAGTATGCATTTTATGCTTGTGAACAAAGAATTTCTTTGCATTCCAGAGGTAATTTTTAGGAATTTTCTGTTGGCTAAAGTAATGTGGAAAATCCATGGCGCTCCAATGACCTAGAGGACTGACTTTTCTTGCATGTTACTCATAGCACAGAAGTGATTCCGTGCATTATGTGTTCGTACACCATAAGGCTAGCAGAAGGCTTTTGGCCATCTACTCTGATCTTCTGTTTGTTGCGGGTCACAGATTTTTGTCCAATTTGCCATGGAGCCTAGTAACTGGTGTCTGAGCAAAGTGTCTTCTGGAAAAGCATCAAGGGATGGAAAAATCTGTTATGTATTTCAGTAGCTTGTTTGAGGAGTCTCTCACATTCCCATCAGTTTGTGCCTAATTTGTCATTTGACTTTGTCTGCAAGTTTGTCTCTCAGTCCCTAGACATTTGAATCTATACAGTTCAAAATTTAAAAGAAGATTTGGATAAAAATCTGAAATTCAAGCCTGTGGCCAAAAATGTATCCTAATTTTCCAGAGTTTCAAATCCATGATCTTGCTATTTTGTAAAATCTCATCTATTACCACCTGTCACATTCTAGTGTCTCTCTGGGGGAAAACCCACGTGGTGTGTAATTCCTGCCCGTTAGGTGATTTCTCCTTCAGAAAGAGACCAGAAGCATACAGAAACTGTGGCCACTGTCAAGTATCATTTGCCACGCATCAAGCTTACTTTCTTGTCAGTCCAACTCCAATCTTATCCTAATCTCTGAGCTTTAGCATAATTTGGGGGTGTTTATATCTTCTTTGCTAACTAAGCAAAGAGCCTCACAGCGTATTATCTCTGTGATAATCCCTGCGCATCCTCAGGCCAGAAGTAGTCTCGCTAATTGTGACCAAGCGACAGAAAACAACTATTAATGGAAGGTGCAAAACATTTAGATAATTTTGCAGCTGCTGAGTATTTCTGTCATTACACAGGCAGTCTTCCTTGAGATGCTGCAATGCCAGCAAGCTCCCAGCTTCACCCTAGAGACTGATTCAGTGCCCTTCGTGGTATTGGCCCATGCCAGAGCTAGGGACTCTGCCTTCTCCATGTCAGTGATGCTTCTTCAGACAAGGGCCACGGCGGAGCCTTTCCTTTTACAGGGAAATCTCAAGTTGTTGTGCCTGCGCGTCAGCTGGCCCGTTGGCTGCAAGCTGCTTTCAACACAGAGTTGTGAAGTGAAGGTGATGCTGTGGCCATGCTGTTCAGGGCTGTTGTTTGATCAGGCTCCAGCCTGGGCACAGCTCAAACCCAGCGCTGTGCTGGCAAGATCATGTGGCTCTCGCGCTCTGCCGTCCCAGCTCGGCGTTGGGACAGAGCCAACAGTCACACAAACCTATGCTCAGACAAGCGAGGTTCCTAATGCCCCAACGTGTGGATGGCGTAAGCCCAAACAAGAAAGCATAAGTTCACATTTTAATGGTAAAATTCTGGTCTTACTGCATCAGTAGCACTTTCGCCTTTCATTTCCAAAGGATTGGGTTTTATTTCTCATAATCTGTAACTGCACAGTGGCTTTTTGTGTAGAAGTTGTTTTGTTACAGTAACTTCAAAATTTCCAATAGCAACAATTAATAGAACTGTCTCTGATTATTTTTTTTTTTTAAATTAGGGGCTTTGAATTTCTGTCCTTTCAGAATTAAAAAAGCAAGTGAAGAACTGGATTCAGAAGATCACTGTGCTAGATATATTACAACTATATAAAAGATCTGCACATTTTTATAAATAGGCAATATTTGCACATGTAGAATGTGAACATGCCTGACTTACCACCACTTGCACGATGTCCTTACAGGTCACCCGTCGGTTAATTCTCATGACTTCCGATGATTTTATCTGTTGATATTGGCTAATTGTTGTAGTTAAGTAACAGCTCCTGGCACGAAACACAAATCAAGTGCATTTCAAGGATCTGCAGAGTTTTCAACACTAAAGTTCTTCATTCTGGCATATGGCCTGTAACATTTATTAGCTCTGGCAGTTTCTTTTGAAGTATTTTTCTATTGCTGCTGCACATTTAATTTTTCCTAAATTCATATAATTGGATTAAGGCTATTACTTCCAGTGATTTTTATCTCATTTAAACAACAGATATTTTTTGTTCAGTTCTGATTAGCATGAAAAGGAGACTTGTGTTTTCTGTGGCATTTGTCAACACAAATTGATTTTATGTAATGTCTTGATTTTATATAGTAGCACAAGCAATTTATTTCTGGACATTCACTGCCTTAAAAGCTTTCAAAAATTGAATACAATCTGGACTTGGGTCCTGAGGAGAGTAGAACCAAAGCATGTTAAATAGGTTTTATTACAAAGAAGGATTTATATGCGGTTCCTTCTAGCTCAACAGGTTGTTCCATTTGGTCTGACATGCTTCAGACAGAGCTGCGATCACTTTTTCTTATTGACTGGCATAATTCTGCATTAATGTTACTGGAGGTTTCCTGTTTACTTCAGTAGGATCAGTGAAGGGGTCTGGTATATTCATCGTTATCATGAGGAAGACATTCTTGGTGTCTTAGTAGTGAATTCTTAAATCCTTTATAAGGAGGTTGTATTCCATCCTCTATTACTTACCCACCTACATTTCTGGGCTACTACAGCAAAACTCTTCATGTGCCCTGTTACATTCCTGTGGTGCAAGCTTTCTCAAATGAGAAAGCTTTAAAAACAGATGAATCTCACAGTGAAGGATTTACTAAATCATCTGAGAGATGTTTCACTTGGAGTATAAAATAGGAGACCATGGCTGTTCCTTTTTGTTTCTGAATTGGTTTTTGTAACGAAGTCATTTTGTCTCCTTTGCAGACAACTTCAGCAGCAGCAAGCAGAACTTGAAGTACATCAAAGAGATGGGCTGTCATCCTATGACTTATCTCAGGTGAAATTTCTCAAGTTTTTATTTTTGTGCCTGTGATCTTTTAAAACGTAAAGCAATGGCAGATTTCAGCAAAATTAAAAATACATTGTGACTGTCCCTGAATTCCTTTTTGGCAAATACGATGGAGGGAGTTACCTTCCTCTGTGTATCTCAACAGGTGCCTGTTCCAAGTATACCAGCTAACGTTCATGAGGGTGGAAAATCTGTGGAAAAGCCTGATGCTATCTTCTCCCAAGAGAGAGATCCTAGATTTGCTGAGATGTTTGCTGGAATAACTGCTTGTAAGTGAATGTCTCTGATGTTTAATTTTTAATACTGTGTTAAGCTTGGTTACATGATGTGGAGCACAGCTTTGGAAGAATGAAGAGAAACTACAACGTGGCAGAGAAATTTCCAAGCAACATCAGTCTTCAGGAGGTTTCCTAGAATTTGCCCGTAGTTGATATTTCCCCTGAAGATGATGAGGAGTAAATTCAAGGAGGGAAGGACAGCTTTCGTGTCACCAGAGCTACCTATTTTTGATTCTCTTTTCATTTTACAGGGGCACCTTAGGCAGTGTTCGTAGATACTAAACATACTGAGCAGAACTTGCCATTTCTAAGTATATATTTTCTTTCTTAAACAGCAGATGAGAGTTCGTCTCTCTGAATAGACATGGATTAAGAAAGTTACCATGTAGTCTTAAGATAGGCCTGCAGTTTTTTATCAAACCACCAGCTTTTGCATTGATGCTTTCAGAGGTATATGCTGCCTTGAAGTGTAGTAATATACTTGTTTTCTGGTCAGTTGAGGCATCTCCAGTCACGGTGAGTCCTTGCTCTTTTTCCCACAACTTTTGAACTTGTCGGCAAGTTCTTATAAGAGTGATAGGAGTCTCAGAAATAGTATGTTCTTCTATATTTTGTGAAAATTACTGTGAGGACAGAGTCCTTACTGAGTGCCATCACCGAAGGATTTCCCAGCCCTGTTCTAAGAGGTAGCAGCCACCTTGTCAGTTGGACAGACATAGCTGACTCAAACTAGCCCCAACCTATGCTGCCTGTTGCCCTAACAGACAGAAGTCATTGAGAAGACTGGCAGCTGAAGGGGTCATCCGAAATAGATCTGTAGGAAACCAGGCTCATTAATTCCACTGCTCGTGGAAGAACTCGTTAATTGTTTATTGTTCTTAACTGTCCTCACTGAAAAAGAGAAGTTTTTACATTTGTTTTAAATAAATCAACGTGCGTGTCACGCAGCGCATGAAGGAAACAACCCACAGGGTTTGACTCCAGGGGTGTTGGGAGATGACCTCACTGCATTGGTTTCTTATGTCTGGCTTGGCCTTTTCAAATGGAGAAAGCATTGTAACTGCAGGGTAGACTTGACATTCTGTCCTCCTGTTGCTAGGACTTCTCTGTTATTCCTGTTCATCCTTGTCTGTCTACTCTAACAGTGAAGTCAACAGCTGAGGCCATAAAAGGGGTCCATTAGAAGGTAGCAAGACTCCAACCCTAAACACCGGATTATGTTTTTCCAAGCAAGAACATCTTGCTTTTTGGCTGCCTTATTGGCTCTTTTTCAGGCAGCTCTCAACTGTTTGTGGGGAGGGGTTAGGGTTAAGGGTCTAGCAAGCTGTGAGGTAGCTGGGAGGTTATGTTCTTGGAAATGCCGTTTCTCTTTTCATTCTTATCAATTTACAGGCTATGCTTTTTTTGGGACATTCACCCTGTCTGAATTTCTCATGGGAGCTGTGATCAAGGTCTTCTCTGAATGATAAAAAGAGATGGTTCGCAGTTAGAGATGAGATACGCTGTCCAAAACCAATATTGACAAACCTGCATGCTGCCTGCAAGACATTTGCATTATGTTGATATCCGATCTCATTCTCTGCTACATTCTGTAAAAATACAGGTTTGACATAGGGAGATTGTTGCCATAATTGCATGCAGTGGCCACACATAATTAAAAAACAAAAGTGGGGAGAGGAAGCCTGGCTTCAACCGATTCATGCAAGTGCTTTGAAGCACGGGATGATGCGGTTCTTACAGAGATCTTCTTCATTCTACAGGCAGAAACAATGGTCCTGCTGGGAGAAGGGCATATCATTGACCAGTACAGAGATGGGGTTTAGAGAGAAACAGGTCTAAGGATGCAGGTAAAACACCAAAACAAAATAGGTTTTCAGTGCTGTACCAAAGGTGAGAGCAGAGAATTAGTGCATTAAGTCCTCAGTGGGAATGCAGCTGGGAGAGATGAGGGCCAGATTCAGAGGCTAAAGAGCATTCGTTGTAACCCAGGAAAGAGATTTTAAAGCCGATTTAGCCGCTTGCGATTAGTTTAGCTGTTCCCTTTGTCTTGGCCTCATCCTGCGGCACAGACCCTGGTAGCTGCCATGGCAACTCTGCTCCGCTTGAGGAATTCCAGTTCATTTAGGGCACTCTCAATTTTGCTGGTGAAGTGTTCTCAAATATCTAAAGTACCAGCAGGATTTTGGCTCAGTCTCTTCCAACCCTGAGAGTTTGGTATCCCTGTAAAGGGTGGCCTTAGAAAATGGGACATCTCATGCAAGAATGACATTACTGCAAAAAAGGGCATAATCATCTGTCCTTCTCAGAGATATCCCAACCCATTCTCAATTCTTCCTACTACATACTCAACCTTCTCTAGGCCTTGTCCCCGTTTCTCTTTTTCTTTTTTTATATCAGAGCATAGGTTTGCAGCCCAGACTCGGTGTCTGTGCTGGGCAATATATCTAGCCAGTGAGGAATTTCTACAAATTTCTACATTACAGAGGAAAAGCAATGACAGCTGGCATCAGTGGCATGCACGCTCCTTCTCCGAGGCTCCCGTGAGGTAATTTGAGGTGACTTTTTCCTTTGGGAAGGCGAGCTTAGATTCTTGTTAGGAACATAATGTAAGAAGAACTTGGGTAACAGAGAAACTGCTGTGTGTTGGAGGCCTTTGGTGAGCCACACTCACAAGGTCTCTAAAAGCTAGGGAAAACTAAAAAATACTTCTATTACTTGTGAGTTGAGCGGGCCTTTTGTTCAGGAGAGCATCTTGTGAAATGAGTGGGAATCTGAAAAGAGCAAAGGGGAAAATGAGGAGGCAGACTTGATTTCTAGGCCTGTCAGAGGTGCATAGCAACAAATGGTTGCAAAGCCATCAGTGAGTTGCGGGGTGTTTTGCGCTTGCTGGTAGTAAGGCAAGATGGGGAAAGGGAATAAAGGGTGGTGGAGCAGACCTTTAAATTATTTTAAGAAAAGTAGTAGCGGTGAGGTTTCCCTGGGCTTTGGATTAATCCAGTGCCAGAAAATTAAATTAAGGGACCAAATGGCACTGTTCACCCAGTCTCGTTTCATTTCAATTAGAGCTTGATCTCCAGTTGCCACATTAAGAGTAGACTATAAAAGTTAATGGCATCTCTGTGTGTGTTATTCACTACGGTAGTTGTCTTACACCCCACTGGGATGCTTGCATCCTATTTCATGGCTCCCTCAAGCCACATATAGGACAGCAAAATCCATAAGAGACCAGTGTTTTGCCTTGCCACAGCTCAGGTGCCCAAGTCTTGCAGACACTCAGAAGCAGAGTGCCTCCAGCCACCTGTGAGATTGAAATGCAGGTAGGGGCTGCAGGATCACCCAGGTTTGCAAGTAGTCACCCTGAGATCTGCAGGCATGCCACCAGGCTGCCTGGGAGTGTCGGGTGCTCCTCTCCGGCTGTCCTGGAGGGAAGCAGACTGTCAGCTGGTTAGGAGAGGGGCTCTTTGACACCGTTCCCTGGGCCGTTTAACCCAGCGGGGTGTGGGCCCTCAGCTGCTACCTCAGTGCAAACAGGCTGCGATAACAGCAGCGGCCCTGGAGGGCTTCTCCTGGTGCCAGCAACGTACCCTCACCTGAGGCCACCCCCAGGTAGCCACAGAGGTGCACACGCATCAGACCTTTTTCAGACCAGGCTTGTTTCATGTGGCATTCCTCCATTCCCTCGGGCAGACTCTCCCATCATTCTTCCAGAAAACCTTTGTTCCCCTTCCCAGTCTGTAGCTGGGACCCATGCACCCATCACTCCCTGCTTCGGCCAGAGCCGCTCCCTCCCGTTCCCCCTCCTGCCTGCATGGTCAGGAGCAGCTTCCAGTGGGCACAGAGAAGGTCCAGGCTGCGTGGCCGGAGGGCACATACCAGTGTTATGTTCCATGCAAACAATAGCATTAATGAGGTACATGCTGCCAAGGTGGTATGAAGTAGACACAAACCAGCTGTGCCTCTCGTTTCGTACTGAATTGTCACATAGCCCTTTTGGGTCATTCTTAATGTGTTCCACAGGGCTTCCTCATAAAAAAAAATATACATTGCAATTCTCATTAAACAATTTTGCCTTCATTTTCTCATCCCCTAAACTTTTTTCTTCCTGTGATTTGCTTTTCTTTTGTAGCAGATAAAAAAATGATGGCCTCAGCATCCACAGCAGGAAACCAGCAGCTTTACTCACAGGGAAGCCCATTTCAGCCAGGACATTCAGGAAAGACTTTCAGGTACTGTAGTCCAGATCCTGAACGTATCAGCTTCTCTCTGATAGTGGGGGACTGTTCCTCTTCAATCTAGTGGAAAAAAAACCCAACCTAAGATGCAAGGGCTTTCTTTACATGAATGAACTTTGCTTTGTGTACACTTCACTCCTACGTGATGTCTCAGCCCTTAGAGTAGGCTTACAAGCTGAGACGATTTGGATATCTCTGTTAAAAATAGTGGCTGGTAAGTAGATACTTGTTGCTGTGATGATGTAATTGGAAGAAAGGTAAGAAGCAGCAACACATCATGAAGGGAAATAAATCTGAGAGGTAATGGGGCAGACTCAGAGTTCTGAGGAACATTCAACCAAGCTAGGAAGGTGCAAAGATTTGTTCTGCACTTACAGCTGTCAGGACTTCTGCAGGCTGCCTTGAAGGGCATCAGTGTGGACACCTTATTAAAGGGAACAGAGGGATGCTTCATCCATAGTCCCTGGTGAGGGCTGGGACACGGGCATGGAATAGTTTTCTAAGGCAGCTTCCAAATAGACATAAGGTGGTCATCTGGCATTTTCGAGGCATTTTTGAGTTATTCAAAGTGCGTGTTGTTGTCTACCAGCTGGCAATACAGATTTGGCTAATCTGAAGTTTAAGAGTTTGCTTTCATTTCCAGTCACTTTTTGAGAGTGTGGTAACAGTGATTATATTTACCTTAGTGGCTTTCGTATCACCGTTCTGGGACTGTCATACTGGAGTTTCATTCTCCTGTTTTAGACCGACCAAGGTTGTGAATGTGAAGGAACAGCTATGCAGAGGCTATCAGTTCCAGGAATTAGAAAACAACTGCAAACAATAATTTTATTTAAACCAATGTGTTCCTAAAATTAAAATTGCTAATAATCTCAGTGGGGAGAAATAAAATCCCTGTGGGTGAGTTTTGTCAAATTAAAACCAAGAATAACTTGGGGGGGATATGACAGTAAATTAAAATGTCTTTTAATTGGATATTGTATATTACTGGATGGCTGACTTGCCATCTTGGGGTTTGGCGTATGTTTTGTTCATTTTCTTTGTTAAATCCTCATGTTTAACTATAGCTTTTTCCCTGCTGCTGTTCTATTACATCAAGTGATGACACATCTGCCAGCATTTCCACCCTCAATGAACTGTCCTCCTTGAATGCTCTCCAGGCTGGTCCATTCAGTCACTGAGCCCGGGCAGCCTTTAGGCACTATTTTGCAGAATCCTGGTTTCAAAGTCCATATTCCAGATACGGTCTAAGCCCCTTGGACGATGGCACTTGCCAGTCCAGCTGGGAAGGTGTTGGCAGTAAGGCCAGCCCTCCCCAGCAGGTGTTGTGTGCTTCCGAGTTCAGCCAGATTTAGATCGACTTTCTGGTCCACATTTCCCTCTTTGGAGACTCTGTGGTAGTAAAAAATAAAAATAAAATAAAAAAAAATAGAAAACAAACTCTACAAAGCATTTCTAAACACACACTTTGCTTTTAGGTGGCTTAAGAAAGAATAACTGCTCCCATATTCAAATGCCTGCCACGTTTTGCTTACCACTCTGGGAGGGATTTTGTCAGCCTTCTCAGAGGAATCAGATTCCTGCTTCCTCTCTGCTCAGCCTTGTTTACTTCTTTTCCCAGTCTGCTCTCTTCTTTCTCTGTAAGATTCTGAAAATAGACAATAGGGAAGGGATTGGAGAAAAGAGCAAGCTGTTTCAATTGATGCACAAAAGCATTTTTGTATGTTGTGTCTTCATTTCTATTCATTTATATATTTATATATGACATGTAAAATAATAAATCTGTATTTTTATATATAAAAATATATAAAAGCACATTCACAACGTGTGGTTATATAGATTCAGTTGTTCAAGACCTACATGAGAATAACATGGTAAAGTGGAGCAGTCCTTCATTAAATTTAACTTCTAATTAGGAATTTCTGGGAAATTTCTCTGTAGTGAAATTCAGTAATTAGGAAACAGCTAACGTATAAACAAGTTCCTTTGGAAATACTTTTTTTTTTTTAATTCCAAAGCTATTACATTAGTTTTTCTGTCTTGATTATTCTTTTGCCTGGGTATATAACTGCATGCTCTTCTTTAGCATCAGTTGGTGAAAAAAGGAATTAAAAGCTCAAATTTTTAATATATAACACACACTTCTTAATTCCGAGGCAGGAAACAAATAAAGAAGTACTTAAAAGTATCATCTTTTTGTGCATCTTCATTTAAGATGGCATTTAAGCACATGCTTGAATAACTGTTGACTTTAAACATAAATTTAAAATTAAGTAGCTGCTTGAATACTCTCTGCAAGCAGGTTTTTTTTAATGCATTAGATGTTAAACTAGTATGGAGCTAAGTGTTTATGCGCCGTGTGTTAGGCTGATTTTATTCTTGCAAGCCTTTTCAAAGAGATTACAGAAGTCTAATTCAAAATAATTTTGCCCTCTGCGTCTATTTGAACTGACATTTTAGAATGCCAATATGTTTCATAGTTTTGCGATGGTTTTAAGTCATTTTTAATTAAGACAGATTGAACAATTAGTTTTAATGTGGTTATCAACATTTCCGTGTCTGGAATACTATTTGTGCATCGAGAATATATCCTACAAATGAGGCACTGTTTCTGTTCCTTTAGTTCATCTGTGGTACATGTGCCTGGTGTGAACGACATCCAGTCTTCTTCATCAACAGGCCAGAATCTGACACAGATATCTCGCCAGCTAAACCAGAGTCAGGTTGCCTGGACAGGAAATCGCCCACCATTTCCAGGACAGGTATTGATTAAAGGTGTTCTATTTTCATGGTCAGTAAAGATTTGCAATCTCTGTGCTTTTTACAAAAGAATTAGTAAACCCCATTTATAACATGATTAAATGTACTTTGTCATTATCATTTGTGGTTGGAGAGAAATCGGTTCCCCCGCTTCTGTTCCTTGGCAGGTTATAATAATTTGAGACAGCTGCCCGATGTGTAACTGCATTTAGTTTGTAATAGTGTTCATAATAGTGGCAGTCACTACGCTGACATAAATCGCAGTGCAAGGTCTCGGTCCTCCACTTATTTTTATATGTGCACTGAATGAAGTAAAAGAGGACAGCTGTTACACTTTAGTATTAAGCCTGTGAATTAAATCTTTCTTGGACCAAGACCTTGCACCCAGCAATGTTACCCACAGTTAGCAGAGTTACCAGAAAGGGGCACATACAAATCCAGGCATGAATTCAGAGCGGAGGCTACTTAGCCTGTTGCCCCTCCGTTAGCACTGCCCAGTGTAGCTCACGCTGTGTCGTGTGCGGGAGGCAACAGCGCATCCCTCCATC
Organism: Pygoscelis adeliae; assembly: GCF_000699105.1. Taxonomy (NCBI): domain Eukaryota; kingdom Metazoa; phylum Chordata; class Aves; order Sphenisciformes; family Spheniscidae; genus Pygoscelis; species Pygoscelis adeliae. The sequence goes on from NW_008825430.1 coordinate 518,495, forward strand.
AGGTGCCCTGCGCTTGGCAATGTTAACCCAGAAATCACCTCTTGTTCTGTGTAACAATGAAAAAACTGTTTTGAAACTCTGTTAAAGACAAATAATATGAAATAATCATGTTTGAGCTGTCATTAATGCAGCTCCTAATCACTCTTGACTTTCCATTGTTCAGTAGGCTAGAACGGCATGTTGGGGCGGGCACTAAATAATTTTTCAGTAACTGAATTGTTTCCACATGAATCACTGATTCTTCCCAGCCCTCAGTGTGCCATGGTTATTCTGTCACACCTGTTTAATGAAATCTAGTTGTAACATTAACTTTTTTTTTTAATGATATGGAGGATGCTAAAAATTACTAAAAAAAAAAAAATTACTCATCCCTCTTACTGTCCAAATTCTGTCCAAGTCAACAGAGTTTGTATGTGAGTGTATGGAAATTGGAATTCATTCATCTATCGTAAATAAAGTAAAACAGAGTTAAGCCTTGCAGAAGTGACATGTCACGCTCTCACTCTCATTGTGGAAACCTTTAGAAATGTATGATTTCTTAGGTTGGAACTGAGCTGAAGACTTAATAGCATCTTCATCATGTTATATGCCTGTTGGGATCTGTTTTCCTCCCCCAGCTCCCCTGCATTTGTCCAAGAATTGTAGAATCATAGAATTGTTTAGGTTGGAAAAGACCTTTAAGATCATCAAGTCCAACCATTAACCTAGCACTGCCAAGTCCACCCCTAAACCATGTCCCTAAGCACCACATCTACACGTCTTTTAAATACCTCCAGGGATGGTGACTCAACCACTTCCCTGGGCATCCTAGAAAGAGCCTTATGAAAGAGAAACTGCTCTAAGGCCCACAGTGAAGTGTTATTTTATGCTATGCATATTATCTTTATCATTTTATGTAATATTTTTAGCAACGTGAAATATTGATCTTTATCACTAGACACCAGAAATTCTCCAAGTGTTACTGCGTACAATGCTAGTGGATTAGCTAGCGGATTTGACGACTGGAGGCTGGCCAATGTGACGCCCATCTACAAGAAGGGCCGGAAGGAGGATCCGGGGAACTACAGGCCTGTCAGCCTGACCTCGGTGCCGGG
>NW_008825430.1:519642-533499 GCF_000699105.1 Pygoscelis adeliae
CCAGTGCCGAGTACAGGGGCACGATCACTTCCCTACTCCTGCTGGCCACACTAGTTCTGATACAGGCCAGGATGCCCTTGGCCTTCTTGGCCATTGGGGCACACTGCCGGCTCATGTTCAGCCGGCTGTCGACCAGCACCCCCAGGTCCTTTTCCGCCAGGCAGCTTTCCAGCCACTTTTCCCCAAGCCTGTAGTGTTGCATGGGGTTGTTGTGGCCAAAGTGCAGGACCCGGCACTTGGCCTTGTTGAATCTCATACAGTTGGCCTGGGCCCATCAATCCAGCCTGGCCAGGTCCCTCTGCAGAGCCTTCCTACCCTCGAGCAGATCAACACTCCCGCCCAAGTTGGTGTCGTCTGCAAACTTACTGAGGGTGCACTCGATCCCCTCATCCAGATCATTGATAAAGATACTGAAGAAGACCAGCCCCAAAACTGAGCCCTGGGGAACACCGCTCGTGACCGGCCGCCAGCTGGATTGAACTCCACCACAACTCTCTACTCCATTCACCACAACAATTTGGGCCCAGCCATCCAGACAGATTTTTACCCAGCAAAGAGTGTGCCTGTCCAAGCCATGAGCAGCCAGTTTTGCCAGGAGAATGCTGTGAGAAACGGTGTCAGTGTCTTTACTAAATTCTAGGTAGACAACATCTACAGCCTTTCCCTCATCCACTAAGCGGGTCACCTTGTCATAGAAGGAGATTAGGTTAGTCAAGCAGGACCTGCCTTTCACAAACCCATGCTGACTGGGCCTGATCGCCTGGTTGTCCTGTATGTGCCGCATAATGGCACTCAAGATGATCTGCTCCATAACCTTCCCCAGTACCAGTGTCAGACTGACAGGCCTGTAGTTCTCTGGATCCTCCTTCCGGCCCTTCTGGTAGATGGGCGTCACATTTGCTAACCTCCAGACAACTGGGACCTCCCCGGTTAGCCAGGACTGCTGATAAAGGATGGAAAGTGGCTTGGTGAGCACTTCCCCCAGCTCCCTCAGTACCCTTGGGTGGATCCCATCCGGCCCTATAGGCTTGTGTGTGTCTAAGTGATGTAGCAGGTCACTAACCATTTCCCCTTGGATTATGGGGGCTTCATTCTGCTGCCTGTCTTTCGGGGGAGAATAGCATCACTTGAGTGCATTGATTGCCAGTAACAGTGCACGTCATTAGAAGTATCCAGAGATGTAATCACCTTTAATTTCTATTTGTGGAATTGGTTAGGCAGTGAGTTTTTCTTGGAACTGCTGGATTTGTTCATAATGCAGGAAATGGTTTATAAGCAGATTCTGTCTGTAGCATTACACGTTGCTGTGGCACATGACTTTGGATGAGACCCTTCACCTCCCTTAGTCTCAGTGTACGTGTTGTACATGTCTCAAAGAGGTCTGCAGTGTTTAATCGTTTGTGTAACACTCTTGGAGATCCTATGACGACGCCATTATGTAGATGAAAATGACAGCGAGTTGGTTTTTAATACCCTTAAATTAACTCAGCTGCCCAGTTAAAGCAAAGTTAGACTGTTTCTTCCCTCCTCCCCGGGGCTGGTGATTCACGCTCCCTCCCAAGCCTTTTACAAGGCAAAATAACTGCTGCCTGTACTTCTTAGGCAGGGAGAGAAAGCAGCTCATTAGCTTTGAAACTTCTTTGACCATTTACTCCCAAGCACTGGAGACTCTGGTCATCTGAGAACTGCATATATTCTGCAAGACAGTCAGATAACTGTGATTTTACTGTGGCACTGCAAAATCAAAACGCCCTGGCAAATAAAGGTGAATTCTTTATACCTGTTTAGTTTAAGATTAATCCTTGTAATAGAGGTGAAGGAAATCCTGTCTTTCCACATAGCTCTGATATTGAGTACATGCGAGTTAATCAGCAGGAGAGCTGTAAGTGTTGGGTTTATAGTCTGTGGTGTTCCTTCTGCAGCAATAAATTGGCTTTGACAGAAATTAAATATGGCTGAGACAGGAATAACGTGTCTGTTCGCATCTGCAGAGTTTATTTAGTCTTTGCTTTACATTGTTAAAAAGTGAGTCTGCTGTGCTGTTCCTCAACAATAAAACTCATTCCTTCTTTTACCCTTTATTCCTCAGCAAATTCCATCTCAGTCTGGCAAGGCTCAGTCATCTCCCTTTGGGATTGGAACAAGTCACACCTACCCAGCCGATCCGTCGTCATACAGCCCCCTTTCCAGCCCAGCCACCTCTTCTCCGAGTGGGAATGCCTACTCTAGCTTAGCAAACCGAAGTGCAGGGTTTGGTAAGTTTTAAATGACGTAACACAGAAATGCACATAAAAATGGAACTCTCCAGCATTAACTTCATTAAAAATCCTCCAACCTGGTTTTTTGGTGGGTCGGTTGGGGAGCCCAGGTGGTGAAAGGGTTTTGCTTTCTGTTGTTGAGCACAGTGGGCAGAGATGACCTCTTCCCTCCATGCTGCATCTCCTCCGCATCCAACACTCTTGAGAATATTGTGGCATTTTATGATAGGAGGGAACTTCCCTTCCCCCCCCCAGTAAATGGTGTCATGAAAGATTCAGAAGTTGCTTACATCACTAGTATACTTCCTCCCAAATTGTGGTCAGCAGGTTCAATTTCTTTTTACTTCTCAGGAGAATGCCTAATGGCACAAATTTACATTATTTTCATTTTTCAACTTCACTGACTGCATGGCGGTGTCCTCTTGCCCAGAGATGGCTTGTTTGGCTGGAGACAGGACTTTTTTGTATCCCCACTGCTACTAACCTAATCAGAGCAGGTGCCATGTTTTGAAATGGTTTTCTTTTCCTATTACATGCTAATTTAGTGGCTTTCAGACCATGACTCAATGGGTGGCCCCTTGGTAAGTTTTCTGCATTCCACCAGCAGAATAATATTCAAGAGTAGAAAATACTATGAATCCATCAGTGATAAACACGCATGGAGTCCATGAAAAATGTTACCGGCTGATAATAACGTGCAATTCCAAACAGCATAGGTAGCAGTGTGCTAATGTGTGTCGTTTTTCTCTTGCCCCTTGAGAATAAAATGGGCGCAGACCTGTTGCAGGTTAGCCTCACTGAGCGCAGACCTGCGCTGCGTTGCCTGGAAAAAGTTCATTGAAACAGAGCTCTTCCCACAGAGCTTATTCATGCCTCCATTTCCATTTCCACCAGGCTTTGTACATTTGTTTATGAGACAGCCTTGTATTTCAGGCCTAAGCTACTTGGCAAGAACCCTTTCACCTAATGAGAAACATTTCCTGACCTACATCAGTTTGGATACTATTAATAACACAGCCTTCACAGAGACGAATGTCTTCAACCTCATTCTGGCAGTAACCGTTTCGCTGAAAAGAAGCATCGTTTGCCTCAATGAGTTAATTTCAACGTATTGTTCTGCGAAAAAAAACCCCAAACGTGCAGCTTTCTTTTAAAGGGTGACTTAGATGAATTTTGTTTCGGCCCATAAAATGGCTGCAGGGTTTCTGAGTCAGCTGAATTATTGGTTGTGGTAACGTCAGCAAGGGAAGAGCTGTAATTACCTACTTCAGATGTGACAGAAATACATCACTACAGCCTGTTTACTTTCCTGTAAAATGTTTGCTTCATCTGTTTTGCATGGTTTAGCTGGTAGCCAAAAGGAATGGATTAAGCACATGTTTCTGTATTTTCTGAAGCTGGGACTATGCGTAGTGACTGATTTGACATGATCGAATCTGGTTATCGGAGACCTGACATAGCACGCGTGCAGAAGTCTGGCACAGGAAATTTGGCACCCTTGGCAGAGGGCGCTAATAATGGGGGAGAACCAGATCTACCCAGCTTGGTCCTCTGCAGTGAGGGGAAAATAGGCAAAAATAGTAGGAGTAGTTATATAGAAAAAAAAGAGGAGAAAATGTTTTGAGGAAAAGCATGGTGACAAGCTTTCTAAAATGCTAATTCTTAGAAGGAGATATTGTAAATAATTGAAGGAAAATTATCCAGAAATTTTATACATTTGGGGCCAGTCTGTAGAAATACAGGGTAAAATGGGTCCAGCTTAAGTGTGACCTGTGAGTGTACTCATGAAAAGTGTATGTGTAATAGGTGACCAAATTAATGTATGTGGCATCATGTTTTTTTCTGGTAGACTATTTAGAAGAAATTCATCTCCCTGAAATCATAATTTTAAGTGTATTTACCATAAAACCTTGCTGTTCTTGTTACTCTCTGTGAAATTTAAATGGCCTCAGACGTTTAAGAAACCATCACCACACGAACAGGATAAAAATTTGCTGTAAGCTGCATGTTAAATAAATCATTTTGCAGCTGTAATATTGGAGGATAAGACAGGCCAGCAAACAATACTCTGCATTTAATACAGCAATGTCTGCATTTAATACAGCAAGGCTGTTGTCTGTTGATCTTATTGTTTTTACATCTGCTTACAAAATCTTACATCTGCTTACATGCTTCTTAGATGAGTAGGTAACTGTGCACCCACTGCTCTGCAAGAATTAGTCTTTTAAAGAGAAAGAGCATTCAGATGATGCAGTTTGGGTTTTAAGTGAAATGGCAAATATTCCTTATTAGTGATTAAAAAGCGGTGGGGGGGATGCTTGAAAATTGTCTTCCAGTGCCTGGCTTACGGTGTCACTGTGCGTTTTGCTGTGAGCAATTCACCTGCCATTGCCGCGGCAATCAGCTTTACTCTCAGGTTGGCCCCCACCCTGCAATCAGGACTGAAACTCCCTTCGGCTTCCACCCCGCAGGGGTTGGGTGTCACTCAGGGTCTTTTTTTCTAAGACTCATTTGCAAACACAGGCATTGATGGATGAAGCCTCAAAAGCCGGCAGGCGTTCTGGAGGAGCTGCTCTCTGAATTCTGCCCTTTCTCCCCCCCGTCCAGCTGAAGGCGGCCAGAGCAGCGGCCAGTTCCAGGGGAGACCTTCCGAAGTCTGGTCCCAGTGGCAGAGCCAACATCACAACCAGCAAAGCGGCGACCAACATTCGCACCCACAGCCCAGTCAGACCGAGGTGTTCCAGGTGAGGAGAGTTCAGTGAGCCCAAAGTCCCTCTGACAGCTTCTCACTGCTAAAGTGAAGAACCATGGCCCTCGATGACCAGGGTGCTGGCAGGGCTTGGAGCAATGTGTGCTGCCGTAGGTTTGCACTGCTATTAGCTGGCATTAGCTACAACTGAGGTGGTTTTGTTTTCTGCCGAAGAACAGCACCTTTGCTGATGTAAAATGCTGTTTTCCCTTCTCTTTGCACCCTATACTTAGGGCTTACGTGTTTTGCAGGGAAGCCATGAAATCATCCCAAATAGAGTGTCTTTCTTATCCTGGTGCTGGCCTCTAAAATCCCAGTCAAGTCCAATTGGACATCAATGTAATTCTGTTTGATAGTTCAAGCAGGAAAGGAGTCGTCTACTGCATAGAAGATAGTGGCCAATCATTTTTTAAGGTTAAACCCAGTCAGATATCAGATAGCTGGTAAACAATCCTCTTCAACTACCTAATTTTGTAATATTAAGTATAATTTTGGGCCTTCACTACAGATGGAGTAGGACTTTATAAGTTAACTAGTAAGGTCTCTGTCCTTGTATAACTTGTTTTTAAATTAGATCAAGAAGACAATTTGCAACAAAACAATGCAGATAAATGCAGAAAAGACAGTTCAAGCCCCAAGCAAGGTTTAGAAGTGGGGCACCTCATTATCTTTTAGAAAGTAAATTCACCTGCAAGACAGGGCCCGTGCTCAGTTGCTCGCAGGAACGCTGCAGAAGAGACGTTAGCCTGAAAGTATTCCTGTGTGAACGAACCGTTGCTTCACACAGGAGCAAATAACATCACTACATCTGGAATAACTACCTGTCTGCACGCTCTTACCCCATGGCCCAGGCAAGATTAATCTGTTGCATCTCTCTCCGTTAGCAAAATTTAATCGCTTCAGGGAAATTCCAGTGGAGCTGATGGCAGTGTGGTTCGATGGCCCACAGAGACGTGGGGCTCCGGTTTGCTTCTCTCCATATGTAGCTACCCATTCCAAGGGGAGCTGTTTCAGCCTGGGAGGAGTATGGGGCACCTGAAACGTGCCTTATTCAGAGGAGCAATCCAAAACTTCTGCCCTGCTAAAGTCCCACCTCCCGTTCAGAAACGCTCCAGCAAAACATAAGTAGCACATAAACCTTAGCCCAGCCCCCTGCACAGGTCTGGTTGTCACCTTATTTATCTAACCTTTGGCCTGTTCTGGTTTTACACTGAAAAGATGAACAGGAAACAGTTTGTGTCTGGATAACGTGTTAGCAAGTGACACTTCACTTTGATTTTTCCTTATCGTGCAGGACATGTTGCCAATGCCGGGGGATCCGACGCAGGGTACTGGCAATTACAACATTGAAGATTTTGCTGACCTGGGCATGTTTCCACCATTTTCGGAGTAGCTTGCGAAGCAGAAATGGAAGTTCTTCTCCAAGGCCATTTCAGTGTAATTTTGGCTCTGCTTTTTCTGTGTTGCATTTCTGTAGAAGCTACTAAACCAGAAGACACATTTCTCATGTTTCAGATAGTGGTGTAGGGCTTGCTCTCTCCTCCTTGGGGTGCGTCAGTGCCGACAGAGGAGCTCCAGCACTTGTTAGTGTTCATTGACAGCTCCATTTTTTTTTAATTTTATTGTCATCTACCTCAGAGATGAAAAACTTTGCTTGGTTTAAAAAAAATAAATCTCTGAGTCTTAAATATTGAATGTGAATGATACCTAATATTTCCTTTGAATGGTAATTTTTAAATAGATAACGAAGTAACAAAGACTAACAGAGAAAAGGTAAGGTAATGTCTTGTTACAGTGCCTACCGCTCAATTTCGATGCCTTGCTTTAAGCTTAAGTTTCTGGAAGCAGACACAGTATTCTGTTTTCTTTGATTCTTGTAGATTTTAGGTCACTTTAAATGTGAGATTAAGCAACATAATGTAGGCCTCTCTCACCAGGAGATTCAACTCCGCCTTTTCTAACTTAAACTTGAATGTGTGTACATTTTGGTACTTTATGTATATCTTGTGCTGTATGAAGTGATTTCCTGTACTGGTTTCTTTTGCCTTTACAAAGGGTCCATTCTGGAGTGTACTGAAAAAGTTGGCGATACGTGCGGAGGATTTAGATATCGTGGGAGTCTCCATCACTTCACATAGGTGTTCTTACTTTTAATTCAGGTGGTTCTCTATTCAGAACAAACATTTACTTACATAAGCTATTAGTCTGTTTTTGCACTGAGTTGAGGCCTATAACTATACATTTCTCACCGGCTGCTTTGATTTCTATTGGTCTGGCTTTCCCAAAAATACTGCCTCGTAAAAAATGACTGTAAACACATCAAGATTGCGTTTTCTATATTAGCTGCATTTCCTTTCTGTGAAGTACTTTTTTATACTGTGAAACCTCACATTTTAACAGTGCAAGGTGGTGGCCTGTTACTAGGAAATCATTCAAGCTCATTTGCTGCAAGCAGTGAGATGGTTTTGTAGTGTATAATCTTTTTAGAGTGAGTTGGTAATAGATATCAATTGGACTATTGTCCACTGCGTACACAGTGATAACTTGAATTTCTGCTTGGATTCCCAAGCAATCAGTTCTGTTAAAGCCTGTTAACCCTATTCTGTTAAATATGGGATTTTCAGCTTACCAAATATGTTGAGGACTCTTGACTATTCTGAATGCTATATGCTTTTCCGCAGAGGTAAGTTAATCACCTTCCTCTTGGGTGAGTCACCTACCATATGTCTTCATCAGAAATGTGGTAGAAAGTTTTTTATTCAGTATTTCGTATGCGTGACAAGTTACGGAGTTTGGGTTGTAAGGTCAGCATTTTTATCCGGATCATTTCTTCTGGGATGGGAGGAGAAGGAATCGCTCACAAAGGACAAGGAGCCCAGAGTTCCCACTGCAGGTTGTTCGTAACCTTTGAGGTTGGACGGTGGTGGCCAGCCTTTGCAGAGGAGGAAGGCGGGCAGCTTCCCTCAGCCTTTGCATATTCAGGGGCCATCACAGACCTTGAAAGAGCAACCCCAGGGCATAGCCCCCATCTAGAAGATCTCAACGTCCGCAGCGATTCTTAGACCTCGCAGCACTAAGGTCTGCCTTCTCATAGCTCCTCTTGAATTCTGGGGTGCCTCCCATGGGAGGCACTGTGCACATCGCTGCAGTCCACCTTGTCAGGGTAATATCTTGAAAAGCAGGCAGGCCCCTGTCCTGCAGCCTGCTCTGGCCACACAGGTTTCATGCTGACAAGCAGTGCAGGTGGCTGGGCTGCAGTGAACATGACCCAGGGACGCGGCTTTAACGGTTAACCGTATGGCGGTGTTCCCATCTGACTTTGCTTTCCCGGCCTTCTCCGAGGACAGCATGTAGTTTTCAGTATCCAGGAAGAGTCCTTCCTACTGTTTCTCTCGCTAAATCTGGGACCAATCTCTTGCCCTACGTGCAAGTGGGGCTAGGGACTCTTTTTTTAGGAAATTTTTTTATATCTCTAGATGCAGTACGGGAGAGGCCTCAGATCTCCTGGTCTGTACTTGCCTCACCAAAATCACACTGAGAACAAACAAAAAACCTCGTATCTCTTCGCTCCCAGAGATCGGGAAAATAGCTTCTGAGGTGAGCAAGCCATGCGCTTACGCACTGTTCTTTTAAACACGTGGATGTTTATTCCTTTGGAGCCTTCTTCCCTTCCGCTCACGCTGCTCGGGCGAATGACTGCTCATTGAATTAGACGGGCAAAGCTCTGCTGTCCCAGAATGAAATTCATTGATGTCTGTAAAAGGTGCCTAGATGCTGCGCCGGCTGAAGCGAGGTGGTCAGCGTCCGTACAGTGGGGCATGCTTTTAAAAGGGGCTAATCACGAGGAAGAAAGCGGTAGATGAGCAGTTTATATCTCTGCACAGAAGACACTTGACATGATAAATGTCAGTTCTTCTAAAATTTTTAAAAAACATTTCTCCGTAAAGTGAAAAATTAATCGAAAAAAACGCTGTTCCTCTGTTTTATTTTACCCAAGAAACTGCTCAAAGTATATTTATAATTTACTTTTGTTCCTGAACTCAATCTAAAAATAAGTTTTTTAAAGTAATTTTCTTTCTCCTAACATCAGCGATGATAACTTCCTTAGTGTGTCATGGTTTCTATATTACTGTAGAAGCCTTCTCGTGTACAGAATTCGGTTGTGCAGTCAGAAGTGCACTGTTAGCAGAATTTCAAGCACATCTCTCTTTTTTGTTGTTTTTTTAAATACAGTATTATTTTTTTGAAGCCAGTATGCCTGAGGCGTCAGAGCATGGGCTGCTTCTCACCTTGTAGACCACTCCTGCCTTTCCGGTTGGGAAAGGGGATGGCTACTCTGTTCAGAGGCAGTCCGGGTAGTGCCAGCTTCGGGGTTTTCCCTGCGAGCCGTTATCGCCCCTCGTTTCTGTTCTGCCGTCCCGAGCCAGTGCTTTCTTCTTGGCGTTTCCACCCTCCCTTACCTCCCCTCCCGTTCCCGGCCGTCCCATCTCTGCAGCGCTTTCCCACGCCCAAGTGGGAGGCGTTGGGTTGCCGTTCCCGAGCCAGCGAGGAGGGAGCGCTTAATGAGCTTAAAGTTTGGCAACTTTGTGCTTCTGACCGAGCAAACGAGCAAGTTCAGCATTTGCTACCGCTGCTGGGCATCCTGCGCTGCCCTCGCCGTGTGCTGCCGTCGTGTCAGTGGCTTCTCCTCTGAAACAGCCTCGTCCCAGGTCTTGTGGCCAAAAAAGCTGCGTAGCGCTGGCTGTGCTGTATCTTTTTCGTCACGTGTTTGGTTACTGAAGCAACTTACTTACCTGTAGCTGAAGTTATAAAGTGCATTTGGAATGCTAAAGTTTTTATTACGTGCCGTTGGTGTAGCTTTGCTGGCACTTTGGCTGCCTGTTTCCAGAATTTCACGGGTGGTGGATTTCTCGTTTCTTTTGTGTTTTTTAAGCTGGAAATAAAGCTGTGATTTCTGATCAGACTGTGTTGCAAACACGGTGTTTCTTGAAACCGAATCTTTTGGGTTTTAAACTGATGGAGCAAGAAACTGCAAATAGTAATGATCTGGGTGAGTTATTTCAATGAGCGGGCATGTAGACTGAGAAGATTTTAGATACTACAGTATTTACATTCATTTATTCAGACAAGCAATCCTGTTGGACAAGAGGGACTCCATCACATTACTTGTTACAAGTGCTACTGGCAGTACCTACGGTGATGCTTTAACCCGATAGTTCCATTTGTAGCTTTGTTGCCTTTTTGTTCTTTTGAAGTACAGTATGAAACTGTAAATATTTCTTGCAGTACTGCCTTTTTAACTCTTAATTACTTTTGGCACAGTGTTAAATAGTGTTGGATTTACCCAATTGCTATGACATATATTTTTATACATAGGTGTACTCTTTTTTCGAGAATAATACAGCCATTTTGTCATTAATGCCTTATCAGCGTCATACTGCTGTTGCTCTTTGTTTGCAAGGTATCGAGTGGACTAATTTCTAGTTCAGATATTTTCACTTTTCCTGGCAGTGCTCGAGTTTGGCTTCAGGTGATTTTTGCCAGAGTCCCATTTTTCACAGTTGTTAGCTGTGAGAAGAGGAGAATGTGGGCTTGGTTTTGTTTCTGTTAATGGTGCAAAGAAAAGGTGATGGCATCTAACTGTCTTTAAAAGGTCAGTCTTTTCCTACTCTAAACCAGAGTGCATTTCATGGAACTGAGGACTGTGGGCACTGATTGCTTTGTGTAGATTAATGGTCTTTAAAAAAAAAGAAAAAAAAAAGAAAAGAAAAGAAAAATAAGACAACTCCAAAAATGGGCTTCTGTCATTGTTAGGCACTTGGTTACTTATCTGTTTAAACTCTTCATATTGATGTGAAATTGTGCTGTGGATAAAGTGTATTTTGTACTTCTGAATGTTCTATATTTATGACTAACAAGTACAGAATCAGTTGTGTGTATGTATAACTAATAACTGCCTTTTTAAATTTCATTAAAATAAAAATGTCATGAGCTGTTGTTAATTCCTGTCTTTCTGTAAATAAATAAGATACGCTATTGGGAGTCGTCAAGTAGGAAATAACCCTGAATGATAAGATTTGTGCATCATTAAGATAAGATAAGATTAGGCATTGATCTTTGTCTTTGAAATCTCCTCCTATGCTGCGTGGCCGTGGACGGGAAGTTCCCCTTTTATCTGTCTTGTATAAAGGCTGTCCAGGGGGAGCGGGAGAGGAATGGTAGTTTGAGATCTCAGCTTTTAAAAGAAGTTCCAGAAAAACATTCGTTAGCAGCCCTGTTCTGCTGATGACACTGAGGTGTGTGAATCGGTATCTGTATTGTAGAGCGTTTCGTTAGAGCACAATTGATTTAGAATTAATTCATAGTCTCTGGCAATTTTTATTCACTCCCTGGGGTGGTAGCACAGTGGCTTCTTTGTCCACCTTTTGGTCTCATCGTTCAAAGTTAAAACATACTCGTATCCTTCCCACAAACATTCTGGTGACCTTTTCAGACTTTCTTACGTGAAGTGCGCTTGCCTTTCACTGCGGTTCTTCGTTGTATTTACACTGTATTTCTTTGTCGACTTGATAGTTTGTGAGCGAGATTTACCCTGCTAATAAATCCAAAGAGCGGATGACTGGACCACGGCAGGAGCCGAAGATGCTGTGCTCTAGGGCATGCATTCCTGGTACAGGGTAGGTGGTTCTCACAGCTCGTACTCCATTTTCAGAGCTCTGCCCGTGGAGAGCAGACATGGGCTTTGCTGGGGCCCGACGGGAAACCCGCAGTCAAAGCAGGGCACTGGGATGAGCTTAATCAGACGCAGCCACCGGACCCACCGGCTCTGTCGGGCTCTGCTCGCTAAGTGCTCATCCCAAAGAGAGAGGTTGGTCCGCGAAAATGTTCCATTCGCGCTGTTTTGCTGTGAAAATTGGGGTTTCGACAAAGCAATGTTCTTTTGGCATTTCCCCAGACGCTTGTGAAAATCTTTGATGAATGGATATGCCCCAGACCATGGACCCCGTTTGGAAACGCAGCGTGCCTTCATCGTGGCGGCTGTTTGGTGCTTTCTCGGTGCGTTTTGAAGGGCTCTTCGTTGCTTTTGAAGAACATTATCCAAACAGAAAGGCGCACGCAGAACGGGTGTTGCACCGATGCCAAGCAGGGTATGGTGTGGTTGGGCTGCTTTAGGATCCCTCCTAGCACCCCTTTTAGATCGACTGTCATTAACCTGTGCTCTCGTGTGCTAAATCAAGTGTAGTTCTGGGCACCAGGGCGACAGCCGGGTGTGGCAGGGCTGGGAGCTGTTCGTTTGTTGTGTGGAATCTAGGTTTGGAGATACTGGATGTGAAAAGGAGCCAAATGTTCGGTGACAAATAGTCACTGCTGCCCGGCATGGCAGGACACCACGGTAGAAAGCCACCCACAAAGGCTGGCGCACAGGAAAGAAATGCAGTCGAGGCCCAGTATATCCCTACGCTTATCATCTTTGGCTCTATAAACTGGCACTAATGACTAATAGCAACAGCTTAAGTCTTCATTACGATGATAGAAATATATTTTTCTTAATTTTTCCATGGGAGGTAATTCTTAGCCACATTTCCATCAATATACCATCATAGTTCAGGAAGTATTACTCATTTAATTTTCCCAGATTCTCTCCAAGTTGGATGTAACAGGGACAGATACAGGCTGAATTCCTCCATCCTTTTTCACCAAGTTTCAGCATGTTCCTGGTCGGAAATACTTGGCAGGATCTTTCTCCTAACTTCTTGGTCTGTCCCACATAAAATAAAGTGGAATCACTCGAACTGTATTAATGGATTTGGGATCAGATCCAGAGGTTGCTAGGGCATCTTTTCATTAGCTCTGGAAAAAATTATCTCCTAATTATAGACTGGCACTAAATACTAATATACAAAATGTGCCATTTGGGACTCAACTGAAAAAAATGTCAACCCAAGGCTCACACACGGAAGATGCAGCAGTGCTTAAGTGCAATTACCATGGCTTTTGCAGACACAAGGATAGCAGCTGTACACACACTGCTGTAATTACAAATACGCAGGCACAACTCTGAGGGACAGAAGAAAGCCCCAACCGCAGCTTGGAAACCCGCCCCAACACACGCACCCTAGTAGAGGAGAGTAAATTGCCCAACGCTTCAGCGTGCTGCTGCTTCTTACAAATAGCAAATTCCTCTTCTTAGCTAAAAAGGTGAGATTTTAAATACTTGAAATGCTTTTAAAAACAGGAGGACTTGAAGCACAGAAGCACTGCAATGTTGAACTACTTTGGTGCACCCTGTCATCCAAAACACGTTTTGGGTGGCTCACAGAGCCTCCCCCCCCCAGTCGCTGCCCATCCCCGGTTGCTGTGGCTAATGACCCTTCGCTTGGAGCCCAAAGCAGTTCTGTGTGTGGCCCTGGTGGGAGGCAGCTTCGGTCTGCAAAATAAAATCACGGCTGTTTTCCACTTCACGCTGGAATTACTGGCCAGATAGACCCATTGCCACTGAGGAGCAAAGATTCTGAAGGCCTAAGTCGCTGCCTTCGTTGTAGTTTTGAGACCTCCACTTTGCTAAATAAACACACGAGAGAATGCTGCCCTGGCACACGTACTCACAACCCACACTGTCTTCCCTTCAGTGCACGTAGCGGGAGGCGAAGACTGGATCGTAGTACTTTCCACATAACGAAGGAATTTGCACTGTGGGATTTATCTCAAAAGCAGCCCTCCTCTCCCTTGATTTCCCTCGTTGCGTGCAATTTCAGCTTGTCCTGGGCCAAATGTGTGCGAAGGCCCAGGACGAGGGACACCAACGTGTGACTCCCAGAGGAGATGTAAATGCCGTGGGATTCCTTCCTT
>NW_008825430.1:533535-560129 GCF_000699105.1 Pygoscelis adeliae
ATTCTGAGCAAAAGACATCAGGAGGCAACACTGTACAATGCCCGTGACTGAAGACTTAAATTTATTTTTTTATTATTTTTTTTTTAATGGGTACGTCACATCCTCCCTCTGTTACCTGCCGCCGCCTCCTCCAGCCGCCGAGAGCGCGCAGAGTACTCGGTGTGAAAATTCAGGGTTGCTTGAGGTAATCTGGGCTGGTCTGTGGATACGAGGGAAAGGTGCAGTCTGCTCGCCCCGGCGTGGCCTGCTGTGGGAAGCACGAGTGCGCGTGGAGCAGCCTTTCTTCATAAAAGAGGTACTTATAAAAAAAATAGCTCCTGACCCCCCCTTGCAGTGTCCCTTCGGCACCAGCTTGCAGACGTGGGACTCACAGTCCCCCCTGCGCCTCCCTGTTCCCCCCCGCTGCTCTCCGGTATGTGACTGCTCAACCCCCCCAGAGCTCCTGGCAGGCTCTTCAAAACGGAACCAGTTATGCTATGGTAAAAGAAAGTCTGGGTTTGGACGTGGATTTTACACAGCACCAACTAATCACAGCCTCCTCCTTCGATACCAAGCACGTGTGTCATCGTGGTTGTCTTGCGTAGTCAGGAAAAGTTCTTGCCCGATGATCTGTTTGGTGACATAGGAAGGGGCCTTGGTCATCGTACCCGTGAAGCTCAGACGCTGAATGTTTGCATCCATCCTGATACGGCGTGGAAAAATACCAAACCCTTTAACTGAAAAATGTCTTGCTTTTATTCTGTGCAACCCTGAAACTAGAGGGTTACAGCTTTATGAAGAATTTGCAGAACTGATACTTCGTTAACGTGAAGTGCTTATCTTTTCCATTGTCTTTTAAAAAATGCATTTGGTGGGGTTGAGGAAAAAAAAGGTATGCATTGCAATTTGTGACATTCCAATGAAAAGGTTTAATTATTGAGAAACTCAGGAAGCGGTGTGTGCTTCTTTTAAGTCATATTCATGCCCCCCACTGCACAGAGATGCTTAATCTAAAGGGGTTCTGAATTGGAGTTTATTTGGATTCTTAACATATTTTTGGCGACCTCCGTGATTTAAGGTCGGAGACCTCAGCGGGGAGTCAATGGAAGTTGTCGCGTTAATCATTTTAGTTCTAAAGATTCATCAAAGTTACGCGAATTGACCTAAATTTTCGGATCCTGCTGAGGGAGTGGGGTTCTGCACTAACCTACCAAGGCTGACCTGGATATATCATCCGGTAACGAAATACTGGAGCAAACCCACTGAAGCAAGTGTCAATTATATAAACAAGGCTACTAAAAGACAGAAGCCCTCATTCGGTAAATGGTAATATTTGGTATTTATAGATATGCATGACACTTCATCGCAGACTCTACACCCACGCTGAGCTCAGGCAAGAGATTTCCTTTGACAGGTTTGTAAAACCCCCGTTTCATCCCTGGTGCCACTGAGTCAGTAAAGGGGGGGTGAGTGGATTTTTGTACCGATGTTACGAAGGTGTCAAGGCAATTTTACAAGACTGTTTTAAAACCAACCAAGACTGCAGCATTGAAAAGAGAACTTTATTAGCAGAGGTGGGAATATCAGATAACAGATTCCTGTTTTTCTCTTGTTTGCGTGCTCGTTCTCCCATCGGGAGTATGTTTCCCAGCCATTTAAAACACTGAAGCTGAGCTTCCAGCAACAAGTCCATTAATAAATCCTACTTCCAGGAGGTTCTAAAATTGGGTTAAAGATACCCTGAAGGCTCAAATTTCTTTGCTGTTAGTCTGCCATCTAGAAGAGAACAATCTCTCTCTAAAAAAAAAAAAAAAAAGGCTTTCTACTTCTTTCAGTTGTTTCTCCTGAAGAGAACATGCACTAAATGCTGTGTTACCTCGGCAGTAATGGAGGAGAAGGTCTGATTCCTGAACCACAGGTCACAGTGGGGCTTTGCAGCCACAGCCTGCGGCTCGGAAGGTTCAGTTTGGACGTTTGGAAAAACTTCTTCACTCGGGGAGCTTGTGCAGCGTGGGAGCAGGCTGCCGAGGGGTCCCGCTGCCTCCATCCTTGGCTGGACAGAGCCTTGGTTGACCAGGTATCAAGCTGGGGAGAGCCCCGCTTCCCCAGGAGGTGGAAGAGGTGGGTCCGTGGGTCCTGTACCTCCAGCGTTCCTGGGATTCGGTGGGGTCAGCTCCAGCCCTCGGCGCAACGGCAGAATCGGAGAAGGCACCAAGACCCTTACGTGGCCACTGGCCCCGAGTCAGTTAAAAAGTCCAGCTGGCCTCCTCAGCAAGTTAGAGCAGCCGCAGGACTGAACATACATGGCCGCAAGACTTTCTCGGGCTGTGGCCACCTCCAGCTCCGTCTCCTTCCCGGCTTGACACATCCTTTCCCCATACCCAGGAGCCCTGAGAAAGTGCTTTGTACCACACTGCCTGTCAGGTGCTCAGCGGTTCCCGCACCCATCCTCCTTTGCAGAAATTTGCTTTACAAAGAGCAGACCCGTTCTCTAAAATGACTCAAGTTGCTGACAAAAATCCCCTCGAGCTGCTGACAAAACCCCAGAGGTACAGTCTGTCAGGAAGGCCAGTCCTGGAGTCTGGCAAGCAACTTTTCCTTTTTATTACAGGCCCTGAGAAACCGAGAGAGGGAAGAAAGGAACCAGAGTGAAGCAGCAAAATAGCTATTGCCTGACTTGGAACGTTTTTTGCTGGATAATCTCCAATATTCCATCAAATAAAACCCTTATTAACAGCAGAGTGAAATGCAAACACGGCAGTTACCAGACGTAACAACAGTGGGTGAAGTAAACAACGAGGATATTTAATGGGTAAGATCACAGTTTTGCTACCAGCTAAAATATCTTCCTGTAGGGTTATTTCCATCATCGTCGCCCAGAAGCGATATGGATTGGTATGCGTGCAGTTCCTAGGTCAAATGTGAAGTCTACTGAGTAATCTCGAAGCTGCGGCAAAAGTATCCTGAATTGAAGGAATCTAAGAAGGAAGGCTGTAATTTCCAGCGGTGTCACAGTGTAGGCCCTAGTTCAATACCAATTCAGGTTTTACTTGTTTTTTAACTGTCTGAGCTAGAACTAGAGGCAGCCATTTCATGGTACTTACAATCCCATCGCTATGCAAGCTCCTGAGCAGGTGTAGTGGTTGGTATGTTCACCAGCTTTTTGGAAATTGATGCTTTTTAATCATTAATGTTCCTGGGCTGAAAGTTAGCACTGCTACTTGTTCACTTTTTCGCTTGACTGAGGATCTGCAAAGCTGTGGTGGTCTTACCAAGAAGGTTTGTGCTCCTTCTCTGCCAGGAAAAGTGACAAACCGTTGCAGCGTGCTGATGGATGATCGCCATTTGGAGCAGAAAGACTTGCACAAGACCGTGTCAGACGCGTCATTTCTGATTCAGAGGCTGGCTAACCCAAACCCACGAGAGGTGAAGACAGAGAAGAAAGTTGGAGCCAACGCACCCCTCCGCAGTCTGTATTTGGATGTTTTCGACCCCGGGTACCACACCAGTCCTCTCCCGCCCCGGCATTAACGCGTTGATCCTCAACAGCAAGCTGTGACGAGGAGGTGTTTTTTCGGGACACCGACATACACAGGGGTTAAATGACTCTGTCTGTGCACCAAAGCAAATCACTGGTGACCCAAAATTACGACGTGGGAGTTCCTGACTCCTAGGCCCATGCTCATTCCACTAGACCACACTGCCTCCTGAGAAAATATGTTTTAATGGTATCTGGCCAGCTGTGTAAACATGTCAAGAGACAACCGTGTAAAACTGAACTGCTCCCATTATGCAAGTTATAGTCTATTTTATTTGTAAGCACAAATCCTAAATCCCTCCTCCAAAATGATGTTTTCACAAACAAAAAATAGGGAAATGAGGAAAAACAAAATAATTCCAGATAATTTTGATGTTTGGGACTGTGGGTGACATGACCAAGTTCATTTCCCCTTGAACAGCGAGCCTCTTCCCCTCCACCAGACTCTACTTTCCAACCTGGCTTCTCGGCTGAGAGCTATTTCGGGGACGGATGGGCTGATGCCGATACGGCGGATGGGGAAGGCACCTCTCTTTTCACCTTACGAGGTTTCCTCAGCCGTCGAACAACCACCTCTCCCCTGCTTGAAAATACGTTGCTGTAAGAATCAAACCTACCAATTAATGAGTCCTGAAACTCCAGAGTAATAATGAGGTCTGAGCGCCCTCAATGTTCAGTATTATGTTTTCTCATTTTGCCTGTATCATGGGAAGACAAAACTTTGCGTGGAGTAGGACACATTCAACCACCCAGCAAGAGATCTTCATTCTTTTATTAAAATCCTCCTTTTCTGCCTGAGCATTGCAGGGTACAGCAAAACAAGTGATGTATTTAACACCGGTGTGACCCATCCTCTCAAACGTGGTTGCAGCAACATCCGATCAATGAATTTTTGCTGGGTTTTGTTATAAAAAACAGAGGACGGGTTGCCACTTCCTACCACTCCGAGAGAATCAAAAGCGCTGGTTTTGGGTAAGTAAAGTGCCCCAGCACTTGCTTAAGCTGATTCCACTCTGACCAAATGTTTCAGGCTTCAGTGGGACTCATGTATGTCTTAAAAGAAAAAAGGCAGTTGTACTTGCTTCCTAGTTCACCATCAAGGGCCTTTCTCTTGGCTGTGTAGGTGGCACAGGCACTCCAGGACTCAAATCCCTTCCCTTTGCTCCAGCGCGTGGGCACAGCTGCATCAAAAAATAGTGAAATTTCTCAGTTCCGAACAGTTTGGTTCAGGTTCTGGTGTTAATGGAGCTGCGAAGTGACAGCGTTTCCCTGATCCCACCGCTCCGTACTCTGCTCCGAAGCAGCGGAAAGCTTTATCCACAGGAGCAGACTGTGACGGCGTGTTTCAGCTCTCAGCTTTGCTCTTCGGCATGTATCGTTGTTCCTGCAGCGTTGATCAGTAGTATTTTTTCTTGTTCTCCAGCAGTTACATACAGAGCCGGGTTCCCCGGGGAGCTCCACCCGTGCAGGGCGGGAGATCCGGCACGCTGTTCCTGTGCTGCTGACTGCACGGTGACAACATGAAAGAGAACCGTTCACCTTCCGTGTCACTTGCAGCAGGCTCACCCCACGAGGTCTTCAAGGTCCACAGAGGTCTTCTCGGGCTGGAGTCTGAATGACGGCAGTAAGTCATGAGCCAAGCACTGCAAAATGGCACAGCAGGCCGGCTCAGCTCAGGCTACGGCTCTGATTATTGATAACGTATTACTCTATCCTTTGTTCAGTGGGAATGTGCTGGAGCCTGCGAGCCCCGCTCATGCTATCATGTTAGGCAGCGGATAATAAAAATAGAAAGGCAGTCTCTGTCCCGGTGAAGTAAATGAAAGGCGGTTCGGAAATTCCAGGTGTGGTAATTAAGCGGGAATGCCTCGTACAGGCAGGAAGAAAGTTTGAGTGTGGGATGCTAAAGAAAACGCCTTGTTGGCAAGGCTGACAGCAGATATTTCTCACAGAGCAAATCACGGGTAGGGAGTTTTCATGGCTTATTTCTTATCTGGGTTTCCTGCTGGGACCATCACTTCCATGGTTTTCCCTTTCTTCCTTACCCTCCCCTTTCCCACCCCCAGCCCTTTCTGGTCTGGATTTGTCTCCAGGGGATAACCCCACCCGATGGGTGAGAAAATGCCTCCCTGGATGCATTCAGTGTGATATATGCCCCGTGTAGTGATCTGGGGCTGACTCTGGCTGTGCTGGGCCCCAGCGTTAGCGATGCAGTGGATGCAACCTCTTATCTGGCCTTGGTAGGTTGGTGGGGTTGTTCAGCTCACCCGGGTGGGCAGGTCCGGGCCTCTCCCGTATGTTACACCAGGAACTAAGACGAGCTTCGCTCGGGCGTGCAGCCTCGCGCGGTGCGGCCGCGCAGCAGGTGGGCTGGGGAAGCTGTGCCGGCTTCACGAGGAGACGCCATTTGGTTCACCAGCCCCGTCCCAGCTGGGCGCCTCTTGGCAGCTGCGTGACGTTGCTTGGCTTTCTCACGTGAGGCTCCTCTGCTCTCCGTTACGCTGAGGCTGGAGGAAAAGCACCCAGCTGCCTCGTAAGCTGTCCGAGGAGATGGACTGGCTCTGAATTTTGCTGACGGGGACTGCGGCGGAGGGTTTTTGTTGAGGCCCCGGTTCAGGGCAGGATTTTAGCAGGTGTTGAGGTCTCCCCGAGGCCAGTTTCCGGCAGGCTGAAAGCAGCCTTTCAGCGTTACCAGTGATGACATTGGATGAGAAAACACTTTTTTTTAAACAGTAGTTTCTTCAAAGCAAGATGTGAAAAGCAAAAAGTCCCTCTCAAACTAGAATTTGCTTCCTAGAGTAGAGCACCAACAGCTAATGAAAGCCAGATGCCTTGGCCTGTCCCAGGAACAGGAAAGGGAAGAAAAGCCGACCTCAGCAGCCTGAAAATCTACAGTTACAGGAACCTGCTCCTGGACCCAGGGTCTCCCAAGCTATAGAGGAGTCCGGGAAGGGCATGTGTTTGTGACACCGAAACACGGTGTGTGCAGGCAGCGGAGGGGACCGGTACTGCTGACACAAAGTGAAGCAGCTTCCAGGGGCTGGACTGCTTCCAGGATTTGCCCGGAGGGGAGGGAGGATGTTGCAAGCTGCTTCAGGACGCCCAGGGCTCCGGGGCACTGAACAAAGCCCGGACGAGCCCGAGAGCCTGCCCTGAAGGCCCGCTGTTGCAAAAGCTGCGTAGGTGTTTAGGGTCCTTCCTGGATGGAGACAGCAATTAGGAGCTGAGCTGTGACGAGCCGTGTTGCACAACCACCAAAGACAAGCCCAGTTTGGCCACCCATTGCCCCCCGCTTTCGTGCTGTGGTGCCAGTGTGTAAGGCAGCAGCGGGCCACGCTCCCGTGGCGTGTTCATCCTACCCTTCTGCACCATCATTTTGCGGGGAAAGAGGTGGGAGTCGTACATTTGTTGATGGAAATATATAAGCATGGCAGAAATGAGTCTGATGCACTTTCTGAAGGGCCAGGGTCACCACACAAGTGTGTGTGTATGCAGGAATATATGTCTAAAGTAGGTGTGTGTGCATGTATAAATGTATAGCCATGTGTCTGTGTGTATATAGACACTCGAGCAAAACATATATGGGCTGGAAAATACCTGAGAGGGCTACGAATAATTGGTATGGTGGGCAAGAGAAGAGAGCGGCCCCCTTTCCCTGGGCTCCCGCAGCCACCCCACCTCTGCCAAAGACAATGACAGGAAGCCAAGGGGAAAGAAAGGGATCGGGGGACCTGAACCAGGCTGGGCTTCCTCTGTTTCACGCTGAAAGTACGGAAATTCGGAGGCTTAAGTCTTTTTTCATGAATGTTTCATTTGGACTTGAAAGGGCTCGTACAGCCATGGTCACTAACCATGCCCCTGGGCTCATGTGCGGACCTCAGGCTGCGGATTGCATCCAGTCCTCCTGATTTTTCTGGGTGGGGATAAAACACTGATTTCCTGTCAGGAAAGCTCATCTCTTCCCGGGCATGGTTGAGTAGCGCTGGCTGCGCGTACACCTTCTGGGAGGAACAAGAGCGGAACAAACCCAGCCGGTTCCCGGTTTTGCAAGTGGTGCAGACATCGGAGAATAATCTCTAGTAATGAGAGACTGATAAGCACTTTGTTACAGCCACTTAATGCATGTGCTTGACTGATCCCAAGGTGAGATATCTCTGCCCTGGTGTCCTGGTTCAGACCGGAGAAGGATGCCAGATCCAGGCAGCCACAAGTCTCCGTGCGCTCTGGATCTGGCTCATACTAATGCTGCCTGCAGGGGAAGATCAGCACAGGCAGCACTTGGCGTGGGGAGAGCCTCTGCGTATTCCTCTGCCTGTCCTAGCTGACTCTCCGCACTGCAGCGTCCCGGGCTCAGCTGTCAGATTTTGGTTAATGATTGATCCACGCCAACCCCACGCAGGTCCTCCAGTTACAGCTGACTTCTAAATGGCACATAGTCCAGTAGGCACATGTATGTTATTAGCATCGCGAGTCCAGCAGAGCGAGCAGCTCTTCATCATATACACTTTCGTCAAGATATTATAGCACAGTTTCCACTTCCTGGCAATTAACTCAGCCTTTCCCATTCAACAACAAGCAGCAGCACTTCATTCCAGGCAGATAGGTCTGCAGGGCCTGGGAGCTTCTTATTCCAGTTTGGAAACCCCAGAAACTTACTGTGACAAAACATTTTTCCTGTCACTTAAACACAAGGAAAAAGAAGAGACTTCAGGAATATTCCATAAATGGTTAGTTTATCTCCCCTCTGTTTTCTTCCTCCTTATCCCTCCTAAGTATAACACAAGCCTAGTATCATCCAAGCCAAGCATGTACCAATGACTTTGAAGTTAAATAAAAGTGGATTGGTTATTGATGGTACCGATGGGTACCAATGGATATCTGACAAAGCTTCTCTGTATATCTAGTTTTTTACCATTTTTGTCATAAATGAAGTAGCAACTTAAGATGTTGTTTTAGATGGAGAGATGAAATGCAACTGAACCTCTCCTGGAAAACAAACACTGTTTTGTTTGACAAGACAGTGTACAGGTCTGACAAACACTGTACAGGTTCGAGGGGTATAAAAGATGTGAGTAAGAGGGGGAAGATCTGGTAGAACCTAAATCAAAACTCCTTTCTTTGCCTTGTATCTTACCAGGAGAGTCACTGGAGCAGATGCCTGCATTTAATGTGAAATTTTGTTAAGCCTCTGTTTGAGGAAGCTGCCAGGAGCACTGCTACAGTCAAATAACTCTTTGCAATGCCATCGTTGCCGGCAACAGGTATTTATTGAAAAACAGAGTGAACCATTTCCTAAATACGTAAGTAAAAAAACTTGCAGGCTGGTAAAGCGTGAGCAGTGGTGTTGCTCAGCTGACTGGACACAGGATTGAGTTTCAGATGTCCTGGGTTCAGCCCTTGGCTGTGCTGTGGACCTGCACCCTGTGACCTTGAGTTAAGGCACTTCTTCTCTCTCACCCAGCCCTGGTGTCTGCCCAGCTTTGTTATCTGTGGGAATTACTAAAGACGGTGAGGTTAAGCATCAAAACCGTAAATCAAATGAGGAGCTATTGGGGAAGGAAAGGAGGGTTAGAGGTGGCTGGGTTTCCTCCAGCGTTGCTGCTGTCTTTCCAGGTACTGACTCAGTAGCATTGTCCATGGTCGGGGATGGGTATGTTGGACTTGGACTAGGCAGGGCAGGTTGCAGATACAGTGATCCCTGGGGGCCCTGGCTAAACGGGAAGAGCCGAGTCCCTCAGCTGTGGGTCTGCTGGTGGGGCAGGCCCTATTTAGTCATGTTGTAGGTGGGTTCAATTGCAAAGTCTTTGCGGCCAGGACTGTTTTCAATCTGGTGGCTGTGCCCAGAATAACAGGAGCAGGATGTCAGTGGGAGCCTCCAGAGCTGCTGCAGCACAAATACTGATCAGTCCCTAAGAGACTATGTTTCCTGTCTCCAGCTTTTAAGAGACCCTTGTGGGCCAAGCGAATGGAGATCTTCCCCTCTGTTTTACTGGTTGCGGTCTCCAGTTCAGGCAGGTATAACAGGGAAGCGCTTGTTTGCTGCTCCATCAGCTCTGGATGTTCTCCAGATGCCATTGGGGAGACCTGGTGGCTCCTGAGAAAGAAAATCTTATGCCCATGAAGGCTCACTGGAGTGATTACTAGCTATCCCACACCTTGGGAAACCAGTGCTATCTGTGGCTCTGCCCTGAGGAAACTAGGTACCGACTGGATAACGGCCAGGCCTGGGCGAAATGGCCGGGCAGCAGAGTGTGGCAAGGGAGCCAGGAGGAAGGAAATGAAGTCAGCCCTGTGATCCGCACCAGATGCACACTTGCTCTTTGCTACGAGCTCGTTACCCCCTGACCACTTGCTGCCCTGACCTGCAGCTACAGCTGCTGGGGGAGCTGCCAAACTTGGCAAGGATCCGGCCCGTTCCCGAAGCTCCCTTTCAGGCGCGAGGCAGCCCTTTCCCCAGGGCCCTGTGCGGTGGTGGCTCAATGAGTAATACAGAAATCTCCCTGCACGGCCGACCATAGCGCAGTGTCGAAGCATGGCGATTTCTAGGGACCAGTGTGATCCCTCCCGGGCTTGTGTGGGGGCTGATGGACAGCCAAGGCTGAAAATGGTGGGTGGGTAGTGATCACAGAAAATATTTGCATTGTTTATCAGGACATGAAAAGTCATGGGGTTTAAAGGATATATCCACCAAGTACAACCGGTAAGTAGTTGCTTAAGACAGCCTGCTGCTGGGACAACCAAATCATGGCCTCAGGGCAAGAGGGGAGAAGATCCTGTTCACTCCCCACAGGTCTTCTGGCAGCAGCTCTGGCTCTGTCCTGAACTCCTGCAGGACCGGGATGACCACGGCTCCCATCCTGGGGGCCGTGGCCAAGGAAAGAGGAGGCGAGCTCGGAGAGGTGGCTCTGCGGGAGCTTCTGACACCAGGAGATGAGGTGGAGGAGCTGGAGCTTGGCCTTTTCACGACTCTTAGTAGCACTGATTTGTTTGAAGAAGTAGCAGTTGGAAGGAGAGGGAGCGGAGCGGACACAGCTGTGGGGTAGGAGGCCAAAGGAGAAAGAGGCAACATGAGGGAAGGCAACTGCTAGGAGACTCATTCAGCCAAGCCAGCTGCAGATCTCGCGGCGTGTTTTAGTGGTTTTTTTTTTTTAGTCGATTTTTATACTAACAGACAATTAAACTGATCTATTTATTTTTTTTTTATGTTTCTTTAGTACCGAGTCATTTCCTGGGGGGCAGGAGGAAAATAGCATTTTTCCTAAAGCTTCAAAACAGTGTTTTGGGGTTTGGGTTGAGGATTCTTTGTCTGTCTGTTTGTTTCCTTTCTGTCAATGAAACAGCTACATTTAAAAAAGCGTGAAAACAAAAGCCGGAGGTTGACAACCCCTAAACTTCTGCCAAGGTTGCTCTTTGTTCACAGAAATGGGTGTCCATACTGGGTAGCCCAAGGCGGCGTACAGGGTGAAGGATGAGACCTGCCAAAGCAGCCAAGCACCAGACTGCCTTGTCATCATATCCACCCGCGGAGGTTGATGCGTTTTCCAGCTCCTACACACGTCACTGGTGTCGGTGCCTGTCTGCTCTGCAGCATGCTGACCTTTCTTCTGGTTTACACATCAAAACGGACCGTTTTGGCAGTGGTTTCCAGTTCAGTAAGCCACACGCCTTTGCACTGTAGTGGACGTAGGGCAAAGCTGGCTATTGTCCCCAAAGCTTACGTGTTAGTAAGTGCTGTTGGTCTAGAGAAGCCTAGTGTAAAATAGTGGTGAGTCTGGATCTTTTTTTGCCAGAAAGCTGTAAGTAAAACGTGTTAGTTAGATCTTCGACTAATAGAAGTGGTCATCTGCAGTCAAGCTAATTCGCTACAGATCAGAGCCTAACTAAAACCAAAGAAGCAAAGGGGCTGCCAGCCTCGGAGCTAAGCAAACGCACAGAGCAGCGTGCATTGACAACTAAAAGACGCACTGGCTTTTTGAAAGTAAGCAGCAGTTAACCACCCTGAAGGAGAAGCCACACAGCCCCCGAAGCTCCCAAGCCCCAGCTTCACTCCGTCCTGTCTCGTCTGTGGGTTGGGGGCAGGTGAACCACTGGCCATCGTGGTACGAACAGCAAAAACTTCCATCGACTTCAATGGGTCCTGGACTCATCTCGTGGCCTTTTTTGTTTGTTTGTTACACACGTCCTGTAGTACTTGGTGTCCGGAATGTTTTACGCATAGCTTCTCAATGGAGAAGGAAGAAAACATACGCTTTCAGAGTTATTGCTTGTACATCGCGCAGTTGGCACGAGAGGGACCATTGCTCTTGGTTGGGCATTGGTATAATTAAGCTGGAAGTCAAATAGAGCCGGTGCAGTTACTTCAGCTCCAGAGAGGCTTTTCTCACTGCAATATTTAGCCTGTTAACCTCCCTAAATGGTATGCCATGAAGCCAATGGCAGGAGGAAAGAAAACTTTTAGAAGTGTGTTCATTGTCCCAATTAATGTGGCAGGAAACCACAAAAGGTATGTTGGGACCATGCACAAAGCAAACTTGATCCTGCCTCTACCCCCGGTTTCTCATGTCTTTTTTTTCTTGGTGCTGATGCTTGCTAGGACCCTTAGCACCGCAGGATGTGCAGTAACACCTGCAATTAAGTGCTAGCCTGAAGTGCCAACCCTTGGAAGTCAGCAGGCACATGGTCAACATCAGGTGCTTGTAAAATATGGCCTGTCTGTTGAAAACAGCTTGATTTCTTATTCACAAGACATTGCATTAACCCATTCTCAACTAAATTGGGGAGGGGCAGTGATTTCACGTTTTAAAACAAAAGGAAGCAAGAGGATACCGGTGACTAATTTCCCCCAAACAATGCCATGTGGGTCATCTTCCTCCCATGTTGTTTGTTTTGCTGATTAGTCTTTAGGTAGACATTCGTGTATCAACTGCTTTTTTCTGCTGTGAATTGTGGTTTTCTGCCCAGGAGCGAGTCCAGTTACCAGGGTAATTGGGAAGCCAACTCCTTTCTAACTACGCAAAAGATGAACTGTGTTTCCTGCCACTTTAATGTCTCTACTGTTACTGATTGAGTAATAGCCGGACACAACAGTGTGTTCTGTAAGGAAATATGCCAACAGTTGTTGCTTGGAAGTGAAGAAAACTTACTTTTTTTTTTTTTTTAATTAAAAAAAAAAGTGTTTTGAATGATTTGAAGCTGCAATAACAGTTCTTTCCAGTCAAAGCTTACCCTTCACAACAGCAGGATGCATTGCTCTATTTAAGCAAGTAATAATATTGGTTTTAGTCACTACACGTGCTTTGCTTCCTGTTGGGGATATTGCACAGCAAACTAATTCATTGTGTATCAGATAACTAATTTATTGCGTATTTACCAATTTTATATACAGAGATGTTTTCTAATACCATCTGTGTGCAAAGAAAATATATCTTTGCAATAAGCTAGCATGATCTGTTTATTGGCTGTACGAGCTACAGGAGAATTAAGCCTCTAAGACGACTGTGTTGCTCTGTTAGTATTAGCAAAGCCGTGTATATTTAGGGTCTCAATGCTTCTGACTTACGGTCAGAAAAATTTACTGTCACGAAACGTTCATTCTGGTTGTACGAGACCTTTCACCTACAAACTCCTGGTTGCTTAAAAGGCAATTACTGGGAGCAATGGCAAGATTTAGCCTAAGGACTTCTGCGTTTGCCCCCTGCTAATGATCTGCTGGGATTCTGTCATCTCCCAAAACATAAGCATAGCAGCAGTAATTCTGATGTCTGTCGCCGCTTCCTTACTTATATTAACAGTTTATTTCATGGCTGACTTCCCGTCTTACTAAGTTAGTTTCTCCATGTCAGGCTGTGCTAATGAATAGAGAACAGATTCTGAGCTCGCTCTCTTCCAGGGGAAAAAAGCAGCAGCTCAGCTGAAATCAGTGGAGTTGCTCTGCTCTGCCCCCGGCGTACGGAGGATCCTCGTCCGCCTTCATGTAAATGCCCTGGGGCTTTTCCTTCAGCCAGGCAAATGCTGCTGCTGACACCCTCCTAGAAGCAATTAACATTTCAATCATCTTTGTATTTCAGCAGTGCGGTTCCTGTCATAGCGCTGAAGCAGTAAGACATGACAGGCAATGCCCCGTGCCTCCGAACTGAGAGGCCGTAACGAGATCCCGAGAACTTCCCTTATGGTAGGGGACAGGCTGGGTCTCTGCACTGCACATTTAGTGAGATGCTGGGGAAGGAAACACATTATCAAAGCTGGTGACAACTTTTGGGCATGTATATGTAAATCACGGCTGTGCTGTGGTCTCCATCTTTTTATAGAAATATATAATTTTTTTATCTGTCTATCTATATGTCAGTGGAGGGGTTTCTATCAGAAAACTATCAACATTTGCAGATCCAGGGTTTCATTCATCCTCTGAAGTCAGACTGAACATCTGCCAGCCCCGCCAATCGTTTTAACATTTTCCTGCCGAGCTACCCACTGCTGGGAAGAGGAAGGGGGGTGTTAAGCCACCATCTAACCCCAAGGGCCAAGTTCCCTTCTTAGTGTAAATCAGGAGCCTCCTTTCAGTCCAGTGGAGTTAGAAATAAAATCGTGATCGGAATGGACTGTGTTTTTTCCCAATGCCAACAGCCGAAAGGGGAACTGGGTCACCCTAAATCGTGCGCTTCGAGGGAAAAGAGAGGCTCAAGGGGAACCTTGTCATTGAACTTCACCTTTATCCTCTTGCCACATGAATTACGGTCCCTGAACACTTCAGCTCAAGCCGTGCTTAGCTCCTTTATCACTTACACCCCTTTTCCATCCTGTTTGTTCCTTTGGCCAGATCTTTCACTGCGGTTAATTGACCTGGTTTCACGGATTTCTGTGAAGATTGGCCAAGCCTCCCAGGCTGGAGAAGTGGGTCACCGTGCATCGTCTACACCGCGGCTTCAGTGGGAGGTTGCCTTGAATCTCTCTTAAGCGAGGAGCCTTTCTGCTGACACGTGAAGCTGCATTTTCACCTCTATTTCACCAGACTATGACTAAGAAAAAGGAGGGTCTGGTGACTCAACATCTGTGCAAACCATACGTATGTTGCTTCGGATAAATTTAAGTCAGGATTTACTCTGTTTTAAAAGCTTCAGACAGAAAACAAAACCAGCAGATTGTAACTCCCCAACGAGGGGGTTACTGCCAAATGGATGCACCGCATCAAGGGCTGACAAGAAACAAATGTATCCAAGAGGGAGAAATAATCCTTCTGTTAAAAATTACCGCAAACAAAACTGCAAATGTTGCCATCACTGCTGAAATTTGAACTGTGACAGAGTGGACTTTCCATCCCTCAAAAAACTGCCTTCTGGCCCAAACTGGGAAGCAGAAAGCTTTCTGTTAAAAAAGAACAGAAGCCACAGGACCTACCCTTTCCTTTAAACCCGCTTTCTTTTTAGACCAGGCTAAAAGTATGCTCAGAGTTGTATTTATTAAGCTAAATGATCAGCTCTAAAAAGATCCAGTCCAGAAAAACAGGAAAGTAACTTAGTGGATGTGGACAATTTTATTCATTTCAATGGAAGTACCGGACTGTTTTGAGTTAAGCACCAGATGAAGTACATAATCAGTTCAGAGCCAAAATTCATCAAATTTCTGTGAGAAAAAAAAATCACTCCCATCTCAGTACAGCTAAAGAAGTGCACTGTACTTTAGCCAGCTTCCCTTTTGAAGTGTAGAGAGTAATAGCAATTTGTGAAAATAGGCACCTCCCAGGCTGAATCACAGAGGTGCTCGGAAATGAATAACAGAATTCAGGTAGTGACATTTACTGTAAAACAAAGGAGCCCCCCTTCGCCGTAGTACTCCCATATTCTAGTGGAACACTACTCCCTAGAGTACAGTCGCAAGTCTTTTTCTTAGTATAGTGTGAATGACTCGGCCCAAAAGGTTTTTTTCCTCTGAGTGACAGATGTGCAGGAAGAGGAAAATGATGTGTTTCACGCAGGAAGTTTTCCAGTATCTTCCTGAACTTGTCAGACCTTCCTCCTCTGCTTTCTATCTCTGCAATACTTCTACTGCAAGCTGGTAATGGCTATGTTGAGACCGAAAAGGGATGATAAGTGGACCAGCAGATCCACAGAGCTATGTACCCTTCTTGGTCCACCTACTCAACAGTGCCTTCACTACCGAATGTAACTTCAGTGTCAACGTGAAGCTAGTGAGCCCCTGGTCTAGAATGCGGCTCCGGCATTGAACGCGGTCGCTGAAAGCCTTGCTGATGTGTATCAGACTGATAGCCGGTGGGAAGGGGGCGTCTCCTTTTAATAACCAGAGCGCAGAGAAGATCTGTCAGGCTGGGCACCGCTCTGAAGGGCTGTGAGGCATTATCTCCTACGTAGCATTTGTAGTATTCAGTCTTTATTACCTGCTGACAAACACGAGCACCAAACTCCCTTTTGTTATTGAATGAAGTGGAAGCAGTGAGATATTCAGATTCTGGTGGTCACGGGAGAATAAAGAATGTGTCCTTAGCTGTAGTATGGCGCTCAGCAAATTGTGACCGTCACAGAACTGTTCCAATTACTCCGTCATTCTATATACGGTTAATACGTGAAAGCCGAGGCAGGCAAACATATGCTTTGGGTTTTATCTTCTGCACAAGCCTCTAATCTTTCCTCAGGAAATTACCATGTAGTTTATCAGTACCTTGGCGTTAATTTTTAAAACTAAAAGGAACTGGCCATTTACTGATTTTTCTTTCTTACAAATGTAGTTGTTGTTACCTCATTAACTCTTTAGCATCCTGGCAGGTTATCGCAATGAGCTTAGCTTGGCAGAACCTCAGGGCTGTAACCCCTGAAGGAAAATGTCATTGCTCCCCCTTATCTGATACATTTTGGTTAGCAGAGATTTAAAAGCAGCAATAACAGACCCTTGATAAGATATGTTCGGCAGGAAGATACAAAATAACTATTAAGCTGGTTTACATCTGTTTCCTTTTTCATTTGTTTTGCCATATCTAACTGCGTACTTAACATCAATCTGCTATCACAGTAACTTGGATTATTTCGTTTCTGGGTTTGGCCTCCACGTCGCTGTCATTGAATTTCATTACTGCTACTTCACCGGTAAATGATGAGTGTCCTTTTACCTATGCACCCAGTCTCCTGCAGTCAAAGTGATTAGCAGCACATCTCTTTAAGCACTCATGTCAGACAAAGGCACGAAGAATGACTGAGCGAGCTCCGCTCAGTTCTGTATTGCCAGAGAGTTCCTATGTGTAGAGTCCGATAATTATATACAAAACAGTACGAGATTTTGGACGATTGGGGGCAAATCTGTGGAAGGCTTTATGCACTTCAGAAAAAAACTATCTTTTGAGTAAGCATATTTGCCCTAAAGTACCTCATATATAACAGCAGATGTTGCACAGCATGTTCAGCAAAAAAGGGGGAAAATAGTTATTTTTTCATAGGCTGGTAAATAATGTTTGTTGGGTTTTTTTCTCTGGTGATGAGAAGTGAAGTGTTTCATCTGTTTAGAGAAATGTGAGAGTTTGCTTCTGCCGGTCATTTTTCAATGTTCAGGTGTAGCGGGCTGACTCGTGGGGTATGGGTTGGGGTAGGGTTGGCCTTCTGCCACGCAGCAGTGCGCTTGCTGCCCACCCACGGCCAGTATAAGGGGCTCTCAGAGAGACCGCCTCAGTCACCCTGGCTGGCCAACAGCTGTAGCAGCACGTGTCATCTATGGAAAAGAAGGGGTCTGAAAATAAGAATATTAAGTGCTTCCTAAAAAGGCAGGGCTGACCTAAGCGTGGCCCCTGTACTCCACGCTGTACTTGTTTGCAACTCTGCAGGTGCCGAGTGTGTTGATTGTATTAGAAGTGGATAAACGCAACCCGGTAAGGACAACTGTGATGTTCTGCGTGTTGGTAGGAATAATCAATTGCAAAGAGACAGGGTAAAGAGCCAGCAGAGTGAGGAGCAGCGTGCTAAACAGCTACGGGGGTTAGAGTGGACTGCAGGCTCAATGGGAGCCAGCAGTGTCATGCAGCTCTTAATAAAAAAAAAAAAAAAAGAGGAAAAAAAGGCAAACGTCACTGATCCATCCCAGTATGAAAGCGCAGTCTATAAGCTGTGAGTTCATCCTACTGTTCTACTCAGCATGAGTAAGGCCACAGCTGGGGTACCATACCCAGCCTGGGGCTACACACTTGAGGACAGTTGTGGGTCAGCTTGAGAGAGGCGAAGAACAGGAATGACTCAGAAGCAGAAGTTACAATGAAAAGTTGAAGGAACTGCATTAATCTGAAGAAATGACTGAATAAAGGTAATGATAAATATGTAAATAGCTGCTGTGAAGAGGAAAAGAGACTATTCTTAATGTCGATTGTAGGAAAGATAGTGCTGGGCTTAAATCGTAGAAACACATAGCTTGGAAATCAAGAAAAAAAATTGCCGACAGGAAGAATGGAGACAGAATGGAATAGGTTGCCTGAGGTTGCCTCACTAGAAGTATTTAAGAACAGGTTAAAACATGTTAGGCACGGCATGGCATGGGTTTGCCTCCAAGCAGGACTGGGAGACCTCCTAAAAGGTCACTCGGTTCTGGTTTTTTATGCTTCTGTGTTTGGATGTAATTGTATTGCTTTTTTAGACGTTAGGGACCAAATAGAGAAGACTCTTCTAGGAAACTTCTCCTAGACTGCAAACATCAGGGTTTGATCTTTTGGAAACCACAATGACTAAAAGGCAATGTGTGGGAATTCAGTTTGCCAGCAAAATGACTCTGAGGCAGCGCAGGGGACTCTCTCAGCTCAGTGCCCCCTCTTCTTCTTCT
Organism: Pygoscelis adeliae; assembly: GCF_000699105.1. Taxonomy (NCBI): domain Eukaryota; kingdom Metazoa; phylum Chordata; class Aves; order Sphenisciformes; family Spheniscidae; genus Pygoscelis; species Pygoscelis adeliae. The sequence continues at coordinate 551,858 of NW_008825430.1, forward strand.
CTCTCTTCCTCAGTTTCTCCTTGAGCTAAAAAGGTGCCGTATTTGGTTTTAAGTGATGGCAACAGTTGTAGGGACTTGGTGAGGAACAAAGCCAGAATGTGTCTTTTCTGCTGCCTCCTATCGCTCTTCTCACAGCGAGGAGCACCTCTGCTCATCTGCTTCTACCCTAAACAGCGGCATCTTCCGTTGGTCCCACGCGCCCAATCCATTCAGCTGCATACGGAGTACACTCAGATTTACCGCAGCACTTTTGGTAGCTTCACCTCTTCCCTCCAGATTCATTTTGGCAGGGTATCTGTTCACTCAAAGTTTTCCCTTGTTTGCTGCCAGAACGTCAGGGTGGAGAATTCAAGATGAGTGTTGCAAAAACAAAGAGCAGGCTCGCGGCACGCAGCAGTTCTAGATGTCTTGCTGTTGTTGCCACAGGAGGCAAAAAGAGTGCCACCAGCATCTAGTGACAGGTAAAGTAACCCCCAGCAGCACCTCCAGCGAAGAGGGAGTATGTTCCACAGCTCGGTTCCCCGCTTCCTTATGCACTGATAAAAGCATGTTACCAGAACAACAGGAGAACAACAGGTTTTATCCTGGCTTTCTAGGGAGAATAGGGGAGGTAACAGCTTAAAGAGAAGGAAGGGAGGAGTAGGTAATGCTTGAGAGTTGGGCTATCTGGTTTCCAGCTCAAATGCATGCTCTAGGGGAAAACACGTGACCTGGTTTTCAGATTTACATCTCTTTCGGTGAGTCCAGGGATGGTCTCAGACTAACGGCATTTTTTGGTTTGTATGATTTGAGAAAACAGAGTTCGAGTGATGTTGAGAAGAAAAAATCAATACACCTCCCATAAGAAATAAAAACCACCCTCGGCCCTTCTGTGCTTGTACTTTCAAAAAATGAAATTCAAGCTGATTATAATAGGTTTACTCCAGCTGAAGAATGCGGTTCAGAGTTTGGATGTGAAGATCGTCTCCATTTGACAGACAGTTGGAAGGGTCCACATGCTTCAATAAAGCATTGCTGATTTCTGACAGACAGTATGCATAAGCCTAAATGTACTTTTCTATTTTAATTACATCACCAGTACTCATGAATGGGAGCCTGAGCTTTATCTCCACTGACCTTGAAAATCCCCTGGAGGTTTATGATGAAATGAAGCATATGTTTTCTGGTGATTTCTGGAAAATGAGGAAACAGAAAAAACACTCGCCCAGTTTTCATTTTTTCAGGAAACAATGTGATACACCATCAGAGCTTCCACATTATTGCAGGAGAATTTGGAAGTTCCCCACGTTAGTTCCTGTGACATACGTGGGATTTGGCAGTTGTATGCAGATGCTTGGCTCGGGGTTTCATACACGACAGCCTCTCCCCCGAATATCCGCACGAGTGTAAACCACATGAACGGTAATTCTGGCTCTTGCTGATAAATCAGATCATCTAAACAGATGAGTTATTGTCATGAATGAAATGTATCTCTACACCTCGGTCACATTAATGGCTCTGTAGCAGTGCAGACATACGCAAACTAGCTTTTAATTGATAGCTTGATTATTGGTCCAGCCACAGCGACACAGAGCTCTGGCTCTGCGCAGATTTTGTTTGGTAGCAACGCCTCAGTGCTTACTCCAGTTTCTGACCTGAACGACGGCACTACTTATAGCCTCCATATAGAGGTCCTAAAGAGTCTTTGCAGTGCGCTTGTTACACCCACGTTGCATGCATGGATGGGAGTGGAGCGTGAATCAGCTGCTCTCTGAAGGTCACCACGGCTGCTGGGAGCCTAGCTGGAAGCCAGGGCTCCTAGTGAGCATCCTGGATGTATCAGCAGAATAAAAATTCTCACCAAGGGATAGGATGGAAAAATGGTGGACAAGGACGTGAATGCAAAGAGAAATAAATCTGCGTGAACGTGCTCAGCTGGAGCTAGTTTGCCTTTCACCCCAAATATTAGGTGACTGCAAGGTAGACAGATTAAGTGGTTTTGATGTGGTTTTCTACAATTAGTATCGCTTGCTTCCCCCCCCCCCCATGGGTTTTCTATTGGTTTCTCTTTTTTTCTCTCTCTCTTATGCAGTGTCTTCATATCCGTCTTACTATTTTTCAGGCTTCCTTCCCGTAAGGCTTCACTATGCTTCATCCCAGTTCTTCCCAATATAGCTATGCAGAGTTACAACCCCTTTCGCTTCCCATGACACCGCTTACATTCACAGGGCAAAAATCAGCCTTTTCTTGCCAGGTTATGCAGCCATCCTCCCCACCACTCCTGAATGACTCTAGACTGCCATTCCCTTGAGGACTAAACTAGACTGGGATTTATTAAACCCTTAGCCCCCTGTTTGAATGATAGGTGGCCTCGGGCAGTAGGCACTAAAGCAAATGCACACTGCTGCTTTGTAAAGGCACAGTAAACCATGCTCCAGAGTGCACTCTCCCAGGCGTTCCTAAACTATCTTGTCCTGTGTCAGCAAGATGCCTTAAGAACTCTCTATAGGGCTTTCACTGCTTCCATTTTCCCTCTGCTCCCACCCTGCGCATTTCAATACAGTAAGGAAAGGATTCATCCTTAATTGAAATTCCTTTCACCCGCCCAGATAGAGCCTGAACAAAGATACTGACGTGAAAAAGCAGTCAAGAACATATCTTTAAAATGTCAATTTGCCAGTGACAGGCATAAAATGCAGTCACTGCAAATCTAGACTCTAAACCCTCATTGTATATCACGTAGCTGCCACTTCCCCCCCCCATCCCTCCCATAAGTTTTGATGTTTGTACATCTTTGTTTTCCTTTCCACATTCTTCTCATACTGTATTCACAGCAAATCTGAGGATAGCTGGGTCTTGATTAAACTCCTGCAAACCTTAGAGAAAGCTCTTTTAAACTCTGGATAGCGTCATTTATCTTAGACTCATACTTCTGAAGAAATCGATCATTCAAGCTCTGAGGGTTTTCTCTACTATTTTTCCTTTTTTTATTCATTCCGGTAAAGTAACTGATGCACTTTTGTCCATATAGACCTGTAAGTTTAATGCGACATGGGCTTACATGGCAGGAAATTGCTACGATCTTGCTCGGCTGCAGAAAGAGGAATAAGAAATGAAAGTTCTTTCCACTGGCACAATGCAGGGAAGGATACACCCAACAGAAAAAACATAAGTATGGGCCATCTACTGAAGTTTATATTTAGCTTGCTTACCCTGCGTGACTAATTTTGGTGTTACATCTTAAAGTCTTGACTAGAGAGAGACCAGGGTCTGGCACCCTGGCAGCTTGCGTGACCAGAAACATCCACCACCCTCTTGAGCTTCAAGGCCACACTAAGCGTGAGGACCAGCTTAAGCTACCTGCAAAGGAGGCTGCTGTGTCGGACTGCCAAGGGTGGATGAAGAGCCATGGCCCCAATGCCTGCTTTGTTTATGGCAGCATCTTGGAAAGGAACACAGTGCGCTGCTGCCAACAGGGAGGCTGATCTCTGTGGGGTGGAGGATCTGTCATGTCCCAGGAGTAGCAGTTACTGCCCTGACTCTCCCTTCCTCCTGGCAGCAAGGCCAGCTCTCAGGGGCTCGGTGTCTGGCTCTCCTTCCTTGCTCCATCCCTTCCCTCTACCCTCTGCTTCCACTGCAGCAGTGGTTTAGCATTAGCCTGGCACTGGTTTGCTGGGGGCAGCAACAGTAAATTTTACATACCTATCCGAAAAACCTGAAACTGGCTCTGTGTTTCTAAAGAGCTGCTCACTTTAAAAAAACTTATATTACTCCTTATTAGTGCCTAGAGTTTTAGCTGTGAAGCTAAGAAAAAAAAGACCAAAAGCTAAAATCTAATTATACAACTAAAGACAAGCAAATGGAAGAATAGATGGAAACAATAAAACACTGCTGGTCAAAGTGCATAATGAAGGTATCACTTTCAAATCCTGATCCCCTACCAGCTCTGGCTGCATCACAAGTTCTTTCTTGAGGGCTCTAATACACCCCCATCATATGATCCCTCTTTTTTTGTTGTTGTGAACTCCACTGGCTAATGCTGTGCCTGTAGCACATCCCATACAGCATTCTTGACTTCATTGACAAGGTTTTCACAGTGTGTCCTCATGCAACATTCTGTCTTCTTCTTGGTAGCACAAGAGTGATGTATGTCTCCAGTAAGTTCTTCATGCCACCATCTGTTGCCCATGCATTGTCTTTTTCAGACACACCACTACCCGCGACATCTGCTTCTCTTGTGTTCGGGAGGGTCCTCTTCTATCCCCAGGGCAAATTATTGTTTCTCTTTCAAATCCTTCCTTCAAGCACACCTTTGCCTGGAAGCTGTAAAGAACTTGACTGTGACTTGGCTGACGAGAACACAGCCAAGCATGCGGATTAACAGTCCTTCATTATTGCCCCAGCACCTCAGTTTGGTAGACTCCAGTGTGATCTCTTGCCTTGTGCTTCAACTGGGGGAAACATTGCCTTTCCGTGTTGCTACTGCTTTAACATGTTCTAGAACAGGCCTGGGATACACAGATACTAACTGACATGAACAGCAAGAAATACTTGCACTCTTCGTGCACTGTTTGTCCAGGAAATAAGCAAAAATGCACTGAGGAACTTCCTAGTCTGAGTTTGGTGTTTATAACCAGTTCTGCAATCAGATGATGGTTGCACGTGTGCAGGTATTAGATGTGGACTGTTTATCCAGCTGTAGCAGTCACACAGTTGGCAAGCGGCAGCAGGAAGTCAGGCATGGTTAATGTTTAAGATACATAATCTTCACAGCGCTGCTGCCAGGTGTCGTCTTTGGCTTCAATCTCACTGTCTTCTCGCCTATTCTTTTGTCTATCTAGTGTTCAGGAAAAGGAAGTGGAGCGCGAAGTGCTCTGCCCTTGTAATAGGCATGGTGAGAATGGTGAGACTACAGGACATGGTGGAAATAATCAAGACATAACCAACCACTGTGTGCTCTATTTGTTATATTTACCTTTTTGGTAGCTAGTTGAAGATCTTCCCTGCTCACCTGAGACATCCTTCTAGGTCCATCAACAGTTAATTAAAGGCCGATGGTGAAAGTCTCACAGATAACACGTTTTCCTGTGGGTTACTTCCCATCTCTTACTGGGCTTGACAATTTGTTTATTATTAAATGCTTGCATATTCTACCCTTGCAGGCCACATATTAACATTTAGCGAAGAAGCAGGGTACTTCACTGAGTCTTAGTGTCACGTTAGTTACAAGGCACAGCAGTAGGGACTTCTTTATTTACAGAGCATTAAAAAGATGAGTTCTGCAGTAACAGAACAAGCAGAAATACTTGTTTTTCTTGAGCATTTTCACAGTATTTGGTCAAGTGAAAACTATGCAGATGCCTGCTGGCTGCAAAATGAAAAGGAGAAGAAAGAACAAAGGGAAGTATGGGCTTGGGCGAAAAGAGAGATGAGACAAGAGGGACCGCTGGACTGCAGCAGCAGTATCGAGGGGAACACACAGAGGAAAGATCCAAAACAGACATTCTTCAAGTAGCAATTTCAGATGTTGAGCGTGAGAGATATTGGCACACTCCCTACCCGTTGTCTTTCTGTGCCCACCATAGCTGAGTACCTGGACATAATGGTGTCGGAAGATTTGCATGTCCTGGAAGCATCCTTATCGCAGGGAAAGCATCAGATCTTTAGCAAAAGATGTGGCTGAAGGAAGGAGGGAGCAAGCTATGAGGAACCAAAGCTAGCTATGGTGGTGGAAGTAGCCAGCACGGTTGTTTGGGGGGCTACTGTAATTAGGACAGCCCTGAGACTTGTCTAAAATGTTAGGAGAACAAACCAAGCTCCGGGCAGCGCCAGGGACAGGGTGCGTGTGAGAGGCACGAAGCTGTCTGTGCCCAACTTTCCACAGCCACCCCTTCAGCCCAGCAAGCTGGAACACAACGCCCCCAGGACTACCGTGGGTCCTGGAAGGTTAGAGAAGTGGCTGCCACTCAAGCAGCACACAAATGGATGGATAAAAATTCTCTTAATTTTCACTCTCTTAAGCACTTGTGCATTACAGGTCTCTGTTGACAACTCGGGACACAGGATATACACTAAATGAGTGGTAATTTGAAGTCCTGATTGCTTTACTTTCTTGAGCTACAAACTCATGGACACTGTGTTTTCAGTTTGCCACGATGGCAGCAGTATTCAGGAACTCCTTTTTCTTACTTCTCCATCCTTCTCATCCAAGCATAATTTCCATTTCAGTCACTCCCTCTTGCTCTTTTCTTCATTTTGTTCTCCAAGACTGGCAAATGTTATCTTTCTTGAGGAGGCACCCACTGTGCAGGAACTATTTTATTGTATGAGAGACGGACTGAGATCGATGTAAACTACAGAGAGCATATGATGAGAACAATGAAGAAACTCTAATAAGGTTTGCACAGCCCGGTTCACTCGAGGAGCAAATTTCATGACACTTCCCCTTGGATTCAAAGAGGACACTTCAATCTCAGTACTATAAACATGACCTAAGGAAGGACCAGGGTGGAGCATGGGAAATACTGTCCTTTTAATTGTCTATTCTTTGGAGTAGCAATCTACTTATGATATAACAGCCTCTGCTGTCTGGCTCCAGGCGAGTCACACTGCCTGTGAGAGGGTTCTGAGAAATGTTAGTTTCAGTTGGCGCTACATGCCCGAATTCCAGCTCTTATCTTGGTTTCAGTGTGTGTGCAGCGAGAGGGATGTGTAGCAGCAGCACGAGACGGGCTTTTCTCAGATCTCATCAGCCAAATCACTTCTCAGGATATATCCAGGGTTTTCTCAGGGTTGTATCAGTCTTCCCGCAGAGTATCAATAGTGCCTCTTGTAACAGCGTGGGTGGAGCTTGAGGCCGTTTGTGATCCCCAAGGAATTTCACAGGGTTCCTCATTTATCTATTCCGTATTTTCTTTATCCAGATTTTTCTATCACATGCTATGGAGTAGGAGTCCCTTTCAACATTTCATCAGACGTCCAAACAGCCCGTACGTGGGGCGCGTTGGCTTCGTCTCTGCCACCTGAAGGAACCCAGCGTCAGTAGGTGGGACATGCTTCATTTCCCTACCCGATCTCTGGGCCCTGTCACCCCCCCAGCGGGATATGCCTGGGACACGTGTAATAAACCCGGTGTTCTCTGTCCTCTGGAGGAAACAGTCCGTCCATGCCAGAGGCCACGCTTTCAGGCTGGCGAGAGAGACACAGCCTTCATTTTCTCCCTTTACAGTCAGCGTAGACACAATTATTGCTAGCTGAATTCAGGATTTCTAAAATTCCCATTGTTAGCAAAACTAAATGAAAGATTGATGTGGATGGGGGCTGGTCCTACTTTTGACATTCCAAAGACAAAGGAATATCATGCATGACTGCCTCTTTTGTATACAGGTTTTGAACTAACTTTCTGAGAGTTGGCAAATGTTAGCACTGAAAGAGAAGTTTGTCTCAGGCTTGTCCCTAATGAAATGACCTCACCTCGATGTTCTTCTTGAGTTTTTGAAACTTTGTTCCTCATAGGTACCAAGTCGGGTGATGGACAGATATTAGCAGAGCACCACAAAGGGGTGGATGCGCTTGGCGTACCTGAAGTTGGGCACTGGTTGGATGTACGTGAATTACACGGCAAGTACAGCTGCATGGGTGTAACTATCCTTATATTTTCATTTGGGCTGTTTATAGCTAACGCTACATTACAGGTTTTTTTCAGCAAGCACTGTTAATTAATTAAGGGTGTAGTCATAACCAGTTTATAGTAACAGAATGTGACACGTAAGTATGTCCAGTTGTCTTTTGCCCACAATCTTCTGCTTTGCGCTCTCTGGATCGACAAACGTCTTAGAGACACAGTACCACGACCAGTGATATATGGGTTCTGCCATATGCCCTAAATGATGTGTTAATTTATTCAGTGAATTATTTGGGATATGGGTTATTACCCTGATTTTCTAAGGAAATGAGGCTTCCGCAATTGCATGGTACCTCCAAGTTCTCTGTGGGATCTCTTAAAACTGCTGACCGATTTCAGCCAAATCTAACAAAGATATAGAGGTCTCCATAACTTTCAAGTCTGGGATGCACAGCACGCTTGACACCAGGAGCTCTGGATGCTACCAGCTGAGGAGCAGCTCTATTTATATTTCTGCACGACTACATCGGCAATACTGTAGGAGTGAGACTCAAGGCCACCCAGTACCCCTCATCCGGGCTGCCCGGGGAGCAGCCCGCCGGCCCGGCGTGACCGGGAGGGCCCTGGGCCCGCCACGCCACGCCACGCCGTGAGGGATGAACGTGGCGG
>NW_008825430.1:561073-574845 GCF_000699105.1 Pygoscelis adeliae
GGCGCGGGGGGGGCCTCCGCTTTTAATTCTGGCGCGCCGCACTGAGCCGTAGGGTCTGGGAAGTCATTTTGTAAATGTATACACGTACGTGTGGTTTATTTTCTTGGAGGGGATCGAGGGTGGCGCTTTAGAGGGTTGCATTTACTGTAGCGTTAGTTGGGTTTTTAAGGGCCGGTTGTACTTAATTTATATTTTGTGGGGTGGCTGGTTTGTTTGTTTGGTTTTTTTTTTTGTTTGTTTTGCTATAATCACGCCTTCAGGCTTTGAAGAGCTGCACTATTTTTGCTGAACTGTAGTTCCTCCGAGGTTGTCGTTTGCATTTTGGGCGGGCAGCTTCTAGCCTTGCAGGAAGGTGCACAGGTTGCGTCGGAGGAGGGCTCTGGGTCGGTTGGTTTGACTTCTTCCCAGTATAGGTTAGTTTTTCTCCGGTGTCTCTGATGCCAGAACAAGGCCCCAGAATGAACGGTTTCTCTCTGGGCGAGCTCTGCTGGCTGTTCTGCTGCCCGCCTTGCCCCAGCCGCATCGCTGCCAAGCTGGCCTTCCTGCCCCCGGAGCCCACCTACACCGTGCTGCAGCCTGAGCAGCAGCAGGAGGCTGGGGCGGCAGCCGGGGCAGGGACCCCGACGGGATCAGGCACCTGCAGCCTCCACTTGAGCGAGCGGGCGGACTGGCAGTATTCGCAGCGGGAACTGGATGCCGTGGAAGTGTTCTTCTCCCGCACGGCTCGAGATAACAGGCTGGGCTGCATGTTCGTACGTTGTGCCCCCACTGGCCGGTACACCCTGCTCTTCTCGCATGGTAATGCTGTGGACCTGGGCCAGATGTGCAGCTTCTACATTGGCCTTGGCTCCCGCATCAACTGCAACGTCTTCTCTTACGACTACTCTGGCTACGGGGTGAGCACTGGCAAGCCCTCTGAGAAAAACCTGTACGCAGACATTGATGCAGCCTGGCAGGCCCTCAGGACAAGGTAAATGGGTATTGGGGACAAGGTATTTCTGTATCTCCGTTTAATCCTAATAAGTCCGGTGTCTGCACTGTTAACCTGCTGAGAGGTGGAGGGGAAGGGTTTGTAGATGGCTTTTTTCAATGGCCTCACCACGTGTTCCATCAACAGCTACAACGCGATTTGCTGGATGGCTTCATTTGTTAAAAGGATGCACAAGCCTTCATCCTTGGTTTTTTTCTAGATTTAGGGGTTCAGTCAGCTGTACCATTACAAATCCCCATCTTGAGCAGGACATACTGCATTGGTTGCAGTTTGAGCTTGCAGGATGGAAAAAAAAACCCAAAAAACTTTGGTTCGAGACTTGCCTACCACTGTCTACGCTTAGAGGTAACCCAGCTGAGCCAAAACCTTGACTGAATTTGGCGGTAGTCTAGGCTAGTGCTTACCAAGAAACTGCTGGTGTTCTGTGATGCGTCTGGGGTTTCATGCAAGCTTGTGCGACATAGATGTCTTTCTCTTTTGGCAACCAAACAAACTGTTATCGAATTGGGTAGGGTAGCGGGGTGGAAGGAGAAAGCGTTGACAGGTGGAAGTAGAGCTGGGGATTCTGCCAGGAGGAGATGCCGAAGCAGGTGGCATCCAAAGGGATGGAGTGGCAGTGAGAAGACTCTGGCAAGGCAGTGTGGTCAGTAGGAACAGGGAGTCCTTGGCTTCTAGGAAATCCTGAGCAGAGCTGCCTCCTCTGGATCCTTGCTACAACTGATTGCCATCCCCGGGCCTCTGTTGCTTCTTCTGTCCATAGAAACAATGAGCTCCTTTTGCTGTTGTGTAAGTGGTTCTTAAAGTAGGACCTCGCAGAACGTATCCTGAAAGGGAGAACTTTAAAAAGCTTAAATTGTTGCAGTAGGGCAAGAGAAAAGAACGATGAACGTTTTCTGTTCTTGGCTCTGGGGTTGTGTAGATGAACTTGGCCTACATGAAATGAGTATTTAATGTCTTAGGGATACGTGCCAGCTTCAAAAATAGTGACAGGAGTTGTTACTAATTTAGATAATTGGCTTTTCAAGGATCCGGGGATTGGTCAGTTGTGGAGTCCAAACAGCTTTTGACATTGGTCTGCCCAAGTCCAGGTTAAAAGCGTGGGGGAGAAAGGTGTAGGGGGACGTTACCCTTTTGTAGCATGAGTTCTGTCTGTTTGGTGAGTAAACCAGATTCTGGGTTCATTTTCCAGGACTCTTAAAAAAAAAAAAAATTTCCTGAATATAAATAATATGGTTTTATGTAAAGAGATAATTTTGATATGCAGTATAAATTATTAAATGCCACCGTTATGCATATGGATGATGTAAATAAGGTTTAAAGGAGGAAAAGTGTTATGTGTAAGCCAAGCCTAGTTAATGTTTGTCCTTCAGTTGCTGTGTTTTCTCTCTGTTTCACTTAATGTTTAGTTGATCATATTTTTTCGTGAAAGCCTTCTAGAGCTCTGAAACAAAGTGCTTTCATATCTGCCTGGAAGTGCTCCTCTCTCGACAGGCATTTAGTACGTGTTTAAGATCTACGTAGATCCAGAAACAAGGGGTTCCTTCACTTAAGTCTTTTGAGAAGCCTGACCCAGTAGGTGATGCCAACACGTGCCCAGCTTGCTCTGAGAGGATTGCGCTCCTTCTATTAAAGTGTGACCGGAGGAAGTTTATGGTTTTATATTGGAGTCCCTTTTGTAGTTTATACGTGATCTAGGTTCTGCTTTCCTCCTTAAATTAAGGGGTTGAAATTTGCCAACTCTTAACTTTGCCGTGTTTGTAAATCCCACATCTTAGTGCTACCTTGAGAGTACTGTTAGAGTAGTTGTGTTTTCATCGGTTAGATTTTTTGGAGCCGAAGGAAATATTACAGTATTTTAGGTGCCCAGTAAAGAAATTGGTTACTGTAAAATGTAAGCTTAAAAGAAAAAGTTAATCGATTCTGTGTGTTAACAGATAAGTGTCTTCGTAACAGATATGAGCCAAAGCGATAGTCTTTCTGCTGAGGAATTCTCTTAAGCGGTAGTGTGAACTTTGAGACTGATAATTTCTTAGCCCTTTTTAATAAGTCCAAGTGGCTCACAATTAAGTGAAATATTCTACTGTAACATACAAGTCTGCTTCTTGAGGTAAAATGTCATACTATACCATTTCTGCTGCAGCAGTTCATTGGTAGCTTCCAAGAGTTTGTGTATGCTTTCATTCTTAATGCAAATTCCTAACATTTGGCCTGTAGTCATACGGTAGTGAACTGTGATGCAAAGTTAAAAGTCAAGTCTTAAAATAGGAGAGGTTCACTAAGCCATCGAAAGCATTCAGTGAGTGTGCTAAGTTCTGTGGGAAGCTGTTGCTCTTCTGAATCCACCAGACGTTCCACCTGGCAGCAGAAAGGAATCATTAAAATGTTGGAAGTCTGAGATTCTTTTTTTTTTTATTTAAATTGTGCCTGTGAAGTACCACTGATACTTAGCAAATATTAATTTATCAGCGTATTTTGAAAGTTGCCCTGAGTAAGGTGGGAATTAACCCTACACTTGAACAAAACAGATTGCTGCCAAATTTTAGAAATGATGGTGAGCTGACTGCGGTTGCAAACATGGCTGCAAATTTTTACTGTATTTTTTCAAGGTACTGAAATGAGAATCTTGCTACCACATACACATTTAGATATTAAACCTTATATAACAAATGATTATAAAACTGTCTTGTAAACAGTGGCTGAAAAATAAAATCAAGGTTGGTTTTTTTGTTGTTCAGTTTCAATTATCAGCCTGTCTTTGGAGAAACAGTGTCAACTATTCTCCATTCTTTTAGTCTTTGTAAAGAGTAACTTATTTTCCTTAATTCTAATTAAATTAGTATCTCTCCTCACGAATAAAGTATACTCTTAAATGATAATTTTACTAATTACTAAGTTTGAATGCTAACTGCCTTTCAGCCTAATTCTATGTTGACATAGAATTTTATTCCCTTAAAATGAGTTTTTATAGATGTTCCTTCGGAGGTCTAACTGTAGCATTGGTTGCTCTAGTTCCAATATCAAGTATTACTGAGTAATTAATTTGGGCTTGTATATATATATTTATTTCCACTTGATTAACAAATTTCCATCTGGTATCTAAATGTTTCTCAGAAAGAATCTTCTGTTTTCATTGCTTCAGATGACATTTTTTGTGAGTGTTTTGTTTTAGGCAGGTTGGTCTGTTTCTGTTCTGTTTGTTCCAAAACCAGAACCAGATTGAAGAGGAGCTATATCGCGCGCTGTCTTCCCTCGTGGTCCATATGGTTTTAAGTTGCTGCTTTTTATTGAGATGTGATTAACTCTTGCCCTAATATCTGATTGACTTAGTACAACATCTGCACAGAGTGACTTGATTGTCATCCTCCTCCCCCCTTTCCTGAATTCCACGGGGAAAGGTTGAACTTTCTAAAGCTTTTACATTAAGACGATGTTGGGTACTTAAAAACAGGATACACCCTTAGCGTTTGGGTACAGTGCTTAAGCGCAAAACCAAAGCGTGACTGCTTTGTTGACTGCATGCTATTCGTATTAAAATCAGTTTGTATGTTCTCTGAAAATCTGGAGAAGATTTGTGAAATGTTGTAAAATCCCGGTCAAATGAAAGAAGGCACTGCTTCCCCACTCTCTCTGCCTCTGTAGTAGAGTATCAAAGAGGAGAACCTCCGAGTCCATCTTTTGGATATTGAAAGGAGGTGAAGGAGATGTAGTTGTTAAACAGCTTAGAAGAGCTGTTCTTGTTGCATTTAACAAAATACAGCTTGATGTTTTTTTCCTGGTGCACAATATAAACCAGTATCTTCTGTTTCTATTTCAGCTTTTGCTAAATGATACATGTTATTGTAACGTGTAAATCCTTCATTCTCAAAACACGTACATTCGGGTTTGTCTTTCAGTCCGTAGGAGAGCGTTGGTTCACTTCCATTTTTCATTAAGCTGCTTAGTCAATATGGCAGGATGAAAGGAATTGAATTGTGAAATGGTATAGTAAAATGCAAGGGCTTTTGATCAACGGATAGCAGATAGTTTAGGCTGTTTAAATAGTTTTTAACATTAAATTTGAGGAAAAAGTGTAAAAAAACCCCAAACCTTTTATTATATGGGAATTTTATTATTTGTGGTGCTGATTATCAGTCTCCTCTTATTGCTGTTTCCTTTGCAGGAGTTGGTGGAAGTGTGTTACAGTTTTCATTTGAGTAGAATTAGGAAACGCACCTAATTGGATTAGACTAGAGTGATAACTAATCTTCTGAGGTTATGTCAGTTCGCCTCCATTCTGGTTTGCTGAAGCGGTTACAGCTTTCTCGGTGAATAATAGCTTCAGGTTTTTTTACCTTGTTTTATCAAAATAGTTAATTTCTACTTTAATTTTCTTTGCGACAGAATCTTCTTTCACTAGCACTGTGTTTCTGTGCATGATCTAACCTGTCTTCTTTAGATTGAATACCTAGAGGTTTTGATAAAAAGTTACCAACTAAATTCCTGGGATGGCCAAAGGCCGTGCTTGGCAGAGTCACTGTAAATAGTCCTGGAGTAATAGTGTTCGCCTTGCATCACCTGGTAGATTTTTCTGTCATGGACTTTGATAGGGTATTTTCCACTTGCAGTTTTTTTAATAATGTTGATACGGTGTCTGCAAAGGATTATTTAAGGAGGCCATTGTCTAAAACTCAGCTTATTCTACCTGCCATGGTCAGTACTTCAGGAAAAACTGCATACAACTTTGCTCAAAAATAGAAACATACAGAATAGTCTCCTGTTGTTGTCTATGCAGTGAGCAGAGATTAATGCAGATGATGAGCGTCCCAGGGACAAATACCAACAACTGTTTAAAACAGGTGCTCTGATGTTTAAAGTTATTCAAAATGTTTACTGAGCTTTGGTGTTGTATTACCTAGTTTAGTCACTGAAGTAAAAGTAGTTTTGTTTAGTATTTCCCTATTTCTGTCAGGACTGCAAGATCAAAGCTTGTTTTAAAAAAAAAAAAAAGGGAGGTTTTTCACTGTCAAGAATGTTTTGCCACTAGTGTTATTTGGGAAGAAAAATAAGCTGCCAAAGAGCCTTTGGCTAACAGTACTTGTTATCCTGGGTGTAGATAGTTCTGAAATTCAGGGTCCTGAACCGGAGATGTCGGTTTACCCTGCCGTTCAAAGATTGTAGGCTCTGGTTCTCAACATCATCAGAGCATTGAACACAAAGGTTTCTAGAGGACCATGTTGCTAAATCCTACATGCTGAAGTAACTAAAGGTTTTTGTCTGCTTTTAGCGCTGCTAAATCTCGTGAAGTGTACGACAAAGAGAAAGGCAAGCTTTTTCCCTTTCTCACATTGGAGAGAGAAGCGTGTCACCTTTTGAGACCGAGCTGGTGGTTGTTACAGGGTGGCTGTTTGACCTGTGCATGTTGCTGGTAGCACTTAGATTTGTTCAATTTGTTCCTAACAGTGGAGTTTGAGCTGGACCGCGTAAACCTCTGGTTTTGCTCTGAAGCCAGGGTCAATCTCCAGTCCATCGCAACTTCAAAAACGAAAAAATCCCTCCAAAATTCAACCTTTATCCTTTGTTACTCTGCTATTTTGGAGTGTTTCTAAGTGCTGGGCTAAGTTTACACTAGCTCATTACTTGTGAACTTAAGTAAAAAGAACAAATTAAAAAAAAAAAAACCCAATTAACAATGCTGTCCAGGACTGTAGATACTTGTGGGTATAGGTGGAGAACGTTCCAAGCTACAAAAGTGAATTATCTGCCAGCAACTGGTTTTGTGGGGAAAACTGACACTTCTTGAGCAAATGGATATTTATATTTCCATATTGAATGAAGAAAACAGGTTCTTTTTGGTTTTCTGGGTTTTTTTGTCCTGTGATGCTTCCTCACATGGAGATAGACTAGTACAAAGGCAGTGCCAAGCAATTAGCTGTTTGGAGCCTAATTTCTGTAGCATATGTCTGAATTTCATATTTCGTTTTAACATGACATTTGCCTGGTGGAAAGGGCAGTGTGATTATAGTAACTTTTACTTTTAAACCTTGCCCCCAAAAAACACTTTTAAGCAAAACATCGAGAAACTAGTTCCTTAGTTGCAGTCTCTGTTGGCTTTGAAGGTAACAGTCTCAAAATTATGTAGCAGTAATAAATTAAATGAACAAATAACATAGCCTTTTTTTTCCCTGAAGTTGGTAATAAATTTAATTAATAACTAACACTCCCTTCTGCCCTCCCTCACAAATATAAATCAATTACAAGGCTGCATTGGAAGCAGTTGAAATGAGTCATAAAATAAGCTGCGAATATGTTGTACCTAACGTGCTTGTGCACATACAGGCTTGCTTTTGCCAACTAGCCCCTAAAAAGGGCAGAAATCTTTCTCCGTTGATTAGGAGATAGTTTCAGTTGCCGCTGCACTTGAGAGAAATTGAAGGCACTTGTCCATGTGCAAGATGAGGGGTTCCTTGTGTTCTCTTGAACCTAGGAAAGGCACATCTTCAATTTTTGAACGCTGGTGACTCTTAAGTGTCTCTCATGTTAATTTGAGTTTATATTGATCTGAAATAGAAATAATTAAGGATTGTCTTTGTCTAACTCTAAAAACTTGGGTTTGTATGGTGTAAAATACAATAGGTGGGCAAACCTCTCCTATCTATAAGAGTCGGTGGATAGTGGATAATTGAGATCGCTAGAGACTATACTTGTGAGTTGAATAAGCAGTTTCAGTGACCCATTCGCTACTAGTTCATCTTGACTCTCCTGCTTTCCAGTTTTTCGATGAATGACTTACACTGGTCTTGCATGCTCAGCCTGAGATCTGATGATGAAGTTCATTCCGGCTCTCAAACTGAGTGTTTTGTTGGTGCCGGTTTTTTAATGTGTCAGGTTTTGTGAGCAATGGAAGTGTGTGATTGTAAACCCAGGCAACTCTGTATGAACACAGGGGAATAAAGGTGCTTTTAATAGAAGGCTAAGAATGTAGAATGGGATGAATAGTGCATAGTGTCAGCTTACAGACTGAGGAACGTCTTTGCATTCTGTATTCCAAAGGCTAATTTGAGAAAAATGGGTTATTGTGGCATGTTTGCACACGAAGCTATGCAACCCTCAAACAATCTCAGAAAGTGCAAATGTAGGCCAGTTGTATAATGGCAGTGTTATACTGCCATTATCTATATCCATATCTTTATTCTATGGTTTTTTAACCACTATGTTAGCTTTACAGAACAGAGCTTCTCCTGTTGGCGTTAAACATTGTGGTTGGATTTGCTGGACCATGAGACCAAATAATACAAAGGCGCAAAACTGTGCTAAACAGTAGGACCTGGCTCAGTGCCCACCCACCTTCCCACCCTTGGTTTCATGTCTCCTGATGAGCACATGCACGTCTTTGGGGAAAATCCCTACAATCGCGAAATAAATGTGTAACGTCTCAACTTTCAAAAAGGGGAATTCCATGTGGGTTCACAAATGAAGAATGATGTTGATGTGGAAGACGAGGCTTTAAGTTAGTACACTTGCCTCAAAGTCCAGAGGGAAAAAAATTAAATTAGAGGTCATCTCAACGTATTGCCTCTGGGTTCTTTTGTATTGCAAATTTGTTAGAAAAACTTCATGTATGCTGTCCTGACAGTAATATTATTTATTGGTACAGTCTCTTGAAATTCTTTCTAGGTATATCTTTCAAGATGAAAATGTTTTTTTTTTAACTGTTAATTTGAAATTGATTGTTGGTTTGGACAGTTTTGGGTATGCTTTTAGGAAGATCTGTGTTACTGTGCCTGATTAAAAAAACCCTGCTTACATATGGAAATGTTACTTTAAGAACTTTGACTCTTGTGAGCCTTGTTTATCAGCCAAGGCATGCTGCTGAAACAAGCTGCATACATCAGTGTCTGGCAAATAACCCTTCTCAAGGCAAGCAGTGTCAGCTAGTAGCTCAAAGCCGGGGGGGGGGGGGGTTTGTTTGTTTGTTGGTTTTGTTTTGTTTTGTTTTTTACAGGACGCTGCCAAATTTCTTAAGATCCCACTGTGTTAGACCAGTTAAATTTAATTTTGTGACGTGTCCTGGCCATGTCTTTTTGTGTGCAGCAAATGAACTCCTCTGGAGTAATCGATAACGGGATCCAACAAGTCTGAAAATTCTGAGACCAACTTCAACATGTTTCTCAGGAAAGCACCCTTTAAATAGTATGGCTTGAAATGTTTCTCTTTTTAATAAGGTTGTTACAGGATCTTTCTGGGCATTCCTTCTCTCTGCTGACTTTTAGTTAGCTTTGCTTTGGATGTTCTCATAGAACTTGAAAAATGGTGTTCAATATCAGCAAAGAAGCAAAACCAGTTACACATTTTTTCCAGTGTACAGATAAACTGAGATAAGGTTTAGATTATTTTGTCATTATTGCATGAATCTTAATGGCTATTTACAATAAATTAAACAAGACACTTTGTCTTAACTATTAGACTATACAATAAATTGCAAGTCTTAATAATATGCAAAATAAAAGAGCAGCCAACAGTAGTACGGGGCTAGACTTCTGCTAAGCATTTTGCAACCAAAATGGTGTATGGAACCATCTACACCTTAAAGGAAATTTTGAGTAGTTAACTTGCTGCCTTAAGCATTGGACTGGTTTGTTTGTACAGATCTTAATCTTTGTCCCATCTCTGTATAGTCTTCCCCGACATCTGATGACTTCATTGAAGTAGGATGTTGGCCGTATGGCAGCCTGGGGAAAGTGGCATCTTTCAAGAAAAAAGCAGCATGTTCATCAGGGCAAATTTACAAGTCGTCTTCTGCATGCTGTTTATGTTCTCTATAGCTTCATTTCTCACAGAAGCACGTGTATGTTTTGGTGTGTTGTGTTGTGTTTTCTTAATTGAAGTAGCTAATTTGGTATAATATTTATTTTGGAGGTGTTGCCTGAACAATTCTTACCTTGAGGCAGCTGGTCAAGAGCCAGTCAGTCTCCTCCTTCCTCTAAGACTGGAATGTACCTCACCTTGCATATTAAGTTGTACTAGACATCTTCTTCATAATATTTTTTATTGTTCCCTATTGTAAAAAGCTTGTCTATTTTTCTGGTAAAGCATGGTTTTCAATGTGTCTTAATAATACTACAGAAAAAGTTAGTGCTTCAGTCTGAGCATCTTAGCAAGTTTGGGTACTTTTACAGTTGGTTAAGTTGTAGGAAGAGGTGGGGTAGCGTTTCAGCTACAGTTTTGCTATTTTTATGCATACTGGTTTATGAACATGTAACCTTTGCCTCAGACTGGTTAATAATTACACTGTGACTTAGCACAGATTGCAGACATCTCGTTTTGGATTCAAGAAGCACCCTTTCAGGAGTCAGTACAGTGGTTTAAGATATTAAGTGGTTTAACCTTAAGCCTGACCAGTATGCCAAAAAGGTGTTGACTTTTGCCGAATCTCTGCCAGCTTCCAAACTTATGTTTCTCTGATACAGAAACCCTCTCCCCTGAGCTCTTGCTAATTATTCATGTAATGTGATGTTCAGTTCTAAAGCCCCCTGGGCATAAAACCAGTACAATTAGGTTTTTTATCCTGTTTTTGAAATTTGTACTAAAAGCCAATCTGATAATGCAGAAACTACTATCTGTGAAGGAATACAGGCACAAATATAATTTGTCTTTTAAAAATAGAAATAATTGTAATTTTTATTTGCATGAACAAAGATGATAGAATGTACTTCAATATAACTTGGATCTGAATTCTTGATGTGAAAGATAAGAATGTCATAAATCCTCAATGTTAGGCCAGTTTTGTAGAGGGTGAGAGGGTTGTAAAGTCTCCTTGGTTTATCGAGTTCTTTTCTATCCTGAGACTAAGCAAGCTGGCACCAAATGTATCCAAACTGGATGCCCTTCTGTCAAAGCTCATCTAAGATCTGTAGACCATTCTGTGTAGAGCATTGAACAGACGCTATTGATATAAATAAGATCTGGCACCTTCCAGTTATTTTGGGAAATTACCCTTTCCATCCAAAAATCCACTTTAATGATGTTTGTAATGAGGACGTTAAACCTAAGGATCTTGGATGTTTCTTACCTGGATGTAGTTCTAAACTTGTTGCATTTCAGCAGCAGGAGAAACTGAACCAAAGATTATTAGTCTCTTTGGTTGGACATTCACAGCAATTTTCTATTCTTTTTTTTATTATGGAGTGTTAATTTGGAATAAAGGAAGCAATGTTAGCTTAAACTTAGCTAATTTTATTACTGGGATTTTGAGGGGGAGAGGAGGAACTCAAGTTAGCAAGCATTGTTCGTCATTTGTTACTCTCTTTTTCTTCCTTCCACTATTCCCAGTGCTTCTGGGCAATAGTCTAATATGAACTATGTTCTTTCCTGCTCTTCACTGTAGAACTGATCAGGCTGCTGCTTAAAATATTTTTTAAAATTCTCATTAAATATTTCTATTTTGCCTCTGTCTTGGAAGCTTTGTGGTACTAGGGGAAAGGGAAACACTATTCACTTGTAAAATGTAACTGTGTGGAGAGCTAAATATGAAAAGTGTGTGTTGGGGGAGAACACAGCAGTAGCTTATAACTGAAAGTGCATGTGCCATGAAACGGTGAACTGCAGAAAACCTACATAGCCAAAACGTTACTATCCCCATTGGTGCCTGGCCGTAATGTAGACATTAAAACACCTACTTTTCCAAGCACTGCACTGTTATCTGTTATTTCAAAAATAGAAACTCCAACAGCACAAGACTTCTTTATGCTATGCTGGTTTATTGGTAGGCAGTTACGTGCCGGTGTGGCACATACTGGAATTGCTAACATTTTTTTTTCTGCATAACCAGTTGTTCTCTGGTGATACTGCAATCGAGTAGGGAGCCTGCTTGCTTTACAAGGACGGCATCACAGATAGAGGCAACTAGAACACTGAGTAACATCAGGAAGCTGCTTCTCTTTTCCCTTTCATTTTTAGTTTTTTTTTCATTCTCTAAGATGCATCTGCAGGTCAGTTTCTGCCTTTAGCATCAGCTGGAATAATGCACTTAACTGATTGTGTTAACAGTTGTCCTTGATCCACTGCTAGGTACTTCTGCTGCTTGTGGAGTAGCTAGCTGTTAATTGGTAAGCATCCTTTTTTGAGGGGAAAAAGTTGACTAGCAAGACATCTTTCACCAAAAGACCACAAAAGCAATTGGCCCCATTAACTAGGTATGTTGGCAGAAAACAAAGTATGCAAGCATGCTCTTTGACCATCATTAAAACCTCTTGATTTGCACAATGTGGGCAAAAATGTCTTTTACACCGTAGAAGCTTGGATGATGCCAGACGAGATAGCTGGATAAGCTGAGCCAGTATATATGACCTGGTTTCAGGACTGAATTTTCTGACGTGAGTTTAGGAAAGTTACGAGAAAGTTAGTACTCTTCTAAATGCACAGAAGTACTGTTCCCATTTCTTAGATTAACATTTGTTACTTTAAAATAGGTAAAATTTACTGATACTTAATGTTTTTGCATATAATTCAACACAGGTATCTGTTTCTATAATAAATTATTTTTTTGTGCTATCTTTTCAAGTTCCTGGAGAGCACAAGGCAGGTTTCGTGAGCACTTCAACTGAACAGGAGAAGTGCACAGGAGAAACTTTGACGCTGTGCTAAATTTTGTTGTTCACAATTCTAAGTAGTACTTACTGGGAGAAGGGATTTCGCCCCTGGGTTTGTGATGATAAAGGCTTTGGCTAGGAAATTTAATTTTTAAGCTCTGAACTAGTTATCTGTGGTCTGCTGTTTTAGAACATCTGGTACTGTTAATCCTGGTGATTGCTGTATATTTTCTTAATCATCTTAGCTTTCTATTGACTGTTACTGAGGCCTGAACATACTTTGTGCTAAAAGTTCATTAAAGGAACATGTGCAAGGTGAAAATTAAGTGCAAAACAGTGCAGGTTTAAATATTGGCTTGATAACGTATAGATTCTGTGGAGCAACAGATCTTTAATCCTGGTAGAGTCAAGTCAGCCCATCTTTGAGTGACAGGAATGGGAGAACTTGAGGATGCTTAGGAAGAAAGGAATTTGAGTCTGATTTAGAAGATATAAAAATGGTGAGAAACGAAGAACACTATCTTCTTGTTTCAGAAAGATACTGGAAAAATCTTTTCTAGTAATAGATTGCTCTCATGAAATGACTGTCTTTTCCATTTGGCAGTTATCACTCTTGGTATTTGTTAGAATATTTAATGAGTCTAGCTGAAAATGGATAATTGAGAGAAGGCAGGAGAGACTCATCAGGAGAGCAGTGTTTATCTGTGAGGCTGTGAATTTGCCACTTCTTTGAAAGCAGATGCTTAAGCACATACAGTTTCACACTGTAATAAAGCTCAGTGTTTGGAGCAATTACAAAACTGGTATGTGTTTTCTCCACTTATCTGGGGGTGGGGGAAAAATAGAGGTTACAGTGTCACTTATCCAAGTAGGATTTCTTCCTATTTATGATTCACAAGACATGTCAGTGCAGAGGAAGGGCCGATTGTTTTGATTTTTTTAAATCAAAAGAAAATACTGCCTTTCATCTTTAAATCTGTGGACGTGGTTAGAACAACTCAAAGGAACATGAAATATTTCCAGAGAATGAAAAGAGGACTATCCAAGCAGGATGTGTGGTCTCCTGGATAACACAGGCCATGACACTTCTTCGCTTGGCTTCTGCATAGAGCCCTTTAGCGTTTATGAGATACTGCCTGTCTTTGAGAGAAGCCTAGCCTTATTTAATAACTTTGTTTGCTCTTCTACAGTGCTTGAGCATATTAATGTAAATA
>NW_008825430.1:574896-594997 GCF_000699105.1 Pygoscelis adeliae
CTGAGTCATCTTCATATAATGCTGGCTGATAAAATATTCATATACTGGGGACGGATGCATTCATCTACAGTCGGTTCTTTTTAGGAATATTAGAGCAGTGCATTGGTACTAATCACTTTTGTATCAGGACCTCTCTGCTGTTCTCGTCCTCCATCCTGCCTTTCTGCCCTCTCATCCCCTTTCTGTCGGAGACTCTCAAATCACTGCCAGAGCTATACTGATGCTTCTGGATGGGAAGAAGTGATGCATCCAGTTTGTCTGCTTGCATACTTGCCAGGCCTTATCCATTCCAGCTCCCATGTACTCCCCTCGGACGCTGGCTCTGGTGCTCTGTGGGAGAGACTACATTCAGATTTCCAGGGATCTTTGAAGACCAGTGTGAAACTGGCTTTAACTTTGTCTGCTGTAAGAGGATTTTGGATACAAACACCTGCTGTTTGTTGAGACTGTTCAACTTTTTCTTTGTTCTCCTCCATTAGCATTGTGGGGATAATACCTGAATCTCTTTTTATCAGCTTGTTTTCTGGATATAGTTACGATTGTCTGTAAGTGACGTAAGGAGAATGCTGTATCAATGCCACGTATTTCACGTTTAATGGCTTGTAACCTGTATCAAAGAATTGTTGCGAAACTAGTCATTTAATGCTGTTGATCTTTGAAAACGTGAGGTTCTTTGTAAAAGCTGTAAATGAAATAGCTTTTACTTAGAGACTGAAACATAAATAAAATTACAATAAATAGGTGGAAGAGAATGTGAAAGGAAGGGAAGAATGGAAAAAACCCCAATAAAACCAAACAAACCAGAAAACAGACCTCACCCCACCCCCACCCCGAAAAAAAAAGAAAAAGTTAAGTAGTTTTAATTTAATTCATTGGTGGGACTAGTTACCTGAGTAGTTCCAGGGCCAAGCCCTATAGGTATCAAAGTTTGAGTGGCCTACTTTAATTTTTTTTTTTTCCTAGCCTTCCTAATATTAGTCTCCAAAGGAGTAACTCCAGCTTAGCACAACATTTAATTCTTCTAGAGCATCTAGACAATTGTCTTCAGCAGAATTCACATAGACTTCTGTTTTAAGATCCTTAGGTTGGGAATGCCTTTTTTTATTAAGTTAGAGTGTGTATAGCTAATCAGCTGTGCAAACCTAGAAGTGTGGAATTTTGGGTGAGCTTTGCAGTTTGATTACAGCTTAGGATTAGTCTTGTTTCGTTATATGCTTACACAGTGATAACTGTGTTTTCAGAAACCACAGCCTGATATATTTAAAGAAAACTTAACTGGTGCCGCTTCTTTTTGCCTTGACTGTTCTGGTTTGTGCGCTTGAGCAATAATTCCCTGCTTTGTGAGCAGCTGAGCTGTACCTGGCGAAAGGGTAGAAACGTCGGAGATGGGTGGAGCAGGCAGCAGCTCGGGTCAAAAGCCACTGTGCTCCTGCTCGGAGAAGTAATCCCAACTCGTGAGTCAGAGGCTTAAGTCTTGCATAGGTGCAGCTCGTGGCAATTAGTGCTGGGGCAGGATGGCCTTAAACTGTTGCGTGGTGCCATAGGTATGTAGAAATAAGGGAAACACATCAGAAAGTTAATTTAGTGTTTGATGTGAAGAGGGGTCAGGATAAGAGCAGTGTTCAAGCTTGAGGTGTCAGAGGTGCTCCAATAAACAGATGGGAGTACTAAAAGAATAATACAGTGCTCCTGAACAAAAAAAGCTTTGAGAACTGTTGGAGAGCGGCAAGATTGCTTCCTCCAGGCTTGTAAACCCTCAGTCTCCCAGTGCTGAGCCAGGGGTGGTGAGGAGGGTTATGTGATGGGCGCGGGAGGTGAGCCAGAATGCATTGGCTTACTGTGAATTTTCAGCCTCAGGAATAAGGCAAGTCTCTCCAGTTTGGAAGTAACTGAAATCTAAGAAACAGCTATGAAAGCACAAAACTTGTGGGACTGCGTAACCAGTGTTAATATTTGCACTCTGGTTTTTTTAAAGTTTCCTAGGGAATCAGAGGAGACTTCTTTTCAAGCACAGTTTCTGGTTAGTTGACACATACTTGTTTTACCTGAAGTCTTTATATAAAAAGATACTGTCTTTGGGTACATGAATATCATCAAATCTTTCTTGTTCTTCATAACAACCCTTATAGGAGTACAATTTTAGGGACTAGTTTATCTCTTCTTTCGGCTTTTGAGTGTAGGATATCCCAAGTGAAAGCGCAGGCTTTTTGCAACAGTAAAAGGATTGTCAAAGTTTTAATGTCATGTTATTAAATGTTGTGAGGAGTATGCTCACCTGTCTTAGCTCTGCTGTATTATAAAACATAGAGTACGATGTGTGCAGCTGAAATAAAAATACCACAGCAGGATAGAGATGAGATAGAAGCTGGGAGTGAAGATAATGAATTCCTCACTCCAGAATATACTATAGACTGAGCTTCTCTGTGAAAGCAACAGAGTTTTCTCTGCTGTCTCAGGTTATTTAAATGGACCTCAGAGATGGCTATATAGATTCTGTACACTGGTTACAGTAAAGAGTATATGATAGAACGTAGCTGACTGAGTTTTTGTGAATTATTGATGCTGTGGTGAATGAAGATAGTTCTTAGAGGCCAGTAAAGGTTTCCTGTCTTTGGTAAATAAAGCTTAAGACTTCTGTATTCCACGTTTATTTGCTACAGAGCATCTTAATTAAATGCAAAATACTTTGTTAAAGTGAACTCCAGTGCTCTATTTTTAAAATAACTGGAGCGAGAGATTAGTTTTCGTGTGCCATCTACCCGTTGTGTCTTGAGACTAAATGGTGTAAATCAAGATTGCTCTAAGAAAGCACTTTGGGAGAAACAAGAAACGATGAAGAGTAGAGAGCATACGTGTATCTTCAAAACTATAACCTAGTGACACAGGGCTGGCTGCAGAACTCTGGTTGATTTCTAAGGTTGCTAAAGCAAAGAAAGTTGGGGGAGGTGGGAATTACATTTGAATACATCCATGTGTTTAACTCCTATTGCCACTGTTACTAGCTTCTTGTCTTTCAATTTACAGTGGCTTTGGATTGCATTTGCTCCTGTGATTAGGGAGATAAACCCCCAACATTTAGGGGGGTTTATTTAGGACTTCATTTAGGAAAGTGCTCCCTTCCTCTCATTGCATGCATGCACACCAAGTATTGGAGTTTTATTCACCTTTTGTGATAAAGTAGTGGAATGATAAAGGTAGGAGTTCAAACAGAAGGCTCAGCCACGTCATTGCTTGTTTTTGTTGGATGAACTACAAGACTCTGGATTTGCTTGTCAGTGGCCTTCTTGCTAACTTTCACTTGATATGAAGGGATTATAGAGGCAGAGTTATTCTGTTCTCTTATATCAGCATGCTCATGGCACAAGTTCCTGCTTAAATTTTGATGCACACTTAATGAAAACTCTGTTTCCTCATTCCCTGCTATCTATGGGGAAGGAAAATCCCATACCTGCAGTCAGGCAGAAGCAACTGTTCCAAATCTGTTTATTGTTTATACATACAACTGCTAGTTCATGTGGTAGACAAATGAGCAATGTAACATAAACCAAACACCAAAATTTAGTATTCTGGGTTATTGTGGTGGTGAAAAGTCATGTTGTAAATACAGTTGAGCTCTCGGTATGAGAGAAAACAAAGAAGGTTTTACTTTGTAGCTCCTTAAAAAAATTAAAAATTGATCTGCAAACACAGATTGCTTATTTTCTGCCCATTCTGTCTTTTGTATCACAACATTTTGCTACTGTTCAGCTAGCTTGGAAGAGATTTCTTCCAGAACTCAAGTTTGCAGAAGTCTTCTTTCCTGGCTGATGATGCGTACTATTATTATTTTTTTTTTTTAATGCTCTTATGGTGCACTTCTCTTTTAACTCTTATTTCTGAAAAATGCTTGAAAAATTAGAATGGGTAGGTGCAGTCTGATTGCATTTGTCAAAAGATCTCTGCTGAGAGATCATTAACTATAAATGGTTGTGAGGATAGAGCCTGATTTATGAGTAACAGAAGACAGACCGCAGACTGGACCTGCTACCTGCTGGGTCCCTTAGCTGTGGCAAGGCTGGGCTGGCGGTAGGGCGGTGGTAAGTTGGCTCAAAAACGTGTGGTGCAAGACGAGCATGTGGAAGTGCTGCTGTAGTGTGGCACGAAATCCTCCAACACAATGGGTGTTGAAGGGGGAGAAGGAACTCGCTTGTAATGGTAAAGCTGAGGGGGGAAAAAAGGAGGAGAATGGATTTACTGTTGGAGAGTGCTTGGTTTTACTCTTAGTCCTGAGCAGATTTACTTTAGTTAGGGAAGGTGTTTCCCACTTCGAAACATGACATCTTCAGGAGCCTATGTTCAAGGCAGATGAGCACAAGGTAATTTAAGGTTGCATTTGAAAAAGGAGCAGTTTTTTAGAGGAACTAGTATTATTTGGATTCTATTTAAAAAAAGAAAGACACCCAACCCTCACCCCAAAGCTACTCAGTGTAGATTAGCATAATTCAGTTAATTTAAAATGTAATTTCATTACAGTTTGTACCAGAGAATGCCATGAAATAGCCTTTCTTTACCTACACTGGTTGTTCAGGGCAAACTTGCAGTGGCTTGGCTACTCAGCATGTAGATCACCTGCTTTTGTCATGGTTGCTTGAGCCCACCAGTGATATTAAATATCCTTGTTAGGACTTGGTTGAACTTTGAGCACAGTTCTCAATATTTGCTAACAGATCGCTGATTACCACAAGACAGTAATCAAGAAGCTGTTGTAGTGATTCATGCTTCGGTATAATTAAGTTACTGCAGTGCAAATGATCATCCTAAGAAGTGCCTAGAAGTTGCTTCCACTTGATCCATGGCTTTATAGGAAGAGACGAGCTGGTACCTCACTGGATTAGTGCTACAGTCACATAGTGCTGCAAGCCTGTAGTAGTGTGATATTTGCAAATAATGAACTTCCAAAACAGCCTTTAAGAGGGCATTTTCAAGAGTCATAGGTTCATTCTGTAACTCCAGTATTAGTCAGCCTATATTGATTAGCACTGGGGTTTCTCCATAGCATAACCAAATGACTATCTGGTGTGGCAGTAAAATAATAGTGATATAAAACTGTGGCAGATTCCTTGATTAAATTTCTCTGGCAGTCATTGAAATTATTTTGAGTGTGAACACATTTGTGGAATTACTTGTCTGTTCCTGTGACAGTGTGCTGGGATATATGCCAAAAAAAATTGTCTCTTTTTTTGCGGCTTCATAAGCCAGAATACTATGCAAAACGGTTTTGGCTCTTATGACAACGAAAATGTGAAGTCAAAGAGAGCCTGCTGTACCTGAACGTGAATCACCTGCTACTTGTAGACTTGGACAGGAAGGAGGTAGAGGAGGAAGACAACATCGCATAATTTAAAGAATCAGTGTATATTGTGCTCAGTAAAACAGCGAGGAATTTGAGACCTGTGTTTGTGTGAATTCAAGGAAACTGGAGTGAGAAACTGGCACAGAGACTCTTGCTGTATGCCAGGGTTTCCTGTGAATCTTGAAATAATCCTGATTTTTCTCATTTGACAGTTGTTGTTATGGTTAACACCAAAAATCCTTAATCTAATGCCTTGCTGTCAATTTAGTGTTGGCATTTAGGCTGAAAATCTGCTGTAATTTCTGTGGTGTTTTGGCTGACATGCTGGAGTGGTACTTGCTGAAGCACAATGTGGAACTCTGTTTTGTTCTGATATTGTAAATTACTTGCAATAATATTTATTGACAGAACTTCTCTTTTTGAGGTTTTTTTAACTTAAAGGTCCTACAACATAAACTCTTGTTCAAGGTATGCAATCTGCATGTGGGATTTTTACTTAACTGAAGATTTTTGTTTTTCCTTTCTGCCCCCAAAATTAGACTTTTAGATTCATACCAGATTAAATAGCCACTTATTTCTGAAAATGTAGATGCATATCTTATGGAAGTACATAATGATGCTATAGAAAAAACTATCTGTGTTTCTTAACAAACAATCTAAATTTCTCTGTTTTGTAAAGTTTGGAGATAATGCATTTTGAAAAGGGAACGAATGGTATGTTGTGACAAATGGGTTTGTATAAACAGGAAGAAACAGACCTGAAGGATAGCCTGTGAAGATCTTCTTGTAACTGAGCACAGGTATGTTCTAGTAAAAATACTCTAAAGTCACTATTTTCTCCAAATGTAGCATGATTTGTGTCGCTCCAGATGTGTGCTGGATTTTCTTTGTGTCTTGAAAATGAATTATTTTGTTGTGGTGTTTCCCTTGAGAGGGGAGTGCAGAGTTTCGAACTCAGTCTTCTTGCAAGAACACATGAGCTCGTTATCTGGTTTTCCTGGCCTTTTATCTTTATGTACTGTGTTGTAAGGAAGAACTTGACCGCCAGTAGCTGCCTTAGTTTAGTAGCCCTTAAGCGGTAGGTCTCGACAGCATTATGAAATGGAGTTTGTGTGGTCAGAATGCTCTGCCTAGATAGTTACTGTGACTGTTTTTGAAATTTGTTGCCGTTGCTATATCCATGCTGTTCTGTATGCTTTCCAGTTTAGGTAAGGGATATTGGGGCAGCAAATAGCATAAAACTTCAAAACTGAAAATATAAGGTGTGGTTAACTTCACAGATTCAGTAAGCCTGAAAAAAGAACCGGCCTCATTAATGAATAAGTATTTAGCACCTTTGAGGATTGGCACAGATGCTGTAACTTTGGCTGTGAACATTGCAGGGCTTCAGCTGTATGACATGTCTGTAGTCCCTGAAGCAGCATTCCACTAGCGCTTTCAACTGAGTAAGGAGAGAGTAAAAATAGCAATTGTAAACTTTCCATCCGTATCACTCCAAGCTGAAGCCCTGGGGGGGGGGAGGGAATCAGTATCTTATGCTCGTAATTAGAGATGCTTTATGATAATACATAGTTTGTACATAGTGCTGTCAGGCAGAAAGCATTAAGTACTTTACAAAGGCAATTGATACCATCATCTGTGTTGTATGAGGAAACTGAGGAGGGGCATGGACCAAGCCACAACCGTACAGCTGACTGAACTAGAAGTAATTGTGTCCCATGCTCCTTTGCTGTCAGCAATATTCCCAATCTGTCCCGCTGACCTGTTGGTGTGACTGAGGTCTTTATTACTCTGCGCAGAAGTAAGTAGAAGAGTCTGGGGTGTGGATTCTTAACAGCCAACTTCTGTGCACATAGTTTGTGCTGGCATAAGGAGACCAGAATTGCTGGTAAACCTAATTTGTATAAATTGAGGCAGTAACGTGGCAAAAAACCCAAAAATGCTGTGTTACTATTAACTGTGGAGTGTGTTGGTGCCTTAGCTAGACCTGGCCTGAATTGGGAAGCTGTAGGTGCAGATAGCTGTACTGATTGTACAGCTGGGGGTTTTTTTCTGCACACATAAGAAATGTAATCCGTAATCCACATAATCTGCTCATGGGTTATTGAGAGTAGACTAGGCTGGAGAACTTTGCCACCTGGTAAGTGGGGAGCAGAAATGGTTGCATCATTTTAAACGATAGTAGCTTTGCACTTCTCAGTAATTGACTTCCCTTGGGGGGAAAAAAGCATGCTTGTCTTTTTCCTCCCCACGCCCTCCCCCTTGTCAAATCAGTGTTTTACATGTGCCTGCGGTAACTGTTTGAATTGCTTCCTACTTTGGTTCTGCTGAAGGCTGGTTTCCACAGTGCAGTGTTGCCCTCCTTGTTTTGAGCTCTCTGATGGGCTCCACAGGAGAAGTGCAGGAGCATACCCATAAATTTAACTTGGGTCTCCCGCTCTGTCAGATGGAGCTCTGTTTCCACAGAGACCAAAGCTTGTGTGTTTCAAGGAAGATATTTTTAGGAGCTGCTGTTTAGCTGGTGAAAGGACTTTCTTCCTTAATAGGAGAGCAGATTGTAACAGGATTCCTCTTTTCTCAGTATGTCTTTTGCCTTTTTCTATCACATTCTTTCCTTTTTTCTATGTCACTTAGTTTCCCTTTCATTGCCTCCTTCTAATCCATGTCTGCTCTTCCTCCCTTCTCTTTCACTTTCTGTATCACTATTCCTGTTGCACAAGAATCTGATACCACAGGGGAGTTTGCAGAGAGCGGGGAAGAGACCCAGCCTTTGCTTAAAGGATACTGTATTTTAAAGATAAAACCCCCAGGTCATTTTGTACCTCAGTTGAACGGTGCTTGCTGAGTCACCAGCTGGGCAGCGTTTGTGAAGATGCAGAGTATCACGGAGCCAAGCCCTGGCCTTCAGCTCCAAGAACCTCGCACGTGTCAGTTATTCATGGCCCTTGCTTATGAGTTGTCATATGTCCTTTGGCCTTGCAATAAATAAATTTTACACGTAGCTCTTTCTGCTGATGTTTGTGGTAAACTTGATGTCTCACCTTCTGATTGATGGCCTAATGGTAAAGGGCTTAAAAAGATAAATCTGTTACAGTAACTCTTCTGTCTTGGAAAGTTGGACTGTCCCTAACTAAAACAGTCCCAGAGATTTTTTTAGTTGTCAGTCAGTAGGAATACAAAGTGGGAAAGATATTTGACCTAATGACAGGCTACAAGTGCACTAACTCAGTGTCCTAATACCCTTTTATGGGTTTTTTTGGTCAAAATTGTCCCGTTGCCCTTCTGCGGAGTTAGATAATGAATAGTTGTAGCATTTATTTAGTGATGAAGGGCTACTTCAAATTTGGAGATATCTGTGGGGTTTTTAATGATGCTATAGACTATATCTGACTTTAACTGGCATGCTATAAAGCTGAGATTTTTTTTTTTCTAGAGTATCTATTGCCACAGCAGCAAGGTGCTCCACTTAAAATATGAGCTGTGTTCAGAAATAAAATAACATCAAAAGGCGTGAATCCAAAGCAGATCAATGTTGAAGAAAATTGCTGTACTAAGGCAATTGTATGTGTTGAAGGAATTCTCTTGCTACCCTATGCTGTCCTGTTATCCTGTGATTCTCATTCAAACATCTGTTTCCATTTTCTGCTTGGACTGTAAACCTTTTAGAAAGGGGACTTTACATTTATCGTGATACTGGAGTTCAGGATGGTATTGCAAAACCTACCAGCATTAATATCACTCCATCCCTCCTTAAGTTCCACATAGAGGATCTTGTTCCAGTCCCGTTTTCTTCTATTCCCTGATATTGATGGATTTCTTCCTGTCTTTTACATGATGCAACAGCTGGTAGATCAGCAGATTGGATGCGTGTGCTGCCTTCAAAGGTACATGCCTCCAGCCCTCCCCAGCCAACAGCCGGAATGAAGTCTGTGAGGACGACTTGGCTCCAAGATCTTGTTAACATGCATACCAAAATGAACTAGGCTGTACTGTGTGCTGGACTATTTCTAACAGTAAGGGAGAAAAAATTCTCCTAAAAGAGCTTCACAACATCTCTTTAAAAACATCAGGCCATGGCTGTGGTGATAGACCACCAACGTGAGCTGCTGTTTGGTTACCAAGAGGATAAAATTTTACTCCAGGGAGATATTTTTATACAGTTGCTTATTCATATTACAGTGGATGCAAAAAGCAGTCTTATGCTCAGCAGTATGGAAATACTAAGAAAATTCCAGTTTCACAGAGGCCACAATCCAGTCTGGTTTTACTTCATCGTAAAACCAGGCAATCTTGACAGCCTGTAGTTGGATGATTAGTACTGGATTATTCTTCTATTGTAATTTTGATTATTAATTGATTATTCTTCCATTGTGATTCTCTCTCTCTTGCACATACCCAATCATTTAGCTGCATAAAAGTCAAGTACTATCCAGGCCTGCCATGTGCCTCGCTATCAGCTTGGCAAGGGAGTTGAAATCTTCCAGGTGTACATTGGGTATAGCCTAAACTGTAGGTCTTGATTTTCGTTGTTGTAGCAGTGTCAGTAGGACTGTAGACAGTGTAGACTGGCAAAAAGACATGTTCTGCACAAATTATTTTCTACTAGAAATGTGTTCTCTTCTGTACTCGATTATTCTTTATACAGCTTGCAGTAGGAAGTGGAGTTACATATAGACATCTGGGTAAATATTTTATAATTTATATTATAAATATACATCTTCCCTTTCCTCTGGTGAGCTCCTCAGTCTTGAAAACACTGCAGTAAAGCTCTCCAGTGAGTCTTACCCAACCAAATCCAAGTCACTTATGCTCTGCAGCAAGAAGCCATACTGGTGTAGGTGGCCATGTATAGATATATGATTCCTACCAACACAAGCTAACAGAAGCATGCCAATTGCTTTAACTAGACTGCCAAAGCTGCATTGATTTGCAGCTTTCCTAACAAGTTGTGGTAGCCAAATACTATTGTACTTTTCATTTCTTCCTAGCCACTATCGCCTCCTCCTGTGCCCCTTCCAAATTCCTTTATATTTTGCGTACTTCAAGTAAAAACGGAGTTAGTATCATCCTCAACTTTTTTGCAGCTGTGAAACAGCACACAGGCTAGGACAGTTTTATAGACTGGGTGGGAATATTGGGGAGCCATCCAGGACTCCCTATGAACCCTGAATTTTACGGAATGATGTATCTTTATAGTTAAAAAATAAGTTTGACATATTTTAAACTGGAAAAGAAAAATGAGGAATAATTTACACTGATCAGAAATGGAAAAAAATGAACACTGTCCCCTCAAATGTTTATCCTCCTTGGTGTCTTTAGCTACACTAACAAGGCAGCTTGGTCTTTTTGTTCCAGCTGCGTGGAAAGAAAGGTGGGCAGAGGAGTAACTATCTTACTTAATGGTGGAAGGGTTGTTAGCCTCCAGAATATCTAATTGAAATTCCTGAGAGTGACTCTGGGTAGGGGGGAAGTCTCATTTATAATTTGCTGTGCTGTGGAGTGAAAGATAAGAGGTGTTTGTGAAGATTAATGAACAAACTGACATTCCTTCTTTGAGGATAGCTCTCTCCTGCCTGTGTAATATTTTGATTATTTACTTTACTGGACTGTCTTAAAGTTTAGACTTGTAAATTCATGTCTCCTAGGAATAGATTTTAAAGAGCTACAACGAGTAGGAGGGATGCTTTGGTTTTTATCCCCCTCTTGTTTTTTTTGTTTTTTTTGCTTTTGTGATGCCAAATGTGTTGTGGTTTGTTTTGGTTGGGTTTTGTCGTTTGTTTTTTTTTTAAAGGGATGTTTCTTTTCTCTACAGGTATGGTGTTAGTCCTGAGAACATTATTCTGTATGGTCAGAGTATTGGTACTGTCCCTACAGTAGACCTGGCATCTCGGTACGAGTGTGCAGCAGTAATCCTTCATTCTCCCTTGATGTCTGGATTACGGGTAGCTTTTCCTGACACTAGGAAAACCTATTGCTTTGATGCTTTTCCAAGGTACGTATAAACGCTGCAGAGAGGGTTGTTCTATACTCAACATGCTCTTTAGGTGTTTAGAAGGGGCTAATTGCGTAACTTCCCAGGGAACTTTATTGAATTGTCACCTGCATTTTAAACTTCAGATATGCACACCTCCTAAATCCAAGCAGAGATTCACCATGTAAGAAGGAGGCTGATGTCAGTCTCAAACTGACATGATAGTCAGCTCAATGAACAAATAAAGTCTTAGTGTTTACAACTAATTTTTCTCCTGTTTTTTGTGTTATGGGTTGTTAATATCAAAATTTTTATGCTGTCAAGTTTGGGGTAGTAGCTTAACCACGGATAATATACCATTAAGTCCTTCAGCCTAATGACTAACAAATTATTAATTGTACACCCTTAACATCTCAATCAACTTTGATTTAGAAGGTGATATGATATCATGACATGGATGTGCTGTTTTCAAGCTGCTTGTTAAAATATTGCTATAGTTTTACCAGATCAGCAGAGAAAAAGGTATAGATAATTGCTGCTTTTAAAGGGAGAAAACAAGAGAGGGTCAGGGGCTAGAGTGTTAAGACTGGTGGTGTTCACTTTTCAGCTTGGTTCTGCATTTCATGTATAATCTCGAGGGAGTGCATTTAGTGTTTCTTTGCCTTTGGTCCTCGTAAGTAAAAACACTTCTACATCTTTGGTATGCCGTCTGTATAAAATCACTAAAGATACCGAGACTTGTATTTGTTCCTCCCTGATGGAGATCATGTAAGATCCTAATGTCTGTGACTGAAATAAAGTAAGTTGCTGTCCCTCTTTTGGAAGACTTTGAGCTTGTTTTAAGAAGCTCTAGAATACTTTACATACAGAAAGCTATATACAACTGGTTTCAAGATAAAACAGTTGTCTTCATAGCCTAGTGTTTCATTTGAAAAGCAATTGCAACAGACCTAAATTAGAGTATCCAAATATTTGGGAATAGTAGAGGTCCTGGGAATAGCAGATGTTCTAGGAATCTTTTAAAACTTCTCATTTGACCCAGTTTAAATTATGGGAGAATATGAGAGGGGAAGCCAGTCTCTTTATAGCAGTGTATATAGACCTGGGAGGGGTGAGGGGAGGCACAGGTAAAAAGCTAGGTGGTCTGTGGAAGAGAAGACAAAGCAGAGACTCACTGAAGTCTTGTGCAAAGCTTGGCTTTGCTTCAGGAGGTCATGTTTGCAGTAAGTGTAGTAGGGGATATTCATAGCATTTGTTATGTTTGTTTTATTTTGGTTACAACAGATGAACATTAGAAGGTGTGGGAGGTCGTAGATATGAATCTGTATGCCAAAACAGCTAGAAGTAATAGTGACCAAGTAATAGTGGCTCTCACAGTATCTATGTCCAATCCTCATGTTTAGAATTCTTCCAAATAGGTTATTAATTAAATAAGTAATTGAATTGTTGATGGTGCAGTCAGAATTTGAAATGCTTATACTCCAACTCATTCATCATCCTCAAACCTCAAATCCAATATTTACAAATGCTTCTGCGAGAGGGGAAAAAACCCAAAGCCTTAAAAATAGTTCTGATTACAAAAGTAACAGTGATTAGCTGATATCGGCCAAATCAAATAACAGTTTAAAAAAGAAAAAGTGAGAGGGGGGAACAGTGACAACAGATGTACTGTAGCACTTGAGTATTTTGTTCTTACCCTACTGAGCTGTTCATTGCTGTCAGTCTGACTTCACTTGTACTGTAAGCAGTGAAAATAAACAGCAGTGCACTTTTATGAATGTGTGCAGCTCAACTGTCTGTCTTCACAGTGGGAAACAAAATAGTTCTGTGTGCACCTACAGTGAATTGCTATTATGTGCATTTTATGTTGGGACTCCATGAGAACTTGGTCTCTGTAGATTTTTCTAGCTGCAGAGCGGTGTGGCTAAGAATACTAAGTCTAATGTGCAGTTTAAATACTGCCTTATGAGTCGCTGAGTTGGCAATGGGACGCTTTCCAATTTTCTGCAAAATACAAATATTATCTAGCTTAATGGTCTGTGAATACATGTGAAAAAAGTAGTTTCATTATCTAAATACTGAAGTGAAAGGGATTTCCTGGTTTCCTACAATAAATGAGAACTTGGTATCTAGCCACTAAAATTGCATATAAACATCTCTGTAGCTGTACGTAGCTGACATATCTGTCACATCATGGAACTCGGGGAGAGACCCTTCATGAGCTTAAGACTTCAGTTTATATAGCATGTTAATTATAACGTATTTACATTTGGCTATGATGTTAATTTGGGGATGAAAATTACGGGAAAAAAAAAAAAAGCTGCATTATTCTGATGTGTCTCATGTTCTTAGGATATTTTTCTGTATTCAGCGTAGTTGCACACAACTCAAGTTCCAGACAGGAAAAGTGAAATAGACTATTTTAAATTTAAATAACACTTTTCCTCTTTAAATGACATGAAGCCTGGTTTTTTTTGAGAAGTATTGAGACAGAAATGTGTTTACACTCAGCTGTTTACTGGAATACCAATGACGGTTCTCTGGAATACTAAATGCTGAGATTTGTATGCGTGAGATTTAGTGCTTCAGTCTACATCTTAATTTTTAATTAACTTTATATTTTCATAAAGCTTCTTTAAACCTGTTTTTAAGTTGGCATCTGTATTTTTTAATCATTTTAAGCAGTCTTGAGCACTTCGTAAAATCTCTAGTCTTACCAAAATCACATGCTTTCTTGTTCTTCAGGAGCAGGAAAATCCAAACGCCTTTTATTAGATAGCATAAAGAGACTTGTCCTTCTGTCAAAGCGAATATTGCCGATGCTCATTTTTCCACCCACTTCATCCCATACTCTGCATAATGTCCTGAGCCAATTCTTCCATTTGTTGATGTAAGTGGAGCGGGTAGGAAGCTGAGAGTTCATTAGCACTTGGTGTCTGTGTGCTGGTTTGGAATTATTGGTGACTACCAACATGAAATGGCTGTCTGGAAATAAAAGCTGGTGCCTGCACGAAGACAGTCAGAGAAAGCTGCTGTTTGCCACTTTGAAGTTCATGTGCTACCAGTATGCTTCATTATTGGTGTTTTCTGGCCTGAACTCTTAGGTGTGAAGGTGCCTTTGTCACTCTTCCCTTTCCTCTGAACCCATTTTCCTGTGAGAGGTAGTCACGAGCTATATTGGTCTGCTAAGTGTAGCTGGAACAAAAGGAAAACAGTTTAAGGCCGCTTTGCAGTCAGAGCTGGCGAAGAAGTTGGTTGCATGAAGTAAAATCCTGTGTGAGTTTCTTTTGGCTTGCGGTTAAATATCCTTGTGTAACGCTCTTCTCCCACAGCTTTCTCTTTCGTCATTTGAACTTAAACAATCAGTTCAAAGAACAGATAGTTTTTCTTTAGCTGAATCTGCCTAATTTGGGGGTTTAAAGACAGGTTCAAACCTCAGGAGCTGAGGCTTTTTTTTTAATGAAGTCTTATGACTGGAATGTAGTTAATTAGTTCCTAATCTGTTAAATTGGAAGGTGATAAAGTGTAACGTGAAGAGTCCACACTGGCAGCGTGTCCCATGGAATCCTTCTTGCCTCTCAATGGGTTTTGTGATGTATATACTCACTGTTTGGGGGGGTGGGTGGGTAGTGGTGTTGTGCCAAACTTGATTTGCATGCTGCCTTCCGAGCTTCTTGTTAGAACTGGTGGGATGATGGTGATGGCAGTGCAGGCTCCTGTTTACATGTGCGTTTTGGGAGTGAGCCCTGTTCCATATCACTTGGGCACAATTCCAATGTTTTGCGGCCATTTAAAAACACGCAGTGGTGCCTGGCTCGTGTATCCAATAGTTAAGCTTGCTTTCTTTAAGGGTATGAAAGTTAAAGCCCCAAACTGAGCTACGTTTTTCTTTTCCATCCCCCAGCATTGACAAGATATCTAAAGTAACCTCTCCTGTGTTGGTAATCCATGGTACCGAAGATGAAGTAATCGATTTCTCCCACGGCCTGGCCATGTACGAGCGATGTCCACGAGCGGTAGAGCCCCTCTGGGTGGAAGGGGCTGGGCATAATGACATAGAGCTTTATGCACAGTACTTAGAGAGACTAAAACAGTTCATATCTCATGAACTTCCCAACTCCTGAAGAAGCCTACCTGATTTTACCTCAGTTACTGTGAACGGAAGAAATTACCTGGTTTTGCACATGCTTTAACTGGATAGCTGTAATAGCTTTATACTATGAAGAAATACCCTGTCTTTAGGGTGTTCTAATCAAACATCTGATGAAATTTGTCTTTTATATCTGGAAGTTATTCTACTAATGCACACAAATATGGTCAACTACTGTAATTCCAACAATTTTTAGCTTCGTTGCCCTGAAGGGAGTGGGAATACTAGCTGCTTATGGGGACACTTTTTACCTAGTGCTGTATTAATTGAAGATCAGTTTTCTCTGTCTCCCTTCAGATCGTTTATAATTCTGTCCTACAAAGACTTCTTTGGGAAGTGTTCTCAGTGCGGAGAGCACAACTGTTATGAGCTACAGCTTCTCCTGAACAATCAGTCATGGGTTCAATCTAAGGGAGTACTTTCTCTGTAAAATTTCTAGCTGTGGTATTGTAACTGGAAAGTTATTGTGATGAAGTTCCCCCTCCTCCCTTCTAGTGTTCTTTTGTTAACTTACTGATCTTCCCGAGTAAATTATTTAAACATACTTTTTCCTGAAAATAAACAAACTACTATATGGGGCTAAACTCTGTAACGACCTCTCCATTACCTGTATAAACATAACTGGAATATTCTTAAAGGAACTAGGGACAAAATTGCTTTTGTTTAAAAATAAATGTGTAAATTTACTACTAGAAAACTCATTTTAATATTCAGATGGTCTGAATAATAGCCATAACAGACATTTCCTTCTGTAAAGCATTCCTGTAGACTTTTTAAAAGTACTGTACATATTTGAATTTACATTGTGCATAGATTCTTAATTGGTAGTTTTAATTTAAGTCTAGTTACAATAAACTGCAAAATTCTGGTTTGTATATGATTGAATACATTTTGTTAAAATATGTTTTTATCCCTATATTATTTTGCTATTAAAGTTTTATAAAGTTTCCAGGACAAAAACAATTTACACATTTATGTTTTGATGAATTTATGTAACTAAATTTTCATTGAGCTGATCTTTTTAGTTTAGAAGTAATTTGATTCTTTGACACTGGAATCGCACAGATTATGCATCAGAAATGCAAGACACTTAAAAATTGTTACACTACTAGCATAGGTCTAACTTTTCCAAATTTAAAGGCCTTAAATGTACTGTAAGCCTCAGATTGTTGTATAAATTGATCGCGATTGATTGCAGTTTGTGTCCTGTTGCTAGAATGCAACACAGTGATTGTAATGGAATAAAGGATGCATGGATTAGAGCTTGCTGAATTTTTGAATCTTCTTTGGCGCATAACTTTCATACACAAGGAAAGCGTGAAGTACAGATTACTTGACAGAGTAACTTGAATTTCATTATTTAATTCCTTCCTTTCAAGGAAAACTCTCCTAAAGTACAAAGCCACATTTCCATGAAGCTTGGTATGTAAATCAAATTTAAAAGAGATTGTTTTTAAATGGGGTTCAGCTGGTTTTAAGTAACAAAAAAATCATGATTCATTGCCTAGAAGAAACATTTGAACATAGTTGTCGTGAGTCCTTATAACAGGCCTGCAGTCAATTTTCAGCACTGCGAGTGTGTCTATTGTCTTTGATTACTGACTTGGCCCTATTACTGTAAAAGGAGAAGAACTGGTATTTTCACTCTACAGTGGGGGGAAACGAGGACACCCGTCCTGCTCCACGTCGTCTGGATCCCTAGAATTTGGATCTGTGCATCTGTGTCGTCCAGGCTTGAGTTTTCAATGTCCCAAGCAGCAGGGCCCCCAGCTGTTCTCTTGGTGACTATTCCAGCCAAAATTGGCAGGTTTTGCCTCATCATCACCTCAAGCTTGCCGCTTCCCTCCTGTATTTTAAATAAACGTTCAGATGCATGTGGTTTTTATTTTGCACCTTTGTAAATCCACCATGGATTTTCTTCCATTTCTCCATGTGTTCTTCCTGAGACTACAGCCCTGTGGAAACAAAGCTAACGTCTGTGGTGTCGGAATTCAAGACAACGTTTGAAAGTGTAAGCCTGTCCGTGTAGTGACGTGGGGGATTTTTCCTTCATTAGGCAGTGGTTTCTGAGACCCACGTTGAACTTTGTGTTGCTCTGAAAACTTCAGCCTACGATGTTTCTTCTCCTCATGGCCCGTGTAGCTACCCTTTTAACTTCAAACTGGTACTTTTACCTTTTCCCTATAAATTGATTAATTTTTTTTTTTAAATTACTACTTTTCTAACTCCTGCAGTCATTTTGTGACTTGTCTTTGCATTTGCTTTGCTTTTTGTGAGTATTCCTCTGTCAATGCGAGCCCCAAATCTGAATTCAACACTGTCGCGCGTGCCCCATGGTCTCTGCACGTGCAGCCCGAGTTCAGTGTTCTGGCTGAACACAAATTTCTACTTCTATCTTTTATCTGTCCAAACTCCTGCCTAACTAATTCTCAGAGGTGCCTTGCTGTTTCTTCCAGCTTTTGCGTCGTCTGTTTTGCTTTGCGAAGTTCATCTACATTTAACTAACACATGTTTTGCTGTTAATTAACATGTTAATGACCTATCAGTGATCCACTGGTACGGATCTTCTTCCCTCTCTTTTAATTCAATAATTTGTTTACCTGTTTGGTCCCTTAAATAACTTTCCTTGTAGCCCTATTCCCATCCAATAGTTCTTAAATGAATTCTGAGTTTTTTATGATTTTCTGACATAGCCTTTACACAAAAGGAATAGTAGTCATGAGCTGCTTTATATTGTAAACTTGTATCAAAGCATCACTATTTCAGGCATTTCAAAACACTACTGCTGGTCGACGTCAGAATTACTGGTTGAAAAAACCTGTGGCCAACTTGTGAAACTACTTATTTAAAGTAATTTAAAGCAACTACTTTGTTTAAAGAAAAAAGGTCAGAACAGAATTTTTAAATTATGGGAAAGGGGATGACGTGAGGTTACGAAAGAGAAACTTTAGGCTAAAAAATAGTCTGTTCCAGCAAACAGCTAACATGCGCTCATTTAAATGCATCGTGGGCCTTTACGAGAACTTGTTATGCCTATTTTAGAGCTACCAAGGTGTCACTGTAAAAATGGCTGCCTGTGCCTGGATAACTTATGCAACGGGTCTTCCAAGGGTGTAAGCGATCGCTAACGTTTTTTTCTTGATGTGGATGCTCTACCCATTTTTCCCGCGTGACTTGCCGTCTTTGTTCATGCGGTACAGCCATGTATGACGTACAGCTCTCTTTCAGGAAGGTAAGATGTGGCACATCTGTTTTTCTGTCAGTAGTTGTCTAGTGTTTGTACTTTGAAAAAGCCGGAGGAAAATATTTGGTACAACTTTAAAGGTAGCATTTTCCAAGGAGTTCGATATGCATCCTTTTTAAATGTATGTAACTGTTACAAATTTAGCTTGTTATTCACATGGAGACCCGTTACCTGCGTTGCCTCTGCTGCGTTTTTCTTCCTCATTCTTCCATGTGATTCCTGTAACCTGGCCGCTGACCCTTTAGCTTTCTAAATGCCCAAACCTGTATTTACACTTAGTATTTGTATGCATCTTTTGTAAACTCTGCATCCTATTTGCTTTTTCTAAACGGTGCTAAACATAGAAGTAGAGAACCAATGCACTGTCTTCCTCTGGTTATTCGTTCAGCAGTAAACCGTGATTGTTCTCACTTGGAAAATGTTTTCTTCCCTAGGTCTATTCTCATGAATGTAAATTGATGATCTCCTTTAAGTCCATTTAACTTCTCTCTGTATCCGTCTTTGTGGAATTCACCTGTCATTTTAGCTCTGAAATGTCTTGTGTTGCAAATGCAGCCGTTTTGTACTCCCAGCACTGGTTAAGGGTAGGGGGGCTCTTTGATGGTGGGCACTCCGCTGTTGGGGAAGGAGGCCAAGCACTGAAACCACCTGCTTAGTATTTATTGCTTTCGAAGTCCGGCAGTAATTCTTCGGTCAGATGGGTGTGAATTTCAAAGCAGGAGGTTGTATTTCAACTGTGCAGTGTTTGGGACTCGTAACTGTGCTGCACCAGTAAAAAGGACAAGCTCACCCTCACGTGAGGAGAGTGAGCGCTACTCCTTTGACACTTGGCCTCTGGCAACGTCTGGTTTTGAAGCTGGGTTCCTGCAGTAACCAAACTAATTTGGCAGAAGGTGCTAGAGTAACATACCTGCTGTCTTTAACGAAAAAAAAACAACACAACCCAAACAAAAAAGAAAGAGGAAAACCCAAGAAGACCCCTATACCTTCAGCATGTTAATTGTAAATTGTCTTCTGGTTCCTGTAAAGGTAGACATGCTTTGTTCTGGATTTCCTTACGCCCCAGCGGTGCGGTAGGCTGCGAGCAGACAGCACGTTGCTTTCTGAAGTAAATCTCTGGGTCCCTGTAGTAGAGTAGGCAAGTTCTGGTCTGGGCCGCTCTGTCCCCTGCCCTCGTAGCTTTACCGGGGGTCTGCCGAGCAGAAAGGTGCGCTCGCTCTTCTGCCCTGCGTGGGACGCGGCTGAAGTTTTTTCCGTTCGGCAGAGGCCAGAGCATCTCGGCTCCTCGCTGGGCCGCGGGGCAGCGCTGGTAAGTGCCGGCTGGCGGCGGCTCTCGACATAACCAGCCCTTGTGTCCAGGTGGAGGGGAAATCCCTCCTGCCGCAGCCCGGGCAGCCTCCCAGC
>NW_008825430.1:595495-598781 GCF_000699105.1 Pygoscelis adeliae
GGGGGGGGGGGGGGGAGGGGAAGGCGGTGCTGCAGCGGGCCCGGGGCCGAGCCCCTCGGAGCGTGGCGCGGGCCGGGAGCGGTCCGCTCTCCGCAGCCTCGGCCGCCGGTATTTATGCCCCAGGATGGGCTGACGCCGCTCCGGCGAGGCTGGGGCCCCGGGCTGGCAGCGAGGGCTGCCCAGGCTGTAGCTGTCCCCGGAGAGGAGAAGGAGCGTGGCTGCTAGGGCTAACCCTTGCTTTTATCTGAAGAAAAAACGGAGGGAAACACGCCTCTGGTTTCCAGTTTGACTTCCAGACACAGAGAGACGGCGTGATTTGACTGTGGCTTTGGAGGTGACTGCATGCAGTGGGCCCTTAGTTTATTTTCTCCTTTAGTTCCTCAGGCCTTTTTGAGTTTAAGGGCTGCCTTTGGAGACAAGACATTGATCCAAAGTTTTGTTTCTTCTAAATAACGTTTTACACAGCAGTTTCTTCCAGAAGGCTTGCAGACCTACTTAAAGATTTTAACATTGCTTACGTTTCAAGTCACTCTGCTGCAACGGTGCCATTAGGTGCACCTAGGGACGTTTTGGGTCTGCCCCAAAGCCCTTTCCCTTCGGCTCAGACGGGCGCCGGTCGGATGGCAGCGGTGCGTGCAGTCCTTCTCTGCAGGGACCATCTTGCCCCCCAACACATCCGCGCAGGAGGAGGGGGTTAACATGGACCCCGTATTACTGGGGTCCTCCTGGAGCTGGGTCCCTCCTTCCCCTCTCCTC
This sequence comes from Pygoscelis adeliae, assembly GCF_000699105.1. Taxonomy (NCBI): domain Eukaryota; kingdom Metazoa; phylum Chordata; class Aves; order Sphenisciformes; family Spheniscidae; genus Pygoscelis; species Pygoscelis adeliae. Next base: position 596,252 of record NW_008825430.1, read on the forward strand.
GTTCCTCCCGGGGATCTCGCACAAGCGGTTTGCTCCCCTCTGCGCCAGCCCGTCGGTAAAGTAGTGGAAGAGCTCATTGATCTCTCGGGGGTCTTATGAATAGGGTTCTCGCAATAGCTATTGATTGCTCTGAACGAAAGACGCAGTGAAGATGCAAAATGCTGCTAGCGTTATGACATTCCTGAGTTATCCGCTGCCATCTAGTCCTAGCAGTCATACTTTGCAGTTCCTGAGTACTACAGGGTTGTATTTCAGGGATGAATTACAGCCATAAATGTGCATTTTGATATCTAAAATTCCAACGTAATAGTAGAATACTTAACTAATACGATTACAATACGCAGATAATCCCCTGGACCGTAAGTCACGACTACTTGAAGCTGATAACCTTAATCTTGAAATCAAATGAAAAAACACCCAAAGCTTCTCAAACATGCCAGACTGGGATCCACCTCTAGGAAATAGAAGAACATTCTTAAAAATCTTGTCCTCTGCTTAGAAATGAAAGGGAAGGCTGCAGGCGCATTCCGGGGCTCCCAGGAGGTGACCTCCAGCCTTTAGCAGTATGCCGTTACGTTAAAACATTAACTATTTCAAACACTTCTGGCAAGATGCAATTAAGTTTTGGGTCCCTTGTCCCTTTTAATTATTAGAGCTTTCTTGTGTGTTTGCAGCCCTACTTATCATGAAGTCCCAGCCTGCTTATGTTGCATTTAATTGTTTTATTGGTCAATTCTCAGGGTGTGAATTGAACCTTCAGGCTCAGCCTGAATGAAGGAGGGCTGTGTAGGGGCACTGCCTCAGAAGCAAATTTAAGCTCCGGAGAGTCGGGATTCTCCCGTACCGGTACCTTCTCGTCCGCAGGATGAAGCTACTGTGGCCTTTGAGCAGCTGCAGCTTAACCCTGGTACACCAGGCTAACGGCTTTAATCAGCAGGCAGAGACTAGAGCGAGCGCCTAGAAAGCAAAACTGAGCCTTTTTCGTTTAAACCCGGCCTGTATCTATTGGAAACCTAGAGGCTGGGCTGTGCCCCGGGGCTGGGCCCGCCATGCAAACAGCCCAGCAGGAGCACAGAAGTTTCCTTCCTTAGTCATGTTTGAAAAAGGCTTTTATAGGCTTTAATATAGAATCATTGTTTTTCTTAATGCTTTTCAGAAAATGTATATGGAATAGTACATACTCTTTTGGTGACTGGGGTTTTTTTTTAGGAATATGTGTACTGGGGTGTATGTAATGTATAACAAAGATAGTTTTCCTGAGCGTTACAGAAAACATTAGCTTAAATAAAAAATTACAAATAATCGTTATTACATTCTAGTACCTAAAACCCTATCTATTGCGAATCTACTGATTCGGCCTGTCGAAACATTCAGTAAGTTTGTCAAAGTAGCGTAGCAATCTGCACTGTATCCAGGGCTACAGCAGAACATCGATAAATATAGCGAGATCTGTATATGTATTTTTTAAAGAGAGAAACCCACCGGGATTTTTTTATGTTTAATAGGTTTTACTGTATTTACGATTATTTCAGAACATAGCCTGAATCCCAACAGTTCTTTGTGGGATATGGATTATGAAGGACTGTTGAACAGTAAGAAAACCCTTCCCGGGACCGTGGGCTCGTGCAAACCCTCCAGCCTGTTCAGGAGCCGCTCTCTCCTGAGTCACCAAGGAAGGAGAAGTTTGCTAAGTCAGAACCTGGGCCAGAAACCACAAGAAAAGCGGCTGTCCTGTGACGTGCTCCTTAAACTTTCCAGATATATTTTAATGGATACCTTTGGACCTAGCTTGGCCTGGAATCTCTTTCGGTTTTATAACTGTGATCGAGAAGTCAACCTGCCCAAAATTCCTATCAGTCCTCTCAAGGTGGCCCAGCACAAGGTGAAGCCGTTCTTGCTACGCAGGGTGCTTCAGCTCCTCAGGAATATGGGAGTGTTGTCTGAAGCTCAGCAGTCCAAGGCCTTCTCTCTGCTCAAGAAGCAAATGCTTAAACCAAGGAAAACATCGTTAAAGCCCACAGTGGAACAAAGTGGTAGGTATATAAGAAGGAGATGTGATTTTGTTATCTCAAATGCTTTCTGGTGCTGGCTGAGCGGAGTTGTGAGGCCAGGCTCCGTGCTGCCAGGGCGAGGGGTGCCGGCGAGTGGTGGACATCACTGGGTGCAATCCGGTACGCGGTGGTCCCGTGTCGTGCCAGGAGCCGGCTCTCAGCGTTCAGGCTGAGCTAGAGCCAGGGCTCAGAGTGCTCAACCCTAAGCAGGAGGTCTGTGATGAGGCGGGTAGGAAGCAGTCGCTCTCTGCAGAAGAGGAGACGCTAGACGAGGGCTGGTACAGCATGCGGAGGGCAGTCGCCGCGGATGGGCCATTATAAGGAGACGGTCTGTGGGAGTCAATAAAAGCCACGCTGTGGTAAGGCGGTGCCCGGCTCCGTGGGGCTGCCAGGCCCACGGCGGCCCCTGAGCGCAGCTCCAGTGCGAGCATTAGCGGTGTGTTGCTCACCGCTCCCCAGGGGCCCGGCCGTGCCAGCCC
>NW_008825430.1:599853-602496 GCF_000699105.1 Pygoscelis adeliae
GCCAGCTCCCTGCTCCGTGGGAACGGGGTGTTGCTCAGGGGATGCGGACTCCGCTTCTCCTTCCTTTCTCTAAGTAGTAAGAAGGAAACAGGGAACCGTCCAGCGAGGGAGCGTGCCCGGGAAAATCGCGTACAGAGGAGGAACCATCCTCTCTGCATTCGTGTGCGAGACCTGTGTTTCTGGGAAGAGGCGTTTGTGCCCCGGGAGTCAATTCATCCACCGCTGACTCACTTAGAGCAGCTTTGTTTTCTGCCGTTGCCTTAAAATGAAACCTCGCCAGCCATCGATATCTGTTACCGAACGTTACGGTCGTGTCTGTAGGCAAAGCGTCACAGTCATTGCGACACGCCGAGACGCAAGACGGTCGAGGTTGCCTCATACCTGGTGGCCCATTTCAGAAAACGACCCATTTTTGTTTGTTAGAAAGCTAAACTTTAGTTTATAACCAACAATAACACTCGAAGGAGGGTTTGGGTTGGTTGTTTTTGCGAGGAAGAGTTACACCGGCCATATGTTTGAGGCAGTGAGTGTTAGTCATGATTTCCCACTTGCCAGCACGAGGATGTTTGGAAACGTTCTTGCGCCGAGGATGTGTCCTGTAAGCGAGCGCGGTGGTGTAAGCTTCAAGCCCGCGCTGCTGCGAAACAAAAATCGTCTCCAAAAATGAAATTTGGAAAAGAGTGAAAGGAAAACAGTTTAGCTCCTGAGTGCCAAACTACAGATAGATAACACTAGGCGCTTCTGTGTTTTCTTTAAAACGAGACAGGAGTCTTTAGAAAAACAGGATGATACGTCCACTCTCATTTACTCTGAAATTTTCTTCCTCAGGCCACTGAAAACTTAATACGGGGGGAAATGGCACTGAAATAATTCACCTGAAAGTACTTCTTTCAGAAAAAAAACCACCCCAAAAACAGACCACTGTATTGCTGTGGATTTTGAGGCTACAGAGGGAAAAATGGCTTTGAAGGATTTAAACAGCTCTCGCGCCTTAAAAATATTGGGTTCTTGTTCAGGAAAAGTCCCACGTAAGCCAGAGTGACTTTGGCTTTGCTGATCATTTCATAAGGCCTGCACAAAGTTTAGCGTGAACCAAAGCTTGTGCTACATTTATTTCCACAATTCCTATGTTAGATTAATCGTTGTGGCCTTTTATTTAGACTGCAAGTCTACGAAATCTTTTGCACAGAATAAATATTTTAAATAAAGAGGTATGAGATCTCTAGGGCCCCGACAGGTGTAAAATAAAGGTTCAAGTCCTCTTCTACCTCAAATCTTGCGCTTCTAGAACCGTTGAATTCAGAGAATTTAGTTAGTGTGTTTTAAGACAAAATACTCCCGTTTGTCTTGTCTTGCCTGAAACTTCCACCAGTAGATAAATCTTTCTCCAAAAAATTTGAGCACAGCCTCCTATACCTCTGATAACAGCTCTGCTTTCCCATGACCTGCATTCATATATGTCATATTCAGATAAGAAGGAGGCACAACGCTGACTCATGCTGCTTTTTGGGAAGGAAAATGACAAAAGCTATTTGAGACAGGACTAGAAGTGCCAGCGCTAAAAGATAGATGAACAGCCGGTAGCAAAGGTGGCAGCTCTAATGTTTCCCTGTATTTATGGAGTATTGAAATGAGGGAGTGTTATCTGGATTTGTTTCTCTAGGCTGGATGCTTATCTTCAGGTTCAGCAATACTCTGGGTCCCAGGACGGGGTGTTAAGAGAGCGGATGGGTTTTGTTTAGCACAAGTGAGTGTTGCTCCCGCTCCAGAGCTGTTGTCTGGAGCGTGGGGCACGGCCGTGCCCCTCGCCCACCCCCCTGCTTCCAGTCTGTTCTCATATTTTGTCTGACAGCACTTGCTCCTTATTAACATAACTATAGCCTCTTTGTGCCCTCCGTCAGAAGAAATCCTGCACCAGAATAAATTTCCGAGGTGACAGATTGGAACAGTTTGACCAGATGATGGCACACAAATGTCTCTGAGATCGGCAGCACCTGTGGCTTTGCACCTCTCTGGGTTTGGCCCTGGGCAGGAGCGGTGGTTGGCACTGTTGCCTGCCTGCTTCTGGCTCGTCCTCTCTGGACGTTGGGCTCTGGAGCGGAGCTGAGGGATTACGTGTGGACTCTGGGAGGGAGAAGGCAGTGGCCGCAGCAACCAGTTGCCTGTCTTTATGCGTCCCCAGGAAGCTCAGTTATGCTATATTTTAGAGCCTATAAAAAAATGTGATGTTCTGGTTCATGGGAAACAAACCAGTGCATGATGGTCCTTCTGTGGGCAGTGCCGTGTCCACCGAGACTGGAGTCCAGGCAGGAACCTGCAACAGCCAGGAACGCAGTCCCAGGCCACGGGGATGAAAGCACATGGGTTTCCTTGAGGCCGTGTCTTGTCAGAGCACCTTCTAAGGCTTTTCCTCTCTTTCACTGCGGGCTCTGACTACAGGTTCATCTGGTCCGGTGATGGGAGGTGAGGTGGCAGATACCTCTCTGCTCGCCCAGTGTCAGGGGAACTTCTGCAACCGCCAGGTTACAGCGTTCTCCATAGATCTGCCAGACGGCAGGACAGCACAGGGCAAAACGCCCCCGCGGGAAGGTGCCGGGGTGGCCAGCTGCCTCCCAAGAAGGGCCAAGGCGTGCCAAGCCCCGG
>NW_008825430.1:604884-640002 GCF_000699105.1 Pygoscelis adeliae
GGGGGAGGGAAGGAGGGGAGGCATGCCGAGCTGCGCCCTCCCCTCCTGCCCAAGCTCTTTGGGGGACGGGGGGTTCGGGATGGCACTCGCTTTGCTCCTTCCCGGTCTCCTTCAGGCAGCCCTGGGCGCTGGTGGGGATCCTCGGAGGGGATCGGCTGTCCACAGCAGAAGATAAGCGGGAGTACCACGGGAATGGGACAACGGGGTTAGCCGTAGCCCAAAGAGATTTCCTCACCTACGACGGCACCCGTTTTACTGTTACTGCTTTCAGTGGATGGATAAAAGGTTCAGTCTTTCCTGCCAATTGCTTGTCTTCTCTTGCTTTGCTCTGATTTTTATGCTGGCTGCTGCGAATCTGAACGGTGCAATGATAATAACAGCGCAGACTTTTGCTCACGCGCGCGGTGACCAAACCAACGGCAGTACTCTCGCAAAGTAACGTTTTAGCTGCCTACAAAGAGATGACACTGACATATTTAATGGCTAGAACACTTCTATCACACGCAGAGTTATCTAGATCAAAATGAAATTGGTATGCTCTTTGGCTAATCGCATGATTCTGTCGTGTGCAAGTGTAAAAAATAATTGATTGCTTCGTTCTTCAGGGGTGCCTCATAATGGATTTAAAGTGGAAGTGTCCAAAGGAATAATTCTTCATTTGGTGGATGAGGTTACAAGTTGGTTACCTGGTGACCGGATCGTTGTTGCCAGTACAGATTATTCTATGCATCAGGCTGAAGAGTTTAATCTCCTTCCTTGCCCTGAATGTAAAAGTAATCAAGTGAAAATTGATGGTATGAAATATTTTTAGCAAGCTACTCATTTTTGGTAAATATTTACATTGTCTTGTCTTTAACCTTCTACATTTACATTTTCCTGTCTTTTTAGCTAGTTTTTGTTCCATAAACAGAGGGGCACTTGCCATATGAAAGCTGAAGGCCCCGATATTGGAACTTTAAAGTTTGACCAGGGGCAGCAGTCCCTTGTAGAAGTCAGGGGAAGTGCTAATCTCCTCTGGGATCAAATACTAACAACTGGGCACGTCCCCAAACTTAGCGATTGCTTAAATGAAAGGCGTACACTTGCTCAGAACAATGTGATAATGAAGAAAGACGCTGTGCTCACCCTGAATAAAAAGGTTTCTGATTTTCACAGGCAGCCCACTTTATCTTCACATTGGAGAAGTCATTGATGGTGTCGATATGAGGGCGGAGGTTGGTCTTCTGACTAGAAATATACTTATTCAAGGAGAAATGGAAGACTCCTGTTATGGACAAAATCAATGTCAGTTTTTCTCCTTTGACACATTTGGAGGACACATTAAAGTGAGTACTTTTTAATGCATATGCCTGTAGGTGGTTTCAGATCGTTCCTTTCCTGGTTCGTAAACAAGCGATGTAACGCATGAAACTACCGTTGTATCGGGGGGAAAAATATACTTGTCTATGAAGAAGGGAAAAGTTTGTTGGCCTCTTTTGCAAAACTAGACTTGCGATGAGGCTGTGCCGTTTTCTTCACCGCGTATGCAAAAACATACCCTTCTCTGGGCTAGAGGGAATTCTTTAGCGGCATCGCTGTCAGCAGGGTCAGTGTGAAGTTACATAGTTCACGAGATGTCACTGAAGAAATTGTGCTTCCTGCAGAGCAAACCTGCTCCCTTCATGGCTCAGAGAAGTGCTGGGTCTCGCCCCGTTCTGCTTTCCCTCCTCTTGGTTGTCCCATGTGTTCTTGGTGGAGGTGCAAAGTCTTGCCGTTGCAGGGGCTTTGCGTAAAATTACTCCCCCACCAACTGGTGGAAACCGGGGAGCTGTGCAGGTCTTGCCTAAAATCACCTGACAGAGGTAGAGTTGCCAGCAAGTAGAGCCCGGTGGTAAATGCTGCCCCTTTCTGTAGCTGGCAGGAGTGCCTTGTCCGTAGCCGTGTCACACGCTGCCATTGCGAAATACCGCGCGTGGTGTTTGGCAGCTGTTCCTCGGCAGCCCCGTGCAGTAGGTGCACACTGCTCTGCAGGTGCTGCGCTGCGGTGAGTCAGAGCAGGGAGCTGACACCTCCTTCTGGGATCAGGCCCTGTTTTACTCTGCAAACATATTGCCTAATAAGAAAAAAAAAAAAAAGGTTTTTCCTTTTTGTGCGTGTTTATATTGTAACGCCTTACTTGGATCTACATTTGTCTCAACAGATCCTAAGGAATTTTAGCTCTGTTCACATGTCAGGAGTGGAATTAAAAAACATGGGGCAGCAAATCCTGGGCAGTTACCCTGTGCACTTTCACTTGGCTGAGGATGTGGATGAGAGAGGAGGATACAAACGCCCAACGTACCTTGATAACCTGGCTATCCACCACTGCTTCTCTAGGTGTGTTGCCATACATGGAACTCATGGCCTTCTGGTAGGAGACATATTTTATTAGTACCAAGTTAATTTCTTTGCTTAGGCACTGCTAAACAGTAAGAGCCATTTGTGATACAAAGAGAAATCAGAATACTGAAGCAAGGCTTTTTTTTCCCCAGGAAATGTCCTGACTTGTCAACTTCGTTTGACCAGTATTCAGGTTAGGACTGTTGCTCTGGTAGTGCAGCTCTCTGAAATGAAGTTCAGCTTCCTAATTAATATTATTAACGGTGTGACCAGATATAGTGAAATCTTTGCCGTGGTTATTCTGGACAGTTTGTGATAATAGGAACTTTCATTTAAAATGAAAGCAATGGACCTTTACTGGTCCTGACTGAAGCAGGGGACCTTTAATTTGCAAAGGAGATAAAAAAGACAGGGGTTGTTCAAGTCAGGGCGATGTGAGATATATCCAAAAATATTCACATGACAAAGGGAATGAAATATGAGAGGGACAGACCCAAACAGACGCTTCAGTGCCAAAAAAGCCCTCAGGAACTTGGCTTTGACCTAGATCCTCACAAGGGCATTGTGGAGAGGAACTTAAAAAAACCCACAAAAAAGCCATATGTGACCCAGCTGGAAAATACAGATTCCTGCTCCAGTCCCGACACGTCCAGTTGCTACGTGCTCTGCAAGACCCTGAACGGTGTTTTGGTGTCCGTGGGCATTTCCTCATTCACCCGATGTGTGCTCAGGCAGAGGCACTCCCTGACCCACCCATCACCTCCCGCGTTTTTCCTGACAACTTTTTCTCAACCCTGGACATAAAGCTGTGCAAGACACGACATAGATGCACTCTGGTGGGACCCTTGTGTGAAAGGGTCCTCCTGAAAGGATGTGTTCACAAAAATGTGATGCTGGACTTGTACAACTGGGAGCACTTTTCACGTATCCTAAACTGGATTTGCAGTGTCCAGACCACTCAAAATATTGATTGCCTTCTCATATACGTGATTTGCTCTGGCTGTAGAGCCTGCTGTTGTGTAGAGCCCTTAGGTGGCAGGAGGCTTGCCCAGTATGTGTGGATATGGTTTAACTTGCTTTCTCTTCTCGTTGGTATTAAACCTCTGGAACTGAAGGAACCTGCCGGGGATGAAAAATTAAGCCCTGCATTAATATTGGTCCTGAGAAGAATGGTGCACGCTCTTGCTCTTTATCAGAAGTGAGGTTTATCTGGATGCGTGGGATGCAGTAGTTGTGAAATCAAGAATCCGAGTGTGAGAGCCAGCCCCCCTGCATCTGACTGCTGGGGGCTTTGAGTTCATGAATCAGTGAATAGATTTTATAGCAAAGGTTAAATATGTGATTCTGTGGAAGAATTGTGTGGTTTCAATACAGTCATTGAGATATAAAGTAATTAAAATGTAATAAAAAGCCTCGCTTTAAAACAAATTAAAATAATTTGCAGTTCCAGAGAAGAGCATGTACATCAGAGCAAGGCAGTTAAATAACATAGATGGGTACCCGTTTTAGCATTAGATTATGAAACTTCAGCCCTTGAGGCAGAATAAACCAGATAAGTGGTTTTTCCCTCTCCTGTTTTGAGGGTTTAGAGGATGTAATTGTAGAAGTACGTTGCTGGAGTGCTGTGGCTTGTGCTTCGCTGCCTACTGGCCACGCCGTGCTGTCTGCAAGACCCTTCTCCCATCTGCTGCTCCCGTGTGCCAGGCTTGTGCCGCTTTGCCAGCCGGCGGCAGCGACGCACACAGCTTGGGTTACTCACCGTGGCTGGGAAGCAGGCTGCGACATGCCTCTCGCTGCCCTGGCGCACGTCAGGCGTACACGGGCTACTGTAGTCTTTCATGTCTAATGTTGCAGTGCATAAAGGTCACTTATATTGTGTTGCTGAACTATATATAATTCAGCGTTTAGAGGCATCTTAATCATCTGGTGTTGGATACGCCAGTGGGGCTGTAGCCTGCGTTGTGGACAGTGTTTCGTGCTGACACATACAGTAATACGCTACTGTCACGGTGCCGCAGGTGGGCTCTCATTTCCAAGCTTTGGTTCCTATCTGTGATACGCCAGAATTGATCAGTTATTGAGGTTTTGATCTAATGGCACGGGCCCTTCTCTTTCAGTAAGTGATCTTTAAATTATGTTATTTCTGGTTAGGAGAGTGATCAATATAGTTTTGTGTATGTAAGTTTTCAGGGCTGTCATGCGATTCTGAAGCTGTGAATAATCATATTACTTAAATCTAAAATCCAGTTTCGGATACAAGGCTGACTTTTCATGCAGCTGTGTGAAGAACAGATTAGCCAAACTTCAGCTCAATTCAGAAGAATGAAACTCTACAATTGAAATGCTGTTTAAAACAGCGAGCAGTTTGTTGTCACAGTTTCTTTCCAAAAATAGAGTTCTGTGGCCTCCTTAGCGCAGCTCCTGCCCGTCATTTGGAAGGGTAGAAGTAGCCAGGATTACTGTTCTTAGCAGGTTGGCAAGGACATCTGCGTTTTTATCTAAATCCACTTCCTACCTGTATTTCCAAGGCTCAGCTGGCAGGGACACGTCCAGTGCCGCTGCAGGTAGGTTCTCTGTTACCCTCCTTGTAGCTCACTCCGAGCTACTGTACCTGCGTGCAGGGTCTTGGTGGATTTCCAAAACTGTATCGGTTAGGAGTTGGGTACCTGGCTGTGTTGCGCCTTATTTTTAACTCTCCCTGGAACACCTCATTAGGGCAGAAACAAGAGCAGCAGATGACACGTTTGAGGGCTGACTGCCAGGAAAACAATGAAATCCAGTGGAGATATACCTATGGGGACTATGCTGTTTGTGACTCCAGATGTTATGTACAGTTGCAGCCCATCAAGGGGAAATCACAGGATATGAGCCGGAAATGGATTTCGCTCAAGTGTCCCTCTGTATACAGAAATAACCAAGTAGGTTAATATTAGTTAATCTTGCAGTCTGACACAGACATAACTCTGACGTCAACAGGAATTTTCTATGCCTGAAGAGCGAATAAGTATGCTGACAGGGATCATCTGAGTACAAAGTTACGGTTTCAGTAAGATTTAGTAACAAATAGCTGGTATTTTAGCTAGCCCGATTTAGTATTTACATTTAAAAGAAGGATTTCTGAATTTATCTTCCTAAGACTGTACATCAAAGGAGTTTTGTGCTAAGTCCTCTTGGTCAAATTAGGGTTTAATGCAATATCCCTGTGCATGCCAGTTCATATTAAATAGACTGAAACAGTAAAATACCGTCTCTGCCCAAGCTGATCGTTACAGGAATGAAGTGGCCCTGCGCCTCTTGAGAGTGGAGGAGAAAGAACAGAAACCTTGTTAATATAAATTATTTCACATGGTGCATTTTAAAGAATTTCTTATTTTTTTGGGGAAGTGTTGCAGTCATGAAAATTTCTGGATTAACCATCCTAACTTGTTGGCTTATCACGCAAGACACACTTATCTTTAGGCAGATATTTACTCCATGACACTGAATCAAATATTCTCTCTTAGAGCTGAGGGCAGTTTTAAATCCAGTATTTTGCAATTTTCCTTTAATTATGCATGTGATCTTCCGCAGAGTAATTTTAATAGCAGTTTCGCTGTATAAGAAGATGAGTCCACAGTTCTGCAAACTGCATGTAGTTCGAGTTAGCTCCAGGACTGATGCCTGTGGAGGCACTTCTCGCTGGGCAGAGGTGTGGCAAAACCACTCCGCGAGTGTTTCGGGAAGTTATGGATAAGCAAAGCATATCAGTTACAGTTCCTACTGCTGTTAGCATTGCGATCTATGGCCTGTATACTTTTTTCCCAGGTAAAAGACACCATTGGCTACGACACTCTGGGGCACTGTTTCTTCCTCGAAGACGGGACGGAGCAGCGCAATACATTTCATCACAACTTGGGCCTCCTCACGAGGTCGGGGACGATCTTGCCTTCGGATCGCAATGAGGCTATGTGCCTTGCCATCCGCAGCCACGTCTACGGGAATTACGTTCCTGTGCCGAGCACCGACTGCATGTAAGTGCTCCGGGAGCTGTAGTCAGGTTTTGCACTTACGTTGCGCTTTATAGCTGGGTCCCAAAGAAGGCTGTGGTGAAACTTTTGAAAGCTGCTATTTGATATTAAATGAAAAATTGCTATTTGATATTAAATGAAAAATTGTAGCTTCTTCTACCATTTCTCATTTTAAAATAATTTAGCCGCTTGACCATGTTTTGCTTCTGAAGACGTCTGTTAACACGTGCATGAATCCTAAGCAAGACATCTTTGCTGCTGGTTATTCCTGTCGCTCTTTCCTGAGAAGCATAAGTATGTTAGAGCACTTTGCTCGTTTCTGAACCCTTTTCGATTCTTTTTAAGTAGGATGTTGAAGGCTCCATGAAATCTGTCTGATAAATGCAAGTTGCTTCAGCCCTGGTGTAGGCTGGCAAAAATATCGCTTACTACAAAGGGAGTTTTTGCCTTTTTTCACCAGGGCTGAATTGGTGCTGGAGCATCTAGAGTAAATTGGTCAATAGGACATGAGTGCATGAATATCTAGACTACATCAGGAGATTTAGTGAGAATGCAGAGATTAGCATAAACTACAGTGAGCATCATTTAACAATAAACAATATCCCGATATAGCTGACCGAAGTTAGCTTCTGTTTTGGAGACTGATGAGCTGTAACATGGGCACTCGGGGACCCAGGTATTTTGGGTCTGGCTAGTGTTTGCAAGCAAGAACACAGTTTAGCCACGGAAATTTGTATTTTCCTGTTTTCTGGAAAAGGATGCGGTGGCCAAACTCTACTTATTTTAATTTGCATAAATAATCCAACCGAATTAATTACAATTATTGTTGCTGAAAAGCTAAGGTTGCTTGTATGGTTAATACAGATTTATTTTGCATCTATTTAGTGGTTCTGTTAATCCAAAGGAGTGTGGATTCTTGATTATTTAATAGTTAAGGTGGATAAAAAATGATTGAGATTTTCTGCTTAGAATGATCAAATTAATTGGTACGATTATGAGAAAAGGTTTACAGTGTTTTTACATGTGGTCTTTATTACTGCAAAAGATGTTATCAAATGAAGTAAGACAACAGATGACAATGTTTTCATAGCTATATCTGGCTTCTGTTTGTGCCACTGCTGATCTTTCTTCTGAAGCAAAAACTCCTTATTTGAACAAATGTCAAAATAGTATCTCCTTCATCTCCTGCTTAACGAGCCATTTGCAGCTTGCAAGGACATTCGTTTTGTTTTCCACGTAGAAGCTTCATCAATCCATAGAGAATCCCCTACCTCCTGCCATTGCCCCTGAAGTTCCAAAAAACAAACCAGAAGTTCACTTTTCAGACATTTTCCAAAGCTGCTTAACTTAAAAAAAAAAAAAAGATGACATTGGGTTTCCTTGAGCTCCACTTAACAGAGCATGGATTTTGTGTTAATGGTCTCATATAAAATACAATAGGTTCAGCATGTGGCTCCATAAATGAACACGTCTGACATCACTAGATGGTTTCTTTTCCTCAAAGAGTATCATTAAAAGGTTGTGTGGAGTTTTAAAGTCAGTAGGAGAGTTGTGGCTCAAGTCCATGAAAATGTATCCCTTCCTGTTTGCTAACTGCTTAGGATCGTTTTGATTTTGATTTTTCAGGGCTGTCAGCACATTCTGGATTGCAAATCCGAACAACAACTTAATAGAGAATGCAGCAGCTGGTGCTCAGGTAAAATCATTTAACAGCAAGAGCTATACTTCGCCTCCAGTTCCCATATATTCTACCCTTATTGATATCATTAGCGCGAGGGCAATGAATTTTTAGTTAGTCATCATAAAATTTGGATATGTATTTCTGCAACCTTTGTCTTTGTTAAGAACAAGTATTTGCCTACAGTTCTCACACTGATTTCTCTCACAACTGTGGCTGGAAATGGTGTGTGGTGACTCTTACCAAATGTTGATTTTTATTAGTAGCTAATAGTTAAATGCCCAATAAAATTTTATATTTTTATATATAAAAATATATACTCTCTCCTTGTTATTATCTCTGACGTTTATCCAAATCATGTTTGTGTTTAATGTGCCTGTATAGAGAAGGCTATGTTTTCTAATAAACCACCTGAATTTCACCCACAATATATGCATTTTTAAAACCCATGTGTATGTGCCGCGAGGGCCCACTGTCCATGCCAAAGGATAAGTCGGGAGGTGTAAGAGCACGGGCTGGTGTGTGTCCCCTGGGACTCGCACGTGTTTGGCAGGCTCAGTTAGAAATCTGGCCGGCATAGTGGGAAACCCTAAGTCCCCAGGATAACCTGTATCATCAATTGCAGCGTCCCATTTCTCAGACCTCTCTTTGTCTTTTAGGATGTTGGGATATGGTACATCTTCCACCGGGTTCCAACTGGACAGTCTGAGGGGCAATATCCAGAGGGACAGGCTGAACATACCCCCTTGGGAGTATTTTACAACAACAGAGTCCACTCCAATTTCAAGGCACGTGGATGATCTTTGTATGTTACTACCAATAAAATAGTATGGCGTAGGGCTGACCATGTGTGGTGCTCTGAAATCAGATGACCATGGGTGTCTTCCATTTTGATAGTGGTCTTTTAACACTATATTAAGAGACAATCAACTTTTGGGGATGATGCTCTTTCTAACGATCAAAGAGGGAGCTGAGCAGAATGGGGCTCCCATTTCAGGTGCTTCAGCTGGGTGCCTGTGTTAGAGGGGATGTGCCCTGGCCTTAGTTACACCTATTAAATCTCTAAGTGAGATTTAAGGAATGACAGGCAGGACACTGAGTACTGCGGTTGGCCACAGTGGTGCAAGGGTACCAGGGGGATGAGCAGAAGTCGTTTGTGCCAGGGCCTGCTCATCACCTGTGAAAAACGAGACCGAGATTTCAAGGGTAATTCCAAGAAAAACACTTCCCCCCCCAACTGTTGACATGAAAACTTAACCTATATGCTATAAAAAGCATTTTTAACTTATTTCTCAGGATTCTAGATTGAAATCAGTGCTGTTTTCTGTGCCTTGTATATTTTACGTCTTGGTCCATGGCAGCTGCTGCTCTAGCCCAAAGTCTTTAACTTAGCTACAGCGGCTCATGTTCTCTTTTGACTGTCGGGGGACTCGTCACTTTTTATTTAAAGCCTTACTTCTTAACAACACTCTTTTTCCAAAAAGTTGTCAAGAGCTTGGCAGAGTCCCCTGTTGCTTTCTGCGAGGGAGGGAGAGAGTGGGAGTTCAGTGCCTTGCTTTGGGTCAGAAGGCAGCCCAAAATGCTGATGCATACCACATGGCAGGGCAGGCTCTGTCCTGCCTTCAGCGTGCTACATCCTGTGCTAATGTCACGCTGAGCAGTGCCAAGTGACATCGAAAGGGAAAAGAAAGCCCAGGCTGCAGCCGCTCGCCGTGCCTGCACGCCCCGGCTGCCCACGTTCATTGATAAAAATCTGGGCTTTCTGGTCTCTGTTGGGCGGTCTGTTAAAATAATTGGAGTTGCGTGCATTTTCAGGCTGGTTTGTTTATTGGAAAAGGAGTAAAGACAACGAGAGCCAGCGCTGAAGATCCCAGAGAGTATCTCACTGTCGATAATGCCAGGTAAGCACATGCTGTATGGCTAAGTATTTTGGATAGTTGTATTGCTGCTTGGCTTCTGCATTGTATTTAGCAGATCATTAATGCCTCATTATGGCCGGAGCATCTGAAAAAAACACACAAGCTCTCTCTGATGTGCCGTGGCAAATACTTCATAGCTATGCACTGAATTGTTTGTGTTATTGCTGACCAAAAATGATACACGGGCACTTGGGGTTATGAGGACTAAGCAGTGAAGCACGTGAAAGGGGATCCAGATCCCATTATTCCGTTAGTGGGCTTGTAAACTCCAACATTTATTATTAATTGCTTAAAAGGACTTACAACTGAAAGATGACATAAGAGACTGCTGAGAGTGGTCTAGGATTAATGAGGAAAAGAAAGTAGCCTCAAAGCTTTTTGCCAGCTGCTTTAAAATCCCTGAGCCTCCTTTCGCAGAGTGGAAACAGGTAAACCAAGGCCATTTTCTCGCTCGCTGCAGCCCTGTGGGTCTGTGTGAGGAGGATGTGGCAAAAATCAGCCACTGCTCCTGGTCAAGCCTTGGCTTTTTGCCTCCTCCATCATACCCTCTCAGTGCTCCCGCATGGCTGAGAGGAAAGGGCGACTTTGCCTCCCTTTGTGAGACTTCCCTCCCCGGGCCAGCCCCTTGGGCACTGAGGTGGCACGTCCCTCGGGACATCAGCTGGAAGAAGTAGGAGGTGAGGGTAGACTCAGAAAAAGCAATGGTGATTTTTTCCCGAACACGGCACAAGTCTACCGTGAACAGCCAGTGTGGCAAGAAATAGCCTGAAAGTAATTGGGAAGCGCCCGATTCCCAGGGCGAATCCTTTTTCCGTATGACAGCTTCTCTGTCAGCAGAGACAGAAGCATATGGAGGCCTGGCCTGTACATGCAAGGAAAGCAGCTCCAACTACTCCGTTATCTTTGCTGAATGAGATTCTTGAAAGTGCCTAATTGATTTTCTAGCATCAGTGCAGGGATTCTCAAGGGGCCTTGTAAGGACAATTACAAAAGGACCCAAGTGACTTGGGAAAAATGATTTCTATGCCTCTAAATCACACTGAATCAAATTAAGGAGTAACCATGGGCCCACTGAAGTCTAGCGAGAAATCTCCTGTTGGTTTCACTGGGGCCAGAATTTCACCCTTATGAGTGTTTCTTGTTTTCTGCTTTGTACCAAAGCACGGAGATGAAATCAAGCTAATAGCCTGACTCTGAACCAGGGCATATCACCTCTTTAGGCCTATCCACTGATATTTGGAAGCCAAACGAGGTCTGCCAGGCGCTACCTCCTCTGTCTGAGGTCGGTTCCTATGTCTCCTGTGCCGCATTAACTAAGCTCCTTGCTTCAGGTTTCGCCCACATCGAGATGCTGATCCTGAAAAGCCGCGAGTTCCTGCCGTGATTGATGGTCTTATTGCTTTTAAAAATAATGACCATGGGGCCTGGGCCAGGGGCGGCGACATTATTTTCCGCAACTCGGGGTAGGTTACTGTAATTACGTGTTATATCATTCCCCTCGTGGCAGACATAAATAGGTCTCCAGGCCAAACTCACTGCAGACATTCCTCCTCATTTACACCGTTGTGTTTCTTCTGTCCCAGGTTTTCAGACAATGGAATTGGACTCACTCTGGCAAGGTAATTTCTTAAAATCGACCTTTCTCCAGTTTTTTCCCCCAGTGTAAGAGGCTCAAGAATGGAAGCTGAGACACTCCCCTGGTAATTCTTGTAAGACACGAGAAAACCTCACGTTTCCCTCCCAGACCACATCAAGTCTTCCCTGCACAGCCGTTAATACAAGGGGCAATTTAGCCTTTCATTCTCTTTGCCTCAGCATGTCTGGGGAATACATCGTAATTGCTGAATATTTCCTTTTGGACGGTAGGTCCTGAACCAGTAGACTAAACATCTGGCTCTGTGTTTGGGGAGACTTTTCTTCTGCTCTGGCCTGGTGGAGCAGCATCACCCATAGCTCGTGTGCTGCCAGGACAGGGTGGCTGGGATGGTCCCACGTGGTGGCACAGCAGGTCTCCTGCCTCCTCTGCTGGTGTCTACCGTGCTCCTGCTGCTCTCATCTTGACCCCTCTTGCAAAAGACACGCAAAAATAAGCCATGTCCAAAGCCCACTGCAGGCAATGAGAATCAGTGAAGCTCTCGCTTTAGGGATGTAGCTAAAAATTTATGAAGCAACTCGGTATAGAGCAATTTTATACATATATATATATATATCGGGTAGAGCTGGGTTTACCCAGACTAAGTTACCTGTATTACTGTTGCCCGAGCACTAAGCTACCTCCGCACTCACTTGCCGGTTTCTAAAGAGATTTTAAAGCAGGTTGTTATATCAGTGGATGCACTTTTTCCCAAATTAAGAAAGAAATTCTACTGTGTCTGTGGTGTAATTAATAGTGTTAATGAATCGGTTGTGGTGTGCTGCATAGTTACCTGGTGTTTCTTTGCCTGCTTGTAGTGATGGGACTTTCCCGACAGATGAAGGCTCCAGCCTGGAGGTTACGCGCTCCATTTTTGTTGGAGAAAGCAGCAACTTTGGCTCCCAGGGAGGCCAAAACAGCTACTGGGGAAAAGGGGCAAATGGAGAATACAGAACGCTGCCCAGAAACAAGTGAGTTATTCTTCTGCCATTTCTTCTTGGCGTTAGCATAAGCTAAAAGAAAAGCCTCAGGAATGAATGTGAATGTGACTACCAAAGAGTAATTTATACCGGGTGTTTAAATTATTGTACAGGCCAGAAATAATAAGTATTCGAATAAACTCCCTCTTCAGGCCAACAGCTTGAGAGCATTCCTGACTGAATGTGTTTGATTTAATTTTCTGCTTAATTTATTAGTCACTGGAGAATGGATTAGAGGATCTGAAAGATACCAAATGGCTTTTGTGTAGTGCTTCAGTAGCACAGTGCCGAGCTGATGGTGCAGCTCTCTTCCACCGTGCCACCGTCCCTCCTGCCAGCGTAGCTGGGCAAACGTGGCCGGTTTCACAAAGGAGAAACCATTTTTCATTATTGCATCTTATTTCTCTGTCAATAGCTGTATGTTATTTTCTATTTTGATAGCAGCACAGCCTCCTGTCTAGCAGCTGCGGTGCCTACCCACATCCCCACAGCAAGGCGTGCTTCCCCAAGCCTAAATTCTACCCTAATGTATGTTTTTGGTGACGTTCACCAATCATTAATCCCTCTATGAGGAATATAAAGTTAAGGAATAAGCAGTACTCAGCAGACATGCCACGCACACAGCCCTGACTATACATGTCTCAGCCATAAGCGACACTGGAATGGGATCTGTGTAGGGCAGCAAGAATAATCAGAGCTATCCTCAGTTATTATCGGTGGTGTTGTGTTAATTGCAATTGCAAAAAAGCTCCTTTGCCGTTCAAACAAGCTCTGATCATCTGTGATATTGTTAAGCAATGTACTCTTGGAAAGGAGTCTGCCAAAACATCTGATATCTGTCCTTTCATTTCACCATAGTGCAGAATGGGATGTGGGGGTTGTACCAGACCCAACTACTGGGATAACAGCTCTGGAAATGGAAGAAGAATTATTTGGTCAAGAAACACTGTTTGTGCCTGGTGTTTCCAATTGGCAAAGTGTTTCTGGATCTCTGGAGCCAACCAGTAAGAAAAAACATCAGGGCTGGGGGGGAATCTGGGTCTCGGTGACCCCCAGGCTGAGAGAGCCTGTGTGCCCATGTGATGTCCATTTTGCGGCTTTCGTGTCTGAACAGCTCTTTCTGGACTCTGTAGGCATTGACCTACCCTTCCATGCCACTACTAGCCAGCTTCATTACCATCTGCAAAGCTGATGCAGGCCACCCTTTAATCACACACAACCGGGGCCAAGCAAAACTTGGCACCTTCTCAAAACAAACCGTGGAAGAGGCAGGTCCTTACCTGGGACTCCAGTGGTGTCTCCTTCAACACTGATGTCTTGACAACATGTCCATGGACTGATGCTGCAGCAATCACTTTTCTTTACGAAATGCTGTGGACTAGGTCCTAGGGATCTCGTGTGAAGTGGCTTGTATGGAGAGGAGAAACTGTGCTGCACCACTTGGTACTTGCTTCCAAGGAGACACTGTTGCCTCCAGGGAGTCTGACTGATGTAATTTTTTCAATCATGCTGATGTTTTCCTGAGAAACCTGTCTATTCTGGAACAGGGAACCTGATGGCAATGCTGCCACACAGCCCTTTGGGTCTTCCTCATGGTGATACGCCCCTGGGTGGCTGGGGACAAGGGTTTTAAACTGCTTCACCCCAGCTTACAAGACTTAGGCAAGCTGTATGAGTCTTTTTTTTTTGGCTCTTGAGCCTTATCCTGTAGAGGATGTTCAGCAGAGTTTCATCTTTCGTTAACTGTGTAATGAGCATCCAGATCCCAGTTTGGGGAAAAGAAAGGTGGTTTAGCTACTTGTTAATATCTTTCTATGCCTTCAGGAGAAGACTCAGAGTTTGCCTAAGCTTTTAACACAGGATTGTGTTTGTTTTTAAATCTCACAGGACGTTCCCTATTCGTGGATTCCAGATTTATGATGGGCCTGTCAGGATGGCAAAATGCACTTTCAAGAAGTTCACCCCGACCGTTGACAGATACTCAAGTGCCATTGGGTTCTTCATGAAAAACTCCTGGCAGATAAGCCCCCAGAATAATGTGTCGCAGATCCTGATGGAGAAAAGTGTGAGTAAGAAAAGCAGGAAAAAAAAATAGACGCATTGTTAGGCACAAGTTTTTGAAGTTTTTGGAAGCGGTGAGATATTTATCCTAGAGCAGGAATTTCCAGGCAGTGGTGCATGTTACATCAGTGCATACCACCAGTTCATTTTGCAGCATTTTTTTTTTTTTTTAAATTAAGTTTATTTATACGCCAGTAAAATGTGAAGGTATCTTATGCCTGGGCAGACACACATTAAAAAATCTGCATTAGAGGAAGATTTCACCTTGTAACCAGAAAATCCAGAACATCACTCTTAGCTGGTGCAGCTTTACCAGCTTTTATATGCTGACGACCTGGCCTCAGAGGTTGAGGGAAACACAAATGAGATGTCAGGAGGCAGTAAGCTGCAATGCAATTCTTATACAGAAATAAGCAAATGCACTTAGAAGCAAAGCCATGGCCCAGTTTCTGGGGTCGGCAGTGAAATTCCTGTTGAGCACAACAGGGACTTCCCTTGAGCAGTGACAGCAGAATGGGGCTCTCTATCTCTGCCTTGGCAGGAGCCGCAGGGTGCTGAGCAATTCCCGTCCTTGTCCTGGATTCCTGCAGGGATTGTGGCCCTGCACATTTGGCTTGGGAAATGACAGATTCCACCTGGCTCGCTCCCAGGGATCATAACCTCTCCTTAGCTTTTTTCAAACAAGGTCCATGCTTGTTAGGATGTCCATGAACTGTAGTAACTTTGGCTTGAGGTTTGGCTTTATCTTGAGGAAAATTTCCATTGCTCTGGGATTGACCAATATCACTCCCTCTGGCAAGCAGTTAGTTTGTCTGTCCCCTCTCTGGTACACTTTAGACCAACAACAGGAGGGTATTTCATGAAAGGATGATGTTGATTGGAGTCATTTGACTGCTCCTCTAAAGAAAACACAGTTCCTGTGCATTTCAGTAAAGACATCTTAGTTACCTTAGATGCTTTAGGGAGCTTTGGAACAAGACTAAGGGCTAATTTGCTGTACCTTCTTTATGCCCTCCCTTGGGGAAATGGCTATGAGATGATCATGGGGAACGTGAATGAGAAAATCAACCTGGAACCGGGGAGGGGAGCTTAGAGAAAAATGTGTGATGAAAAAGTTCGATCGGTGGACTGGAAGAGAGTGGAAATTTTCCTCCAGTAATGGATGTAGGACTCTGTCCAACAGAATGGTTGCAGACAGATGATATCTGTGCACATTAGCAAAGGGGATGATTACCTCTTGAACGGCTGAAAATGCAGCTGTTTAGTACAGTTGCACCATTTGAGGCCAGTGAGCCTGTTAAATATCCCAGCATTTTTTGTCTGAGAGGAAGTTTAGTACTGCAACGCCTTTAAGATCTGAGGTTTTCAAGGTAAAAATGGTCAGAAGACTTACTAAATATTTCTGCAAAGCAAATTAAAATGGTACAGTGTCAGCCTATTACAAAAACCCTAATTACATTATCCCAATAATTATTTATTGTATCTACATTTCCAAGAAATATCAATTTCTGAAGTTGGTATTTTGCCAACTTAAAAACCATTTATGTTTGTAGCCACCTGCATCCCAGCACTTTTCACTTTGATTCTTTTTTATCTGGATTGAACCCAGGCATGCTAAATCTGATTTCAGACTTGAAGGACCACGGTTAGTTTATTGTTTTGTTGCTAATTGCTATACGGGACGATACATCTTTGACTAGTTAAGATAGAGCCTGTATACTGTTTTAATTAATTTTCCATCTCCAATCTAAATTTTATTACTTTTTAAAGGGTAGCTAAGTACTAATTCCCTAAAGGACAATCATTTTACAGTTGTTTTTTAAGAAGAAATTAAACATTACTGAAAGTTGTATAGTGATGACAAAACTATTAGTCATGCTGAAGGAATAATTGTATAATTAATCAGACTAATCAGCAGATTGGTTAGACAACAAAATGATAAAGCCAGTCAGGTCTTGTTTAATTCCAGCATAAAAATAACAGTCAAATAGAACAGAAGACCTAAACATTACGCTCCATAAAAAGTATTCTAGTTGCCTTTCCGTTGACAAACCTAAATCTCGCATATTAAGATATCTGTGCATTTATCAACAGCAAAATTATTGCTAGGCTTGTTTGTTTGTTTGTTTTTAAAAGGGTGCTTTGAAAAAGTTATTTCAAAGCAGTGGAAGCAGTAGTTGGTCTTAACCCAGCTGAGGGCATGACTGACGGTTGTGGTCTCCTGTAGATCTGGTTACTGTCAGTCAGTAGGACTTGGAGAGCTCAAAGGAGATGGCCCCAGCCCAGAACAGAGCCATGCCCAAACAGGACACTTGTGTATAATTTCTTAAGAAGACCTGACATATATCTTTGTAGTCACAAAATAGCAACCCATTCATCCCTCTGTCCTTTTTCTGCACAGCTCCTGTAGAGTGAAGTGAGGAGCAAGAGGTTGTACGTGACCTTTTGGGCTCCCATGAACAAGGCCACCTCCAGCAGGTGCAGAAGACACAAACTGTCCCAATTCACATCCATTGCTAATAGTCCCTCTGGTTCTTTTTTCCCTGCAGCCAGGAGCTTAGGGTGGATTCAAGCCTATTCTACTCCTAGCTGTGCCAACACTATGGCATCTCTGAAATTACTTGTGCCGAAGAAATCCCAGCGGTCTGTGTCGGGAGGGTTTGTGGTCCCCAGAAGAGCTCAGAGGGGCCAGCACTGGCTCCTGGCTGTGGTCTAGCGACTCCCATGGGATTGCAGTCCTGCCTAGCTAAGAGATGGGCGCTTCCTCATGTTGCCTTTACTATGTTTAGCCTGTGTTGGCTTAGTGCTGGGTTTCTGCGTCAAAGCAGAAGTTTGCAAACAGTTCACGATGGGAAAAAGAAAAGCAGACACTGAGTTAAAGTGCAAGTCTCTTATCCCCTGAAAAAGAGGGCAGCAAAAATAAAAAAACCCCAAACCCTAAGGAGACTCCTGACCAAAGGGAACTTGCAGGGTGAGGGCTTGCATCACTCCAGCAGAGTAAAAGCCATGCTAACAAGGGCGGAGTCCTTGGGTGGTAAAATAGAGGAAGATTCACACTGGTTGAAAGTGGTTTCCTTAAAATGATAACAGTGATATGGCTTTTTCTGGCAGCTTGTGCCAATACTTGAATTTTGGAAAAAGTTGCAAGTTATTACGGTGTTTTCCAGTACCTTATTAATTTTTAATATAGAAAGTGTTTTCCACTGCGGTCTTCAGGACTTGTCTGCAGCTGTGTTAGGTGTGCTGCCTTTGGACAGATCGAGTTAGCATATTCCTAAGAGATTACGTACTCACATAACCATCATCTGCCAGGTCTCCCTGTCAGGCTTCAGACAGGTAATTCAAGTAACCTTTATACCCTATCACTCCCAGGAAGTCCACACCTAATGAAAATGAGGTGTCTGAGTAGTAGTGTGGTAGCTAGACATGACCTGTCTCTGCACCCTCTTCTGGCTCATTCCTAGCTCCACATGGGCATACCTGACAAGCTGAATCTTTTCCCTGTTCATGCGTGTTCACTTAGAAAAAAATACATGTTGCCATAGCTGTAACTGCAAACTCAGTGCACCCCGACCCCTCAGTGTACAAAAGTAAGGTAACCTTGAGACTTATACAAGAAGTGACACTGCTCATTAACATTTCCATTTCGTTTCTGACTTGCAGACTTTTTAGAGGAGAATGTTAGAGATCAGATCAGCGTTAGCACCAAAACTGTCTGCCGCTGGATGGAAACACTGAGAGTGTTAATCAAATGTAAGCTGTGCTGGCTGTGCCTGAGTTTGTTTTGAAGTACAGCTGACTGTTCTCCTCCCCAGTGAAGTGCCCGTTTTCATATTCAACTCCAGAAGTGCGCTGTCACGAAGTATTTATAATGGAGCTTTGAGCTGCAGCATGGTGTTTACATTTTTTTAATGTCTCCTCTTTTATAAATTAAAATGGAAGAAAAAAGACAACTTTTGGGATCCTCCTGCTTTGCCAAGTAGCCCTTTGCGCAAAAATTTCCTGCGGTGCAGTAAGAAAAGTTTTTAAAACACTCAGAAATACACATCAAATTTCCATGTGTCTGAGCCTCCTCTAAATGAGACTGCTTCAGGTGTTTGTTTATGAGACTCATACTTAGACAAGAAGATGGCAGAAAAATGGTCCTAGGCTCTAATTTAATTTTAGAGGAATAAAGACTTTTGTTCTGCAAGTAGTTCTTGCTGCAGTGGTCGTTCTTTTTAAGCCAATGGGACTTTCTACCTAACTCAGAATCACAATGACCGTCCTATTCTAAGTTCTGTTTATTATTGTTAAAATAAAGCTTTTAAAGCCCTTAGTAAACTTGCAGCCTAATCCTGCTGACCCTAATTCTTACTTATGTGCACAGTCCAATTAAAATTATTTGGGCTAAATGGACCAAATGACAGTCCTTCGGGTTGGCGTGATCCAGTTGTTAGTTATGCCGCCTGCTTTTATACACATTGCTGCAGGATTCATTCAGAGTGCTTGACCTGGAGTAACTGTTTTCTTGATTACTTCAGAACTTAATCGTCGCACGCTGTGATCACTTTCTCTGCATACATTAAAATATTCCACGCCTTTTTGCTGAACATCTGCAGTTTCCTCGTTTTGCTGGATTTTCGTATCAGGACAGATTCTTTTACTTAGCTACTGAAAAATCTTGAAAACAGAGCTCTGCATAATGAAGATAATGCTGCTTCCTGTCATTTCTCTTTCCTAAAAGAAACTACTCAGGGGATATACTAGAATGTGCACAAGAGACAATTCTGAGAATTGCTGTCACTTTTATGAGTTTTATAAGGTTTTAGGGGAAGATTTAGAAAAAAAATAGGCACTCACAGAACTGCTTAGAACAGCCATTGAAAATATATGAGAAAGTTCACCAAATATCTAGTAATTTTTGTTTCTTTGATCACAGCTGCGATATTCCTCAGTAAATTTCGTAATCTTCCAGTACTTCCCTAGCCTTTGAGTCATCCTCTTCCTTTTGCCACTGCATAATTTATTGCTGTGTGATTTCAAGGAATACGTAGTTGTGCGGGTGCATTTCAAAGAACCAAAAGTCTAATTTTTGTGAAAATACCTCCTGGCATTAAGAAATGAGGGGGAAAGCCAATACAGTCAGAAATTTTTCTAAATGGAAGAGGCAAAACAAAACTCTTATTCAAACAATAGAGCTTTCTAGTGCTAGCTGTATCACTGTTTTGGCTGTTAAAACACTGCAAACCCAAGTCCTTACTTAGAGCTAACCAGTAATTTTTCTTCTTATTTTCTCCTGCTAGGTTGGACTGAAAGTGTTTTTTGGCAGATCAGGCCAGTGGTTTGGAAATAACGATAATGACGGTGACAAAACGTCTATCTTCCATGATCTGGACGGCTCAGTGACAGGGTATCCGGACACTTTCATAGGCAGAGCGGACAACTACCTGCTGCGGCATCCCGGGTGTCTCACTGTCCCGCGCTGGAACGGGGTGATGTGTACCGGGAAATTTGCACAGGTAATGGGGGGCGGCTGCAGGCAACGTCTCTGGGCGTGTTGGCTGGGTCTCCTCAGATACTCTGCTGAGGGGTGATGGAGTGAAACCTACTCAACACTCCATAAGAGGTGAATAATAAATTGGGTATAATTTTACTCCCCTCAGTGTTATCTGCCTAATTCCAAGGGCTCAGTAAAGCTCCTATTGTGCCGCTGCCTGCAACCCGTGGCTATAAGGAGCCCTGTCTCTTCCCATTGCCCACAAGAAGCTGCAAGTCGAAATTGAGTTGGGGGAAAGTTTGGTGTTTTCTAGTTCTTGCTTCCAGGCATTTGCCCACTCTGTCATGGGGCTCTGGTGGATAAGTCTGGTGGACCAAGTTTCAGTAATGGAAGATGTTACTCCTCTGATACTTCCCACTGCGTTCAGGATGGTGAAATGGGTGGCTGAGACACAAACTCACACTTATTTCTTATTTCCCATTCAGAAATCACTGGCTGAGGGATGGTCAGTCTTAGGCCAGGGTGGTCTTAAACCTTCGCGGCAGTTTTCTTCAGCACCCTTGAGTTAGAGACCTTAGCTGAGATGTCAACACCTTGGTAGAAGGGGCTGCAAATCCCAGGTAACCTTTCAGTAGGGAAGGAAGGAAAGAGGAGAATGGTAAATGGAGGGAAAATGTGACTCAAAATCAGCTTGTGGTTCATTGTATGTTGCTCAGTTTTCGACAAGACCTTTGTTTGTGGATAGAGCATACTGTAAATACGTGACTCACCACAGGTTTCACAGTCACCTGTAAGAGATCGCAGATGGCTCTCCTTGCTCCTCCACTTCTAAAGGATATTAATATATTTACAAAAAAGGTATCCAGGCCTGTTTTAAAACTCCAGTTACTTGGACATCTTGCCAGGTCTCCTCTCTCCTTGTGTTGAACAAGCCAAATATTAAGACTGCGTGTGGTGGGCGCACACAGCACAGCATCACATGGTTTCAGGGAGATTTCAGGTTGGAGAGTGGGTACTGGGAGTCCTCACACAAGATGTGGCTTTTGGAAGGACCATTATGTTCTCCTGACCGCTGAGAACAGCCCTGCACTGTCAAAGAAAGATTGCAGTGGGGTGCACTGCTGGATATGAAAGGCAGGAATGGAATATGAAGTGATCTTAAATTAAGATCAGAGTTCACGAGATGCCGCAGGTGTTATCTATTTATTTATTTATTAAGAGTCTTCTGTGCATTTGGGAGCATGCTGCAAACTCTTGTCTCACTGGGAGTCAGCAGACATTGCCCAGACATCAGCAGGTATGGCACAGGATCAAACTCTGCCTGAAGTCACTGAAGACTGGGCAGCATTAAAATTGCCTCGAGAGGAGCAGGCTGTCAGATTTCCCTTTGTAACACGCAGTTTTGTGAGCGTGGGGATTAGCAGAGCCTGATTTCCTACAGTTGCACCTCAGGATGGGTTTCAAACCTAGACTCATGGATTTTCCACGTTGGGAGATTTCTGAAGGTGCTTTCTCTGTGGCTTCTCTGATGTGTAGTAAGGTGTGGGCTTGCACTTTGGGTAGTCAGACAGAGCATTCTGTTCCCCTTTCTCCAAGGAACTTTATGCATGAAACTTTTAGGAATGCAATTATCTTTGAGACCTCTATGCATACATAATATGTGCACAGTCAAATCCAGATTATGAGTGTCTTCTTCAACTAAAAAAATTTATATGCATTTGCTTTAGTTGCACAGCAGAGAGCAGGAGTTGCTATTTAAGCATCTAGGCACTGGAGTTACGCCCCCTGGTTTGCTATTGACTAGGCAGAAACAGGATTGGGCTCCTATGAAACACTCCCATTGAATCAGGATTTTGTGCTTGGCACTTACATTTTGCTCTGTGTCTCTAGAGAAATTATATTCTCTGCTCTGGCAACCTAACAGTTAAATTCAGAACTGTAAACAAGTAGGCATTTATATTTTTATTTCTATTAATACCCTCCCGGTTATGGCACTCTATGTGGTGAGGCAGTTTTTCCACCATAGAAAATTTCCTTGGCTAGGTTTAGGCAAGCATAAACATTTGCTTCTCTGGGATCTGTTACTTACCAGCATTTTTCAACTAATCAACATCCAGCAGGATGAGTAAAGCTCATATTAAATGCTTCACTTCATGGGTTTTGGGTAGGGAAATATATATGTGTGCAGGGTAGAAGAAACTGGTCCCGTGCAGCAGGGTTTGATTTAATTTGGAGGGTGCATATGTTGGAGTATTTCAGCTTAATCCTGGTTCTCAGCACCTTGAAAAACTGATGATTTGTTTGTGTGCTAAATTCTGAGTGTCATATTTTAGATCAAAAGCCTAAAAGAGTGAATCCAATTATGGAGAAAGATGGTTTGCTTTGATCTTTGCAGCTCTATTACAAAATCTGTTTTTCTTTTCCTTTTCATGTAGCTCTGGTAGACAAGAACTTTTATTCTTCCCTAGCACAAGCAGGTGAAAATGTCCTTTCAGTTCAAGGAAATAGTGACTCTCATATTACTGCTGAACTGGGCCCAAGATAGTCAGCCTAGGGATGGGCTACTTGGCGTGGAAAAATGAGATCCAAGTCCTTCGGCTAACATTGCAGCCAAATCCTTTCTGAGCAAAGTGTCTAGAGTCCAGTTAATTCCTTTCTGCTTGCTTGTTTTCATTCATTTTTCATGTTCCTCTTCTCCTGGGTGTAATTTGCCCAGGAAAGGAAATGCCTGGGGAAAACCTATTCCTCTGGCAGCGTTTCTAGCTCACAAAATCCTGGGGACAGACTTTCCTGAAGGTGTTTTAATCTGGCAACTCAGGTTGACACTCCCACCTTCCTACAGTTGGTTCATGGTCCTTCCTCCTCACTGTCTCCAAGAAGCATCATGCCACCTTCCCCACGTGGTGTCCAAGACCTTCCTTCAGCAGGGAGCACTAATAAATGCCTCGTGCTTTGGCTCCAATGTTGCCTTTCACTACCAAAAAAGGGTTCTGGGACCAGCTTAAAATCACGAAATTTGCACAAGCAAGAACTATCAGGTCTCTTTGTCCTCCCCTTTCGATTCTGGAGCCTGTAGGGTTGGTGTTGTCCAAACAAGACCAACCCCTTTGCTTTTTAATGACAGCTGAAACTCTCATGTTGTAATGTAAATAAAGCGAGGCTTTGAGGCAGAACACCAAGTCGAGGGAGACTCACAGGGAAATCACAAAAGTTGGCAGCACCACATCTTCTGGCAATCTCTGTGAGTCACTCAGACTCCGTCAGCAGGGCGCTGAGGCCCTCGGTGGCCCATCAACCTGACTTTCAGCTGTTGCGAAGACCAGTAAGAAAAGAAAAATGTAGGGAGAGGCTCATCCCATAGTTCTCTCCATGTAGGTGGGTGAGATTTCCAAAGGCACTGAACTGTAGACTCCTCAACACCTGCATTACTTGTTAAAATGTAAATGAGATTCCTAAACCATTTCAGATTTTTATATAAATTATAAGACAAGTGCCTTGGCTCCCACTGGGCAGTTGAAGCTGTGCATTTACTGCTTCCTTGCAGACTTCACAGCAACTCATCAGGAGAGGCTGTGAAACTTCTCTTTTTTGGTATTAGTCTTTATTAAAATAAGCAGAGTTTTTGGCAGTACGTGCTATTTTCTCATATAAGCTTATAGTCATAAGCTTACACAAGCTCTATACTATAGCTTGTATAAGCTTGTATAAGCTTATAGTCATAAGAGACTGCTACACAGCTAAATTAGTGTCAGTTTTGAATTACCGAAAAATTGATGCCTTGCTATTATAAAACACTTCAGGCGATGCTGTTGATTTTTCACCAGCTCACTTAGTCACTACCTTACTGCAGGCTGCTGAAGCAGAAATTCTTCCACTTCTGTTAACTCTGTTCTTGCAGTGAGTGTTTGCAATTGCACTGATCCTGCATCTCCAAGTTACGTACCTTCAGCTGGTATCCGCTTGTGTAGCTGGTTTTGGTACTGATGCTTCTAAATGCAAAGCAAGCGAGAGATGCAGTAGGTAGCGAACGGCGCTTTTCTAAGCACGGGCAAAACCGTACAATCCCAGGGTATCTGCGACGCTCGAGGACCGTCAGCACCTCACAGACTGGGAAGAAGGAGAAGCCTGCAAGATGTTTTTCAGCTAATGGTGTCCGTATTTGGACAAAGAGGTCCAATTTTGATCTCTGCTGTGCAGCAGTGGAAAAAGCAAAGTAGTTTTGCTGATGTCAGTGAAGCCGCTGTCATTTTTAGGGCCAAAATTGGTCCTAGCATGTCTTATAGAAAGAAAGATACATTTTTTTCTTTCTGAAAGAATTTTAAGGTCTTCACTTGGAAACTTCATAGAGAAGATGTTTTGCCCTGGGAAATTAACCGGTTTTGAACGGTCAAACAACCAGAAGAGGAGAAGCTGTGTTTTGAACTTCTCATTTTGCCCCAGCTTGACAGCTGACAGCACAGTAGGACAAAAGCCATGTTAAAGAAGCTAGAAAGCAAGCAAACCTTTTCTCAGAAACCAAGATTTTCTGTTCCAATACTTTGCATGTTGCTTATCTTCATACTCGCTCTCCAGTTGAATAGCAGATCCTCCATGAATTCTAAAAGAACTTTTCTTCTCAGTTTCACAATCTACTTGGGAAAATTGCCATCTAGGCACAGGGAAATCTGACACATCTTTTTAGCATGAAGTGTTAAGCAGCTAAAATGATAACTATGTCCATTAAACCTTCCAGGCAAGTAGAAGGCTCACATTTTATAACGTTTTAACTAGCTCTTCTTCTCCTACTACATTAAGCTGTCACCACTTCTCATATTTTAAAGTATCTTTATGACCCACTTTCTTCTCTTAAATATTTCGGTAGATCTAACCAAAAATTATGGAGGTGTTGCTAAGGAAGATGGATTTTTCGTTCTAGAAAAAAAATTCTCTTGTTACTCTCCTTTTCACTCCTATTCACAAGTGTTTTGCCCCTCCAAAGGTAGATACAAGGAAGAAAAGTGATAAAGTTTTCCAACTTCAATTCAAGTGAGTAAAAGTGTCGCAGAGTAAAGGCTGAGGAAGAAAGAGTCCGTGTTGTGACATCCCAAGAGCACTATGCTGGGACAGTGGCTGATGTTTCACCTCCCTGGGGCCAGTGGAGCTCAAAGGGTTCTTTTGACTTCATTCATCTCATTGGGAATTAAAAGCAGCCTTTTGGTGGATGACTGTTTTGGGATTTTTCTCAAGTAATCCTTTGGTCTTGACTGCAGTCCTGAAGGGGTAACAAAAAACAAGTACTAGGAGTGACATGAGTCAGCATCATGGAAGGGAGGTCAGGGTTTTCATGGACAGAGATTGGATTCCCCTCTTGTCCCTTGTTCCCTCAAATGCCAAGGGAGGCCTAGAGAAAGGAATGAATGGGAAAACGCGGGGTGCTGCTTTCTGTGAAGCTTGGTGTGTTCAAGAAGGACCAAGCCACCCGGACTGTTGTTCCAGAGCTGAGCCCAGTTGCTGCAGGAAACATCTCAGCTAGTCCCTGCTCCCAGTCAGAGTCCTGTGGACTTAGTGATGCTCCATCTGGGCAAAAGAGTCTCTTCGTGTAGGATCTAGATTGCTTGATCAGGGCATTTACCTACTGTGGCCTCCTTTAGTGATAAACATTTTGCAAGATCCACCAGATATACTACTGTATTTCTGTGGGACTGAAAATCACATCCTTGGTGGCTTGCAGTTCTGGAAGGCATTCACTCAGTGGCCACTGTTGGTCATTTCAGGAGACAAAGTCAGTTTACAAATATTTCTACCAACACAGAACTGGCATTTTTCCTTGTTCTGGTAATTACTGTTTCACTCTCAAAACAGCCGTCACCGTTATCCTTAATGTCAGACCTGTGACATGGACCTTAGGCACTTGGGGGAAAATGTTACCAACAAATCTCTGACATGCTTTCCTCATCATCTCATTGAAGCATATTGCAAACTCTTCCAGCACTTCCTTGAACTCATTAACAGTCATTACAGTGAGCAGCTTAGGCCATGGATAGCACTCTCTCTCTTTTTTTCTGTTTACACAAATACCTTAAAGTACATAGGAATCTTTTGTTCTTGGTAGTCTGTAATTTAGGAATTTTTGGGGCTCATTGAATGCATTTCCTTCCTTTCTTGGCTTATTTTATCACTGGTGCATTTAATTTTGTAGTAAGTGCACAGCAGCTACCACCTTAATATTCTCTGCTTGCTGGAGACACGTATTAGAAGGAAATAATGTCAAAGTTTGCAGTGATAGGACAGAAACTCTTGCCTCTTATCCAGAAAGACACAAGTGGGATATTATTTTGCAGTATCATAGTTCATTCCAACTGTTCTTTATCAGAAAATGCTATTTTGATTGAGAACAATTAATACATTGATGAGATTTCAGGTCCAAAGGGACCTTACTGATCATCTGCTCTGACCTCAGCATTTCCCCATCCGGGTGGGGACAAATGAGATTGAAATGTGGTTTATTGCATTGCACGTTACTGAATTTCCAATCACTTGAATGTGAAGGGAAAATAGGTTTTCCTCCTTGGTTTCATAGATAAAAAAGGTCTTTTATCAGACTGTAAAAATAACCTATTCTTCCTTGAGCCATCAAGAATGAGCAAATGGGCTGCTGCTCAGAGATTGTTTGGCGTGAATTACTTGATCAATAGTTCCAGCCATCAAGAAAAGCTTGTGTTTAATGCAGTTCTGGGATGCACTTTAATTTCCAAGGGTCTGCAGATACCACTCAGGATAGGCTCTCATCATTAAAGTGCAACGGTGTGAAAGGAGGAATGGACCGACTATCCAAGAAACATTTACAACCACTTTTGGATTAATTTTTTTGACATGAGACCCAAATTTTTAACTTGAGCCTTCAGCATGAGGCTGCTGGATTCAGGGGTGAGGTGAGGGGTAGGCAGAGACAGCCTGTCTTTTGGAGGTCCTGAGGAGCTCAAACTCAACACCGGGAGCAGGTGCAAGCGTAGAGTCCTTCTGGGCACGAAACTGGAACTGGAAGCTGAACTGGCTAGAAACCCCAACTAAAATAAGCCCATATATAAACCAGTGGGAGAGAGTCTGTTTTTGCAGAGCTTTCAATCTGCGTAGACAAGAGGAAGAGAAGCAGATACGGAGATGTGAGAGGTCAAGGTCTCATAGCCCTGCATTAGAAGGCGGATATCCTTATAGATGGAGTCTCGCCCTCTCTGCTAGTCTTGGCTGTGCTGGAATCCTTGTCTGTGATATTAAAATCTGTTGAGAGGCTGCTGCCTCCATTTTGATCTACCTCAAAGACAGAAATCGAGTTTAAAAATAATTTTTTTGGATGGATGCTCAGGTAGAAGTTTAGGCATTTCTGAGCTAACATGGATTTTTATGTTGGATGTTTTAAGTTCTTGATGCAAAGAGCGCTATTCTACACTGTAGGAGAGTGAAGGAAGCAGGATTATAGGTGTCCTCACCTGTCCTCGGTACATTTCAAACCCTTGAGGGAATATGTCAAGGTGTCTGCTACAACCCCGCATGCCGAGACAGGTTTGTATGACTAGCTGTGCATCCTCCTTTTGCGCTGGAATTTCACATGGGGGGAAGCAGGTGAACATCATGCGTTCAGCCTTAAAAATAATGTTTGCCACATGAATTGGCCTTCATTTGAGTGGTGACAGGACAGAAAAAGCATACAGCCAGCGTGTAGTTTTGTAATTGGTCTGTAGAGTTGAACTACAGGCCAAGGGCACCTGTTGGTCCCTGCACAGAAGAGCTCTCTGTTGAAGCCTGTGGAACATGGTATTTAGTCTATAAGGTCATATAGTCAGGCCATCGAGTTTTAGCCCCCAAAATTTCAGCCTAGTCTGCTGCTTGAGAGCGAAGATGTGGATTCCATTAGATAACTGGACCTAATCCAAAGCCTCTTGAAATAACTTAAGAGTTTTCTGTATTTTCAATGGAATAAGCCTGTTTTTAAAGTGCAGCTATTTGAATTCACAGAAGAGAGTTACTTTGTGATATTTCCTTGATTACCCTTCTCCCTTAAGATTTTGAATAGTGAACATTTTTATGGCTCTGTACAATTCATACCTCACTTCATGGTGTCCCCACGAATGGCTGCAGATGCTATTTCTGTTTTACCTTTTTATTTGAACTGGAAATGTTTCAGTGACTTTCCAAATGTTCTGAGCTCTTCATTGGCAAAAACCATTTACAGGCAACAATGATCAAATGCACATGTTATGGCCGAGCCTGGCAGGTTTAATGGATATGTTTGCCATTTTCCTTTCACCCTCAGCTTTATATTCAGGCCAGACGCCCTGAGAATCTGACCTTATCCATTGCCAGAGCAGCATACCATTCCCATCCCTTGCGGTTGCAAGGCGTGAACAGAGGAGCACCATACCAGCAGTACCAGCCCGTCGTCATGCTCGAGCAGGCTTATATCATCCAGTGGGACGGCAGAGCACCTGAGGATGTTATCCTGTACCCGATCAACTTCAACAGGTACTGCCCTATGTTGCTAGAAAATGTTCTGTTTTCAAAAGGTCTGGAGCTTTAACAATTTCCCAGGTTATTTACAAGTGACCTTTCAAATGCCTCAGCAATTTCTGAGAGCGTGGAAGCAAGGTGATAATGGCTGGCACTTACTGATGCAAAGAGATGCCTCTGCTTTCACTTTATTCCAGCTTTTTTGATGTGCAGAGACATTTCTCTTTCCAGAAAGTTTTGAAACAGAATCCAAGTAAGTCCTGGCCTGCTGTCCCTGAAATCCCTCCAGAAGAGCTCTGGCTCTTGTTCGTTTGTTTGTACTAGTTGCTGCACACATAATTTATCTCCCATCTATATAAAGTGCAGAAATACATCAGAATGTGCACAGAGCTTTGCATCTTCTGTAATCCAAACAGCACTGCAGTCACTGTTTCTTTTTACATAAAGTTTTAAAAGGTTAGGTCTCAGTACAGCAAAATTGTAGGCTGTGCTGTATTTATTTCCCATGTTTTCTTCTAGCGTTATATAAAAGCAGGGTATATCCATTTTAGATACTACTTTTTTTCCTTGCAATCTGTTTCATTTTGCGTAATTTCTTTTATGGTTTTCAGTACTGTTGTTCTTACGTTAGTGAAATTACTTGTGCTTTGCACTGGTACAACTGTTAGGAGTCCTGCAATCCGGTCAGCTTAGCTGTGACAGACATTGCCACGGTTTGCACAGATAAGATGCTGCAAGAAATGAGCACCACAAAAAAACCAGGCCATCGCCTTGGGCTCTGCAGTTTATGTGACGCCTCAGTTATTGATAAAAACACAGTACAATAAAAGGACAGAGGTATGCGAATGAAATCTTCCATGATTACACACAACCCAGCCACACACAGGCTCAGATTTGCAAAGCAGGTTTTGCAGTTGACATGAAAGAGGTCGGAGGCACCGAGGACGTGAAGCAGCACGTACCGCTGGTAAATCTGGCGGGTTCCCAAGTTCATCCAGT
Source organism: Pygoscelis adeliae (assembly GCF_000699105.1). Lineage (NCBI taxonomy): Eukaryota > Metazoa > Chordata > Aves > Sphenisciformes > Spheniscidae > Pygoscelis > Pygoscelis adeliae. Next base: position 634,483 of record NW_008825430.1, read on the forward strand.
ATTATCCACCAAACCCCATACCCATCTTCTGCTCCTCCAGCAGAGTGTCACTGCTGTGCTTTTAGCTTAGGATAGTTTTGGCAAAACCTTGAGCTCTGTTTGGTTCCCCTGAACTTCAGAGCTGAAGAAATTTGGGGAAAAATACTGTCCTTAGTTGCCATTATGAAGCCCCATGGGAACATAGCTGAGAAGGGCAATGTTTCCTCTTTATACGTGCCCATGATAGCGAGTGACATAAACCTGGTCCTCTTGATTTAAAGACGTAGTGGCTGTAGGGCCATGACCGAGTCGCTGGAGGATCAGTGTTTGGACACTCCTGTCACAGAGGAATTATTAGATATCGCTGTTTTCTGTGTTAATATCTCTTTGTGCACTTTAAGGAAGAGGAAAACCCATTAGTCACCCACGGACAAGCTGAGCTTTGCCATTATTATCTGTCTTAAAATGATTAGCTATTTCCTTGCAATTGCAGAGCTAAGTCTTTTGCCGGGTAACTGGTGGTTACTCTGTCACTGTGCCAATTAATACTTGCCAAAGCTTTGGCCCACGGTCTTCAAACACAGATTCAAATTTGAAGGCAGCACTGGCTCTTTGGTAAAACTCAGCTTGAAGTTTAGCTCTTGTTCAAGCAGCAACTTAACTACATTTTACTGTTGAAAACCACAATGTGGTTGCGGTTCTCTTTGTCTTGTGTGAAAGCAGTTATTTGAACGGGGCAAAGGTTTGTAGATTTTTCTGATCCAGAAACAGTTGGCAAGGTATGTGTTTCAAAGAACTATAAACAAGAAATATACTGTAACGAAGGAAAACCACAATTTTACTTCATTTCTTTTAGAGCATCTTGTTAAGAAATAATTGGGATTGAAATGTGTGGTTGTTCTGTGTACACCTCAAGTATGCTGGATGCTAACTAATCCGAGACTTAAGGCTGGTGCAATGGCAATAGTGAAATGTCCAGACTGCATGCAAAAACATGGAGAAATGAGATTCCTGTGGAAGGGTAAAGGAATTGAAGTGAAAAAGAGGATTTAGGAGCTTGAAGGAAAACAAGTGCCTGCCTAAGCAGTTCCATGTATGACCTTTATTAAACATTGTATTCCAATCATTTCTGGAATGGAAGAAATCTCAGATTGTGGAGCCCAGAGTAATCAGAGTCAGCGAATCAGGGAAGACTTTTACTTGTCTCAAGTGGCTTTATGTTTTGTTTGTTCTTTTTTAATCCGAAATACTGAATAATCTGCCAAAAAACGAGCTCTTAAAATAGCAACATCTGTGCAGAATATGCAGTGCAAAGCAAAAAATGTTTGATGAACTTTAATAGCAACATTCTAGGATTAATAATTTCAGACATAACCTGAGTGAACAATTAAACTATTTTTAGTCTTGTCATAGTAAAACGATGGATAGATATATCCAGGATGCTGCCTTTGCAGCTAGACAGCCCTCATGCTTCTGGAGTGATTTGCTCTACGCTGGCTGAAGGAAGGTCAGAGGGGAAATAAGGAATTTGACAGGGAGGTGTGTACCAGGATTTGGATTTCTGTGGAGGTCAGGCATAGCACTGATGTTGACTACTTGCATGATTAACGCTTTCCCTGCCTCTGAAGTGCTGTAGAAAGACCCAATAGAAGTCATGCCAGTTCAGACGTCTATTAAAAGACTGGAACGTCCAGATTCCTGGGGTGGGCAGGAGCTGGTCGGGATGAATTCACATGACTCAGCTGAAATTGGCAGCGGCTGCTTTCTGCGAGCTGCGGATCTTGTCCAGTGAGTTCAGAGGCACCGCTTGGGTGGATTTACTCAGCGGAGGAGGACACCGGTTAGAGCACAGTCACCGAGCAGATCTTTTTCTTTCTATCGTGGGCACCTGAAGGGTTGCTGCAGGACTTGTATCTTCCTCGCACTGATTCAAATCGTGTTCGGCGTAATTCTTCAGTGTCCTCACTTCCATCAAAATATGTAGCTAAACCAAACAAAATTGTTGTGTCTCCACGTGCTGCCATCTGCAGCCACGTGGTGCAAATGAGCTGTTTAACGCACGCCAGCTTCCCTTCTAATGAGAGATGTACTTGTTTGCATTCGCCAGGGTAGCTGTGTCACTAGCTGACCGATGAGCAAATATAAAGCCATGGCGGAGACCCACAGGCTGTGTTTTCGGGCTGCTGGGGAATGTAGCTGTCTCAGCAGAAATGCCTTTTTAAGCTATAGATAGGGTTGTCTGTCTAATGGCTGGGAGTTTCCCTGTGAGGATGAGAAGGCGGGTGGGTATCGATGCTTCTGGAAAGAGGTAACGCAGGACAAGTAACTTCTGAATGTTTTGGCAAGTGAACAGAAGGAGAGTGCCGGCTGGAATTTTAATGACCAGGAATGAAGTGTGCTCCAGAACCAGTCCAGATCTGCTGAGGATTGCTCTCATCTCAACCTTCATGAAAGGAGACCTCAGACCCCTTCTCCATGGGCTTCATCTCTTTGCTGGAGCGGTTTCCGCCCACTCAGAGCTGTTTGTATGTTTTTTTTGGGGGGGGGTTCTGCTTCACAGAAGTATGAGAATTATGTGTAAGACCGAATTAAGGGCTTTCCTCAAAATTACTATCCTGAAGCACAAAGGCCCGCAGAGAGCATCAAGCTTGTTACAAGAGAGGGGAGAGGCTGGTAAGCAAGGAGGAGAGGATGGAAAACATTATTTGGTTGCAAGTAAGTGCCTACTTTCAGGTGCTGGAAAACAATCCAAAGATTGGCACTTCATACAGCAAGCAAAGTCAGAAACGAAGTTCTTAAATTTAATAACCTAGGCTTTGTGCCTGTGCAAATTTTCTAATCGCAGAAGAAGCTAAGGCAAATACTGTTATCAAAGGCAGAGTGCTGTTCAGTAAATCAGCCAGGCTTCTTTGTGCTATCAGCACATCTAAAGATAAGAATTAAATCTCCTCAAAGCACATATCTGAAGTATAGTGTAATAAGTTGTGTTGTTGACGCAGCCTGAAAAGCAGTGGCAATTAGATTAAACATTCCTTGTTTTTAATGAGCACAGGCAAATATCTCTATACGTGGTCTGTTAAGGCTCAGAGGGAAGGGTTTTCTCTTATTAGGGCTCTTTGCTGTGGTTTGACAGAGAGAATTCAGGGAAATGTGAGCAGCTAATAGTACAAAGAGGATATTTTTTTTGTAGATTTTGTAGATTGCCACAGTCCTGCAAGCAGGGGCTTTCCTTTGTGCTGCACCTCTCCTGACAGATGCTGGCTCCAAGGGCAGCGCAGGGCAGCCTTCCCCAGGCTCTCTTCATCGGCACCCTCTTAGCTTCACCTGGAGGGGTACAGTGAGGCTTATAATATTGATGTTCTTCGGTGCCTTGTAGAAGGAGTTGGAACCTTATGAGAGCCTTTAAAAAAAAAGAAATTGGCAGGGGAGGGCCAAATTTCTTGTCAACAGCAAGCAAAAGCGCAGGTGTCCATGTGTGGGCCTGGGCATGTGTTCAGCCTTTCCCCGCTGTGGTGTTTGCGCAGGGACGGGCACAGGTGCACTGCTTGGCTCCTGTATTTGCTAGGCTGGAGCTCTACGCTAGGGCTTGTTATCATATTCGCCAGTGAATAACCTAAATTATCTGAAGATTCAAGAGCCTGGAATGAGTTTGTGTCTAAATTCTTCATTAAAAATAGTGGAGCCTTTGGACGCCGGGTGATATGAAGCCTCCAGGATGCTGCAACCCATCCAAAGGGGGAGATTTCAGTGCAAGCAAACTTATGCAGCCCACGTCTGCGCTGAGGCTCTGGGGGACTTGTTATATTTGTATTTGTCAGGGTTGTGTAGGTAGGTGTTTCTCCTACGGCTTCTTATTCAACGCCAGTCTGATTCATACTTTCAGCTACTTGTCATTTTTGCGATTAAATTCCTTAGCGGTGATAAGGTCTGGAGGAAAACAAAGATAATGAGACAAGGCTAGAATGTGCTTGTTGCAGACTTGCCCAGTTTATGGATGTTTCCTAAATTGTTTCTTTTTCAGATTAGTTCTAGATGAGCTTTTTCTCTTGCTTCCCAGATTGATAAATGCACAGGAAGGCAAAATTAGTATTTCAAAGTGGAGCTAACAGTTTAAGGCTGTGACTGCTTTCTTGTTCTTGTACGTACATGAGTTCTGACCTTGATCCCCCAGATCTGAATGTAATACAAGTAACACCAGCACTATTTCCAATAATAATAAGTAAAGCGTTACTTGGGTTTCATAGCCTGCCCCTCCTGATAACATCTGTAATTCAGTTAATCATCCACACATCACAGAAGTCAGGAGATATATTTGAATTCCCTTCTGTCTGTTTAAATCCCTTAAGTTACCCACAGGTCAACCAGCTGATGAAAGCCACAAGATTTTTTTTTTTTAAATTGGAAAGAAGCTAAAACATTTGCCAGAACACCAGGTTACAGATTGCACCGTTTTAGTACAGCTGGGCCAAAGCGGGTGCTGACATCGCCATGTTGGAGTGATCCTAAAGCCCCGTCTTTGCCTTGTCTTTCGCCTGCAACCCTTGCTGCTCTTTATCCTCCGCGGCTTGCGCTTGCAGCTGGCCTGGTGGCAGCAGCCGGGATTAACGAGGTAACTCGGAGGAGAGATGTTCTTCCTGAGCTGATCATTTCACAGCATGAATTAGAGCAATCTGAGCATCTGACAGTCCCCAGATGGCCGTGGCAAACCAGGCTGCTCGTCACTTTGAAGCCTGGCACATGAAACCTGAAGGTTTTTCCTTGCTTTCGCCCTTCTCCTGGCCCATGGAGTGGGACTTGGGGCTCCTCAGGGCCACCAGCCTCTCCTGACCTGATGCGCATCCAAGGCACAGCAGCAGGAAAATACAGAATACACAATAGTCAGCGATGGAGTACTTGGGAACGCATTAAAAAAGATACAAATTGAATTGGGATGTGATTCCTCCACGAAAGCATGTAGGGTGGGAAAAAAGATGGTAAAATGATGTACTGTATTTAAATGCAGGAAGTTCTTATTTTTGCTTGAATACAATTGTCTGTGAGCCAAATGCTGTCTGAGTCAGACCCAGGTTTCATAAGTATCAGCAGAAGTGTACCTCAGGGCAGGATCCCCTCTATTACTTGCTGAGCTTCGCAAAGGCAAAAATCATTCTTTTTGCCTAAGGAGGCACGTGGGTAAAAGCAAAAATTTTAATTTATATTAAGAGATGGCCCATGCTTTTGAATTTTTAATGGCATTTCCTAAATGGCAACATTTAGGAAAGGCATTTAAATCCCAATACACACAACTCTAGTTAACTAAACACATACCTAACTTGTTACTATCCCCGCAGCAAGCGGTCTTCCAGAAGAGTCTATCCTTAATAACAAGGTCTTGAAAAAAATTGCTGGATGTTCGCCCAGTGGCCGTGTTTGTCATCGTGGGGGGTTTGGATGTGTTTAATGGACTTGAGTTGAAAGCAGAAAATTAAAGAGAAATTTAGAAAAAGAGAAGGAGCGAGTGACAGCTGCAGGGAGCCGGTGGGAAACGTGGGTTCAAGGGAA
>NW_008825430.1:640030-649496 GCF_000699105.1 Pygoscelis adeliae
GCCAGGTTCCCTGCAGCCCTTTCTCCACTCTTCTCAGCACCTGTGAGCTGTGTGGGTATTTCTCGCTCCATTTTCCCCACCAGTGGTGCTGGTTGGAGAGGAGGTGGCTTGTCCTGAAAGCAGGTTTTGTGCTAGAGGAGATTCAGCCTGGTGCTGGGCAGGTTGTTGTGAGGTTGGGAGATGTTTTTGGAGAGAAAAAACAGCTGTATCCTGACTGAGAGCAAGGAACATTGACCTCCTGTGATTTGTTCTTGGGATGGGTTGGAGGCTGAATGGTGGCTTTGCTTTTTTTGTCTTTTGAAGTTCAAAATTCAGCCTGTGAGAGACAAACTTACCAAAGCAGCATGTGGGGATTTCTGCTTAGTTCCCATATTATGAACAGGAAAGTTTCAAGTTCTCAGTTGTCTCACTCCCTTTGAAAGCTCAGCTCATGTAGATGTTGACCAAAATGTCAGAGGGGTTGTTTTTAAATAGGGTTAATAACAGTTGGGGGAGACTGACTCACGGGATGCAAGTCTCTTGTTTTTTCAAGCCCAAGGGAAAAAAAAGTAATTTTTAGTTGTACCCTACGGCTTTCCCTCATTAGCTTACCCCAGATCTTCATCGCTGAGATCAGGATTTAGACTGTGCACTTCCATGGTCATCAGCTATGTGACACACCATGCCAATAAACATGGTGGAGATGCTTTCTAGAGTAATATTTATCAGCTTAGAAGTTCCCTTAGCTAAAATACAGCCGGGACTGACGTCCAGCATAACCACCAATCCCAGCACTAGGTCATACCCATTTGCCCAGGACTGATACTCCATCCGATGTAGTCAGGGGACACATTCACAATATTGAACAAGTGTTATTTGTCCTCTCCCAGGCGGTGACAGTCCCAGACATGCCCTCTTTCTATGTTTACTCCGGCCAAATCTCATCTCCAAGTTACAACTCACTTCACATCCCACCACTCACAAAAGTCTCCCCTCCTTTGCCTGCTTGATCACGCTTCTCTGAGTGGCTTTGCCTTTGGGAGTTTGGGGTTGAGCTGGGGGGGTTGTTCTGAGGGTTGTAAATGAGGTATGTATGTGTGTACGTGCAGATCTGTATCTACCACATGTCCAAGAACAGGAAACCTCTTGCCTGCTTCTTTTGCCTTTCCCTCATCCTTTTTTGCTTTTGCTTATCCCAGGAAGCCTGCTCATTGCCAAAACATAAGAATACTTTTTTAACACTTCGCCTGATGTTTTTACTTCACCTGAAAGAGCCAGAACTGCAAATGTCAGTATCCTGGTGAAAAAAAGAAAGGCTTCTTGGGCTTGTTTCACCCAGCCATTTCCAAAAGGAAATAAACAGGCTAAATACATTCATAAAAATGCATGAAACACACTGTGGGGATTGTTGAATGACAGTAACAGAGGGGCAGAAGTGTCAGGTTTTATACATGCTAGTGTCGGCAGACTCTCAAAAATTTTCCAAGTGGTGTTTGAAAGTGTTAGGGCCTACTAAACACTGACTTTTTGCTAGTGCATATTTAGCTTTTCTCCTTCAAATGCCAAATTTTTTTTGGTAAAAACGCATAGGAAAATGTTGGCCTGATTAAGAACAAGAATGAAAAAAGAAGGAAGAATATTCCTTACTTCTAAAATGAACTGAACTTTATCACTAGAAAAGGTTGTGAGCACAGTTACTTAGTTTTGGGGTGAAAATATCTTAAATAGCTCAAGTTAGTTTCCTACACATGTTAATATGGCTTTCACTTAAGCTGACAGCTAATTCCAAAGTCAGACTTTCCACCTGAGAATACTTTTATTTGTTTTTCTTGTAAGAAACTCCTAAGAATGAGAGTTTAAAAAAAAAAAAAGTCCTGTGAATTGCTACATTGGACAGCATTTTGTGTATCGGTAGTCTGACTTCTACCGCTTGTGTTTTAAATGATTTTTTTCCCCTTTCTTTGTGCTGGTCTTTAAGTAGAAGAGCATCTAAAGCTACAGATGTTCCCACAGCATTCAGGCAGGGGTCTGAAATTACTCTGAATTCGTAATTTGGGATCTACTACGAATTCAGTGTTTTCTCTTCTTGCTAGTTCTGCGTGTGTCCCCAAGCCTCGGGGGCATCTGCAAAGATCCCAGCTGACGTGCCGGTACTGAGAGTGGCAGAACAAGGACTTATTTTTCTTATTCTGTCTGCAAAAATTCACCCCGGAGTAGCAGCTGGTAAATAAGACAGAATGAAGAGGTTTAAGCAGAGAAATAAAGCGGGAGCCACAGCTTATTGACCCCCCTGAAAAAGATGAAGGCTTCCTGCACTTGAGACCCAGCCAGGAGGTCCTCGGTGGCCAGTGCAGTGGCTGAGGAAGGCACACGCACATCTGTTTTACTTTGAAGGCAATGTCCGAGACGTCCCATGCCTGATTACTGCTTGTTGCCTGAGGTTGCATTTCTCCCTCAGTTTTGGTAATGGCTGGAGAACAGGCGTCGAACCCCCCCACCGCCGGCCAGCTGCGAGGCAGAGTCCTGCGGACCGTCCCGCAGTAGCGCTGCTGTTCCGTGCCTTGCTTTTCCCCACCGCCGGCCAGCTGCGAGGCAGAGTCCTGCGGACCGTCCCGCAGTAGCGCTGCTGTTCCTTGCATTGCTTTTCCTGGAGATGGTGGAGCCCAGTTCAGCCACACAGCCAGGTATTTGGGAGGGTTTACGGAGGATTTTGTGCAAGCTGAAGAAACAGAACTGAAGTAAAGAACTAAATAGGAAGCTGTTAAAATACCACTAAATTAAAGAGAAAATAACCGCCTTATTCTTTCCTGTATTTACATAAAGGATAACTTCTAATGCCTTCCCTTCTCACATCTCCTCCCAAGCCCTTTGTTGTGGGAATGCACTTATTTCCATCTCTTCCTCTACAAACTCCAAAGTAGGTGCTTTGCATTTGATCCTTTCAATCTTGATGTAATTTATTTCAGCGTTTCACTCAGCCTGCTCACGTGCACACTAGGCTCTAGCACTCATATTCCCAAATGCCCCAGCGACTCAAGACAGTCGCAGCTGTGGGTTTTTTCACGCCTTTTTTTTTTTTCTTTCACCCTCCAATTGCTTTTTCTAGTGCCTTTCTCGTTCCCCAGGGAGGCGGCAGTCAGTGTAGCACAGAACCAAAGCTGGTTCCCAGCATCTGAGGGAGATGACAAGCCCTTTTTTTGATGGTTTCTTCAGGGGATGAAATGTGCTAATGCAATGCAAATCACCCTTATGAAACAACCAAATGTCTTGGGACTCCGTCCTAAAAATATTCCACAAACATGGCTCTGGTGCATTTCTTTCATTTCCTCTAGTTGGAGGCCAAATCATCTGAAAATATATCCGTTTTCTAGCTGTCCTGTGTTATGACACAGCTGGAGTTGGTTAAAATCTAGAGGGCAGTATCTGGCTTAAGCTGATGGGTCTTTGTGCAGCTTTGATTTATTATTCTAGAACAGCCTGTCCCCTCTTCCATCCTGTCGATAGTTTTGTTTTGTTTTAATGAGAAAAGCAGAAGAAGACTGCAATAGCTTTGCTTTTGTGCTCTCCATGTGTAATGCAAAGTAGAGGTCTAGGCATGCAGATTCCCGGATTTCTCCAAATCGAAGCGGTTTCCCCCATTTACCGCGCTGCAGGCAGGAATGGGTGGCGGGTCATTTCAGGGGAGCATTTGGAGAAACTTTGTCTTCCTCAGCTTTGTAGAGCCCAGAAAGACAGCCAATGAAGGTGGTGTTTGTCTTTCTCTAAGCCAAATCTATATTCTCACACTTTAACCAGGAAGCCGGGTAATGAAAAGAATACATTTAAAGCCTGGATGGTTTTGGTAGTGTAAGGAAAGCTAACCATGGTACTGGTTCAGGCACTTTGGTGTGGTACACTGAGCCACTTCAGAGGGCAGAAAGACAAAAAAATAATTAAGCTAATTATCTTGGTATTTGGTTTTTCTTTTCAAGTGTAAACTTCTTGTGGCTTTCTGCTTTGTACAGTACAAGTGCATCCCGCAGACAGGAAAGGGTGTTGGGTTTTGTGGAAGATCCTTCCCATCAGTATCCGAAGTGCACCGTGGCTGCATCTTTTGGCTCCGAGTTGTGTAACAAAGGTTTCTAGTTTGGAGCCAGTTTTTCCCTCCATGAGGGTGGCGTTGCAAATCACAGGATAAAGGAAAGCGACGGGGGCAATTTTTTGTAAATGTGCCTGCTGAAATTGTGATACACAAAAGTTAAAAGGTGATTTAACTTTACCCTTAGTTATTCTAAACTGACGTTGAAGAAAGAGCAGGGGAGAGGGAGATTTTAATGGAAACCATAATAATAAACTTTGCTGTAAAGTGGAGGAAGCAGGTCTCTTTAGACCGTGGCTCTGGTTCAAGTCAGAGATTACTTTCTAATTCCTGAATCTGTGCCCCCGGTGAAACGTCTGCTGGATGCCGGTTCCCTCTCCCGCAGCAGCTCCGGATGAACTAAAACAAGCCCCGGCTGCCTCAGGAGACACGAGTGGATATGTGACTGGTTGTACTGCAGCCTTATGGGGCAAGGAAGAGAAAATCTCTGGTTTTAAGCCATCCTGGCACCTGACTCAAAGTCCTCTGAGGTCAGCCGGGGTCCCTGGATCAGACCTTCGTAATAAGCAGCCGTTGTTTCCAGACAAAGCAAAAAAATCTGATTTTCTTTGGCTTTGAGGATTTGTTGTGTTTTTTTAAAGGAGGAAGAGAACCTCAAAGGACATTTCGTTGTTTTCCCCTGAAGACTGTACTCTTGGCTGCAGCCCATCTCTCCTGTACTCAAGCCCTTAAGTGCATTTTCTCTCTTTCCCCCTGCCTCCCCTTTTTGCCGACAGAGGGGACTGGCTGCGTGTTGCCCTCTGCTATCCCAGGGGAGCCGTTTTCCAGGTGGTGGCAGATATCTACCAGCGACAGACAGGGATGGTGCACAGCGTAAAGCACTACCTCGCCGCTCCTTCCCGGGCCAGCGCTCTCAACGGGACCGGCGAGCGGCTCTTCTACTTCGACAGAGCATCGGGGTGAGCCCTGCATTGCCCCTGAATGGGCAGCAAACCCTTGGGGTCTTTCTCTCACCAGCCCCAGCACCTCCTTTCCCTTTCTCATAGTTAAACTTCAGGCCCCTCCATCTTGCATGGTCTTTTCACTGATTTCAGGTCAAAATGGATTTACAGGCCGGAGTACCTGGGTTAGGTCTATTTCTGTATCACTGAGCAGCGATTTGCATTGCCGTTAAGAAAATGGCTGATTTCTTGCCTGGACTTAGCTCCTTTGAGGCATCCCTGCTGCTCAGATTGCTGCAGGTGTGGGTGCGGTGTAAATATTTGTTAAAATCCACTGGACCCCAAAAGGCCATGAAAAGGAGCCCTCTCATGAGTGCTGCAGCACCAACACTGAAATAATTTGGGAAGTTTCAACTTCTTCATATTCCCATAAAGATATATTTCTAAATTCATCACACTCTAAAAATTAGATTTTGTGAAAAAAGGAGAGCACCATAGTACATCTCTTATTTTGAAGGCATGAAAAGAGTTCTAGAGATCTTGCACTATCTTTATAAGACCCCAGGACACCTTTGGTTAAAAAAACATATTACGAAACCGTGTTTCTCAGTCAGCTAAAATAGTTAGGGAGGAAAAAAAGTGTTTTGTGGTCTAACCATGGGTCCCATGACGCTTCACCTGACTAAGTAGCTACTTCAGAGTCAATCCACAAGTGCCAGGTTTGAAAATGAGATGGGACCTATTTATTCATTCAACCATAACACATGAGCAATCAAATCCCGGAATGCCTTCCCTGCTAACCGGGCTCCTTGCTGATGGCCAGGTCTCTCTCATGATAAGAACTGTGAAATAACAATTTGCTAATTAATCCTCCTTTTCTTTTTTGGGGAAGAAAAAAAAAAAAAAAGTTGCCCAAATCCTGTAAACAGGTTGTTTACTACGGAATAGTGGGGAAAATGGTTACACATGTGGGTCTGGGGAGGGGAAGAGCAATTAGCTGCCAGCAGCCATCTGAACCTGGTACATGCAGAGGCCAGGTCTCTCTCATGATAGGAACTGTGAAATAACAATTTGCTAATTAATCCTCCTTTTCTTTTTTGGGGGGGAAGAAAAAAAAAAAAAGTTGCCCAAATCCTGTAAACAGGTTGTTTACTACGGAATAGTGGGGAAAATGGTTACACATGTGGGTCTGGGGAGGGGAAGAGCAATTAGCTGCCAGCAGCCATCTGAACCTGGTACATGCAGATTGATGGGTCTAACCTCACTTAATTCTGGCAGTGTCAGACTTTCGGTTGTCTCTTTAATTCAGCAGTGATTTTTTTAGCCTTTCAGAGTACAGAAGTTAGGGGATTGGCTTTTTTCTTTTCCTGTTGTTGTTTTTTAGACTTTATTTCATAATGAGTGGGATGTTTCCCCTTCTTTTTTTAACCCCACATGCTGGATCCTTGGAGAGGAACCAAGCTTACTCATTCTTTCTTCCAGACAAATAGAAACAAATATTTAGTTTTAAAAGAAATAGAAAGAAAAATCCCTTTAAAGCTCATGTATCTTTTTGATCCTGGAGCTGAACTGAGCTGTTTGTATAATTTCCTCAGCCTGAATTGCAGAATGGAGACGATTGAAAACATACTTAGAACAGCTAGGAAAAAAAAAAAAAATGAACTCCAAAGGCCAGAAGACCTGGCTGCCTTCGAGCTTTTGTCATGCATGCCTAGGGCTAAGCTCTGCCTGCAGGCCAGGCCCATGCAACGCAGACAACCGAAGGGGAGATGCTGATATTTCCAGGCAAGCCTGTCTCCTTCTGCACAATAGCCTGAGCACCACTGCTGCTCTTTCTCTGGTGGGATGCCGCCACGCCGGGGGGCAGCGTGGGGTGCCTGGGGCTGGAGGGGGTGTCTGCCCCACACAACGCTTGCCTGGTGAAGGCAGCTGGCTTGGATGTATGGGCTGCAAGTGCTGCCAGGATGAGAGGGGAGCTTGACCTGCATCCTTGCAGGACCCATTTTGCAATGGCTGTGCTGTATTACACCGGTCTAAGACAGAGTTGGTTTGTGATGCTGGGAAATGGGAGGGATAATGCAATTTAGCACGTGCAGACCCTGCCTCTACTCAGCTTTTCCTCTAAGCACACGGTGGCTCTGATCCCTCTGTTTGCTCTCATTTGTAGGTACCTATTTGTTCACCTGCAGGCCCACGAAGCTCGGAAAGGACACAGTTACTGCTCTGAGCAAGGCTGCGAACGTATTAAAATCATGGCGCGTATGTACCCAGGGGACTCCTGGAGCTGTGACCCAAACCCCTTCCCGGAGAGGCCAGCAGCTGCCCAGCGCCCCGTGTCCCAGCACCCGGCTGGGCCGTGCAGGGCGTGTGGGGCCCCGCAGGTACCCGCCACATGAAACAGCATCTGAGGTTATGCAGTGTGTGTGCATCCACATGAGGCCGATCCCTTTTCACAGCACGTAAGGAAAAGCCGTAGGGAATTCCCACTCGCGAATCTGCCCAGCATCATGTAACCTGTGTAGAGGGAAGGGTTTTGCTCTGAATTTCTGCAGCTGTTTGTACTATGCTTCAAAGATAGCCTCAAAGAAATTGCCCAAATGGAAGGATGTGAATGCACATTCATGGCACCTTTTTTCCCCATTTCTTTCTTTTAAACAAGGAAAAAAAGGACTCTTGAGAGGGCTCAGATTGGATTAGTGTTGAATTCCAAAGTACGACGTTGCTGCTGAATTTCAAACTGGGAAGTAATTCTGGTTAATAGCAATAACTGGAAAATTAGAGCCAGGTTCTCTTCTCATTTACTGTAAAATCGCCCCAGTCTAAATCCTGGATAATTGTTTCAGGCTCATACAAATCTGCACTTGAGTTTATAGCCAGGAAAAATATACAAAATTCTTATTCAACTTTTAAACTTACTTAGTGGCAGAGTGACCATCAGAGGTCCCTTCCATCCAGCATTGCCACGATCCTTTGACAAATGGTGTCTTAATAATGAGCACTTACCTGTGAACCAGGATCACGTTTGAAAAAAGAATTCTTAAAGTTTTGTGATCATATCTACGAGCATTGGTACCTGGTGTCATTTCGTTGATGAAAACCAGTTAGCAAGCCAGTTTTTAAGTTTCTGTCTCTGGTGTAATTGCAGCTTGCTGTCACTAGCACACCCTCAGTCAAGTATATAAGGATCCAGATCCAGTCTCTCAGCAGGGCGGACATACAAAACCACTTGACATCCGCGTTCATTAAGGTGTGTTGTGTTTTACCACATTTCAAATGGTGATTAAACAGGGGAAACTTTATCTCCAAGGAAAGTTACTGCAAAATCTTGCTGAGCTTTGGTGGAAGGAAATGGGAAGTTCCCCTGGAAGAGGCAAGTGCATTGTTCTCCCCTACAATTAGCTCCATTAAAGTCACGGGGAGTTCGTATTCTATTCAGATAAGGATTTGAGCCCTTAGCAGAAAAAAAAGGCCTTTTATCACCTCAGAAGAAGAATTAACGCCACCACTCTAATGTAGAGGAAGGGGCAAAAAAAGCACACCAGAAGTCATTGTTTACAAAGGATGTGGGGAAAAAAAACAAGTTTGTTTTTCTGATTTTCTCTGCTGGCATTGCACTAAAAGATAAAAATAACTATATTTCACTGCTGAAGGGGTTTGGAGCTGTCAGGTTGTCCCTGCACGTGCCTAATATGTCTGTCTAGATGGCGAAGGGTGACTGAAACCATGCTTGCAAGGTCACTGTTCAGGCTTACATGCCTGTGTGCTCCTGAAATATAATTAATGCTAACAAATGCCAAGCAAAGCTGGTACAGCATCCTTAAGGAGTCTGAGAAGCCAAGGTTTCTTGCCATGTGCACTGGCTGCGTCATCAAAAATTTATTCAAACCTGTTAGCAAGCAGGTGTTACTGGAGGCAGCATCCTCACCTGCGGTGAAGTGCAGAGACCTGCGGGTGTGCAGCACTCGTGGGACAGGCATAGTATCCTCAAAGCTTCTTTGCCTTTCCTAAAGCTTTAATGCAAAGTATTGTTTTTCAAAGGCAGTTTTATTTCCGACACATGTACTCCTAGCTGAAGTAAAGACTGGGCTAGGCAAATGATAAAGATTCATGTCTAAAGGAGGATGCTTACCCTAAACCTTAAAAGGTGCGGGAAATTTGGAAATAAAGAAGTGAAGCAGAGGAGCCCCTAGTACCAAAGCACACGTTTTGTTCTTGTTTTGCTGAATGAAATGAAAAAGTCAGAAGTGGTTTAAATTTATAATCCAAGCTCCCAAGGACTGGGTGAACCGGGTGCAGCAGTGCCCTGCTCCAGCTCCCCTGGGGCCGCGTGAGCCCTTGTGCTGGCTCCTCAGCAGGTCTGCAGCGGGCGGACAGGGGCAAGACACGCAGCAGGGCTGTTTCTTTTGCCAGCGGCTCACACTTAGGTTGGTTTGCAGTGGTGGTTGCTCTCTGCTCCGTGTGTATCCAG
>NW_008825430.1:649540-657551 GCF_000699105.1 Pygoscelis adeliae
ATTTAGTCTGTCTTTGCTCCTCCTCACTCCCCTCTGCCCACTCATGGCCCGGACATTCGTGTTTCCCTTACCCTTGACCCCCTATTGCATTCAGCATCCTCTGACATCTTGCAGAAGCCACTTTTTAACACTTGGCTCCCTCATTCAGTCTGGCCCTATATTCCCTGGAGGCATTCACATGTCTCGGATTGATGGGATGTATCTGAGCTCCCTGGTGCCTGCGGGCTTTCACGACTACGTGGATTGCAGTGGTGTGCTGTGTATCCTGGGCTCAGCTTTCTGACAGCCTGACCTTGGTATGCTGTTGCTCTCCTTGGCGGAGGTTGTGTGGCGTGTGTCCTCCCAGGCTGGGCTGTCCCCTGGGATGCTGGGGAGATGCACCAGTGCCGGGCATCTCAGAGAGCCTTTGCCTTTCTAAAAGCAAAGATAGTGGCGCATCCTGAGAGATGTAACCTGAGGAAGGAGCTCTTGCTGTGGGGAAGGAGAAGAGTAGGAGCCACTTGTGCTACAACTTCCTTGAGGCACTGGGGCAGCCCTACCAAGAAGGAATATTTTGGTTTTGATATTTACATTTCCAGGGAAAACAAAAGAAGTCCATGTGTCGCCTCTATTCCCCCATCTGCTGTCTCAGCACCTCTCCCTTGCTCCGTGGTCAAATCTACTTTGCCAAGTGACAGTAATTTCCCCCACATGGAAAGAAACTGTATTAAGACCGAACTAAGCATTTTACTCCCAGGATTCTCGGCTTCCCAAATGTATCTTCCTAATACACAAAAGATGCCGATGACCTCATTTCTCGGTTTTGTACCCCACTGCGAACTAAGGGGTTTGCTTCCTCCTGCCACTGACCATCTATCAGTGATGTCACTTCATCTGTACTAATTATACATTTAAAATTATAGGCTGTACACCCTTGATATTTTCCTTGCTTGTAACTCCCTTCTTATGGAAAAGCAGGATCAGAGTCTGAAACTCCCCAGCCTGCCTCCATAAAACCTACCTCTGCTTTTTGTTTCAGATAAATGACACGGTTTTCCTGTTCAATAGCCGTGGGATATTCTTTGTGGTGCTAGATGCATGTTCAGGAGCAGTCGTGAGTAGGCGGCACTTTGACACAGTTACTGGTGAAAACGCTGCCAGTGCAATAACTGATTATGTTCAAACATTTATAAAAGAGAGGTAAGCAAACTGCTGGGAGCCCAGTTCATGTAGCAACCCGTGGCTGATAGACAAAGAAAGGAAAATGACCTACTTTCATAATCAAACCTGTGCTCTGAAGAAATCTGGCACAGATTAAATATGTACAAACCCCAAATATCGCCCAGATAATAGGAGAAGCAGCGTCTCTCTCCCAGGATTACACAGATTAGAGCAGACAGAGACAGGTTTTTTGGAAAACTGGCAATTCCTTCTAAGTTAACCATTCATTTTCCAGCATGGAGTAGATAATGCAATGACATTTGCAATCCTGCACACCTATCCCGGTGTCCAGCAATTTCCTGGCAGCCGATGATTCAGTTTTCCATTTCTGAAACGAGTTGGTTTCTGTTTACCCTTACTGATTGTTTTTGCCTCTTGTGACAGATGAAAATCCTAGGCGTGCCAGATTTTCCAGTAGGACTTTTCTTGGGTGAGCCAATGAATAGACCTGCCTGCCTGCGGGCTCTGTTACCTTGCATGTGTCCTGGCAATGGTCTGGATCATCTCTGTTTGTGTCTGTCCCACATTCCTTGTGGTTTTATGTGTCGCCACACAAACGTGGAACAACAGAGATTTATAGATAAATTCTTGGCTGCTGGCAGAAGCAGGTCAAATAACCAGAAAACAGACTTTCAGTCCAAGACATTTCTGAGCAGTTCATGACCAAAGATTCGAACGCTCCTGAGTTATTACATCTGTATTTATGCACATGAGTATGTACATGTATAAAATGTGCACGAAGTGACATATATCCATGTGATGCCTGTACATTCGGTTTGATTTTCTGGTAGGATGTGTATTTTGCAAGTCTAGGCATTCAGCTAAATGCAACCAGTTGCACAACCCGTAGTTCATTGCAGGTACAATTCACTGGGGGCTGAGAGCACATCTGTGAGGGCCAAAGCCAGACTGAGGCTTGACTGAAAATCAGACCCAGGATATAAATGGCTTCAGAGTCTCAGGACTGTACAGCAATTGAATTTCTTCTGCGGCTGAGTGTCATGTTCCCATAAGGGATGCACTTGCAAACAGTCATTTGTGCTTGGTTTGATTCCGTGTGAAGCACAGGTTTAATTTAGGAACATTTAAACAGAGGTTTAAACTTAGGAAAGCTTACGTGTGATTGAAATCAAAGGGATTTAAGCATGTTCTTAAAGTTAAGCAAGCTCTAAAGTACTTTTCTGAATTGGAGTTAAGGGTCTTGCAGATTCTTTTGTGCTTGATTTGATTCTGTGTGAAGCACAGGTTTAATTAAACATTTAAACAGAGGCTTAAACTTAGGAAAGGTTACATGTGATTGAAATCAAAGGGACTAAGCATGTTCTTAAAGTTAAGCAAGCTCTAAAGTACTTTTCTGAATTGGAGTTAAGGGTCTTGCAGATTCTTAATGAAGTAATATTTTGCAATCATGCAGTAATCACTATTCTTCTTTTCAGATCACTTGTTCTCGTGTGCTCTAGAGATATTGCAGATGTGGCGGGGAGCTCTGAAATGTCTGTTTTTACCAGGTTAGGTTCAGCAAAGCCTATTGTCTTCCACAAGGAAGGTAAATGTATTTATTCTACCATCTTTCCTTTGCTTAAGAATTACCGGTGTGTTTCCCTACCAAAAATGTACACGTACTTATATAGTGCTTATCAATATATTTCCTACCACGATATGCCAGTGTAGCCTAGTAAAAACCTCTTGGCTTAGGGATGGTGAGAAATAGGAGAGTTATTTTGGGGTTTTGACCCTACTTCACCAATGAGAAGCTGCATGCTGCAAATTTTTCATCCTAAAGGGAGTTTGTTTTTCTAACAACAACAACAAAAAAAGAATCATTTGATAAAGATTCCGTCTCTAAAATTCAACTGCTTTGCAAGGAAAAACAATCATAAACTGAAAGGTTGATGAAAAAGAAAATAGTCTGAAGTGAAATAGGAGCTATTTATTTTTTTGGATGGAAGGAAGGTGAAACCACCAGTTTTGGAAAGTTCTTATTACAGTTTTCCCTTGGATTGCTGCAAGAAATCCATTGGTGTCATTAGTCCAGGAAATCCATGCTGGGTTTCCTACCGGAAAACTGGGGCCTGTGGTGTCCAGGTTTGGATGAATAATTTGGGTGATAAGGAAATCAGGAAAACAACTAGCTAGCTTGATTAAGATTTCATTTGCAATCTCTCAAGCAGAGATCAGATGGAGAACTGGCTGTATTTCCAGCTTCTTTTTTTTTTTTCTTGGGGGTTTGGGGATTTTTTTTCCCTCCTGCTTTACTGAAATGTATATCAATTTCTGGTTCAAGTTTCAAAGCTCATTGCTATGACCATTCCAGGGGAGGACAGCGTAGTCTTTACAGCAAAGACAGTGATTTCACTTCAGTGCCTGTTTGATTCCTGAGAAGCTGTTTTTACTTTCATCCTTTTAAAAGCAAAAATTTGAGGTTTTCTTTTTTGGTTTTGTCCTGAAACTTCATTGCTTCATTCTTTCATCAAAGCCGTGAATACTTTTGAAAGAATTTTTTTGATTAAAAAGCAATCTTTTTTGGCTTTTGTCAAACTTTCTTCCCTGAACCACCTGCGCCGCTCGCTTGGGCGCAGCACTTCCAGGGCATTTTGGGAGCTCGGTTCAGCCTCCAGCCCCGACTGCTCCTGGGGGAGAAAAAGCAGCAAGCAGGGCCACCGCCGTCCTGGGGACATGCTGGTTGGTGGCCATCTCCTTGCCCTGCCACTTCGGTGGGATGCTGGTGTCTGGCGGTGTGACTGAGACGCTGCTGGCCGATCACGTGCCACCCCTGTTTTGCTTTTCCTGAGGGCAAGGGTGTTCACCCACATGTCTGCCCTGATTTCCAGCCTGGGTAATTATGTTCTGCTCCATGAGCTTTCTCCCGCTGGTTCAGCTATGCGCGCTATTTGAATTCACAGCTCCAAAAGCGATCACGCAGGACTGGTCCATGCTGGGGGGGGCGGGGGGAGGGCTGCGTTTCAGGGCAGGCCGGAGCATTTCTTCCAAGCGCGTATTGCTTCTGCCAGGGATAATGCAAAAAAACCCCGATCCCCTTGACCCCAGCAGGATCAGGATTTGGGGTCTTGTTGCCTGGTTTTGCAAAACCTTATTTAAATTAGAAGTGTTTACAGGAATGGTCTCGATCTAACCAGCTGCAAATAGCCTTGGGAGTCTTTGCAATGAAAAGCATAATATAAACACAAGACACTATTATTAAAATGGAAGAATACATAATGCCTTTGTACTTTGTGACAGCAGAGGACCAGAGCAGAGTCGACATGGGGAATAGTTTAGGCATAACAGGAAGAAACTGATGTAAACTAATAAAAGAAGGATTCAAAGTGCCTAACCATTTTCACGTAGTCAAATATGAAAAAGTACCAATGCTTAAAAATAAAGAGTAAAACAATATTCCTGCTAACTGACATCTGGGAGCCTATCTTAGCTTATTGAAATACCTGCAGACTGGGATGCAGTGCGGTTATGGCTTCAGCGAGGCTCATTCCCACTTTCATCACCCTTTTTCTCTCCTAAATGTTCTGTTATTTTAATCCAAGGAAAAAAAGAAGGGCTAAGAAGTTTCCGTGATGTGTGGAGGGAGTTTGTGCTGTGCTGCTAATAAATGAACCGACCCATCCAGAGGGTCACTCTCTTTGTGTCTGTTTTTCAGGGAGTTTTGCCATGCTTGGCTATAAAGGACAAGCCAAACCCTCCTGGATCAAAGTCCTTAACCGTGCTGGTTATCAGAAAGCTGCTTCTTTACAGCATTATGTTCCCTTGGAGCTGAAGGAATATCAATGTCCGGCTAATGCTGACGAGTCGCTAAAATTCGCTGTTTCTCAGAACCACTCGGAGCACATCTCTGCAGAGCCCGCAGCACCCCGGGATTAGCATCGCCGGGGCAACACCAGCCAGGCAAAGCCCACCGCTGCCACCAAAACCTGCTCTTGTTTTTACAGGATTGTACCAAACCGATGGTGTTCACTTGTATATTTTACAACTAATAAATATATTCTCATCTCACCCGCTGTGGTAGAGCTTTCTTTTTCAAGCAGTGCCTCACAGGGCAGGATAGGAAAAGCCTGTGGGCTGCCCTTCCCGAGGAGAAGTGTTTCAAAATATCCGTGATTCGGTATCAAAAGGTAAGTTTCAAAGGCAAAAACCTGCTCTCCGGTATCACAGGGACTGGAAATGAAATTTGGCGTGGAAACCTTAGCAACATCCAGGGAAACAGATGACCTTCAGCAGAGGTAGGGAATTCTCCCTTCAGTCCTGTTTTCCCTCCATTAATGTCTGCTTTTAAAAAAACTAAGCGTCCATCTGCCGTGACATCTTAGGTGAACTCAGTAACATCTGCTTGCATCGATGGGTAAGCATGCAGTGATCTTACAATAATATCTTCTAATCGAACTGAGTATATAGGGTGCAACAAGGAGTTATAAATGTGTTTCTGTCTCTAGCTAACGACTGGTGGAATGATGTTTGTCCAACTGATGTGAACATTTAGTTAAAGACCTACAGGAATAAAACTCAGGATAAAGTATGTGCTGTGTTGGGTAAAGTCTTGCGTTCCTTTCAGACAATGCTCGTATTGACTTTCTGCTCCCATTGAGGACTGAAATACTGCCAGTAATAGCGGCTAATTCTCTTTGATTTTTTATTTATGCTGCTGCTTTTTGAAGTAAAGACAAAAATAGAGCTTTGTATGCAAACTGAGAAACAACTGATGACCTCACTGACTACTGTTTAAGTACAAAGTTACCCTGAAATGATGACATACTCATTTTGGTTTGAACATGATGTTACTTGGTGACAGCAGTGAAGGGGCGGGCGATTTCAGACTATCCATGTCTTTGTCACGCTGGTTACTCAAACAGGTAGGTGAAGGCTTTGTCCCTTCAATGTCCCGTCATTTCTTTGAAATTCTCAGAAATGGCCAAACAAGTTGCTACGGGGAAAGGTTAGTGTTTTGTTGGCCAGACTTTTGCTCCCTGGTGAGTTAGTCGCTCTGGCATCCGCGCACCGGCCAGCTGATATTGTGCCTCTGGACGGGGACTGAACTCCTCAGCCGGGACGCTTGTCTCCATCAGACACATACCGCCCAGTGGTCCTTGGATGTGGGGTGAGAAAACACCTGGAAGATTTACAGGCAGAGGAGGAGACCGTGGCTCCATCCCCACACCAGGTAGGAGAGGTGGGAGTCAGGTTTGGCCAGGGGAGAGGTCCTGGCTTGCTAGAAAGTGTGAAGAAATCACTGATGCTGCTCAGTAAAGGTAAGATAAAGAGTGATGCACAGGACATCATGGGCCTGAGCTGGCCCCCGCAGGGAGTGATGGAGACTGAAGTCCTCGGTGGAGATGAGGAGTGGTACAAGAGCCTGAGTGGCTGAGATTGACCCTCCGAGGAGCTCCCTGAAGTCCTTTTGAACTCCTGTTACTACCTAATTGTTATGATTTCTGTGGCTGTGCAGGGAAAGAAAAGCAAGATATTTTAGGCTTGTGAGCGTAAGTCCAACATTGGAACAAGTACCTACAGAGCAGGCTTTTAGCTTCTTGGAGATTTATTTGATAATCTGTGACAGGTCCAGACCCTGGATCCCAATAAAACTTTGCAGAGCTCTAACCCCAGGCTGAGACTAAACAATTGGCAAAGGAAGAGCCTGGTGAAGGCAGGAGAGGCATGTGCCTAAACCTCTGAAAAATCTCTATTCCTCCTCCCGCCCCAGAAGGAGAGCAAATGGCAAATGTCCTGGAGAGGAAGGCGTGGAGCTGTGGCGAGCCAGATGCAAACAGTAAAGTACCACAAAAGCAAAAAGAAAAATATTTACATCCTGATGCAGTATTTGGGTAGTTAAAAGCAGCAGTTTGAAGAGGATTCAGGATGCTGTGAACCTCTTCAGCCACTGCACACACTTTCCTTACCTTGGGAGGGAAAAAAGGCTTCAAAACCAGGGACGCTCCGCAGAGGGTACAATTCCTCCATGGACCCTTGGGACATTCAAGAGGATGTTTTCAAAGGCTACCGCTAACTTGGCATGCACCAGAAGTCTGTGAAGCTGCGGGGGTAAGTGTCGCGTGGGAAGCTGTCATATTCCTCCCGGGGATTTCCTGAGCGGGAGGATCTCCACCCTCATGCTGGAGGCCACATGGACCGTGCATGTCCACGTGGACCTGCAGCTATTCCAGGCACGTTGAGTACATCTAATGCATTCAGGATATATGGCCGTCCTGGTTATCCCCAGAGCATTTCTGCAGCGGGAACGCAGTACCTCTGTCACTCCCTGAAAGCATTAGCTTGGCTATACACTGAGTTACGGTCAGCAGGGACAGCGAAGTCAGTGCATCCTGAACCTCCGAAAATGGGGTTCAGCTTCCCACCACTTTGATGCTTTGAAAATTTCATGCAGTGGATGAGGGTTTAATTCAGTGAAATGCTGAGCACTTCAAAAGCATGTGAAACTGGGAGTCGGTCAGCCTCAGATGGGTGGAGTGATGTGAATTGCAAATAATTTTGTTTGAGCTGAGCCAAAAATTGCTTGCTTTCCTTTTCAAGGTCTGTAAGCCTCTGCAAAAAAAAAGATAATTCTGAAAAAAAGCATAGCTTTAAAGTAACTCTTTTTTTCCCTCTTATTTCTGTCTCAAAATAGTTTGCCAGTATTACAACAAATTTGCAAACACCTTAGTTTCCTTTAATTAATTCATTGTAAAAATTTCCTCTAACTCCTGCTCCTCGTTCAGAATCTGTTTTTATGAACATCAGGAATCAAGGAACTTGCAGTGATGTTTATATATAGAATATGTGAGCAGAACCTTCTTCCTTGTAGGGA
>NW_008825430.1:657570-658777 GCF_000699105.1 Pygoscelis adeliae
AAGGTTCATCAGGAAAAAAATTGGAGTGCTGCTTTTGACTCCAATGTTGATTTCTTTGGGAAGTAGAATCTGTTCCTGAGTTTAATCCTCCTCTACTTGCCAGTAAAAAAGAGCAGATAATGGCTGGGTGGCAAGCACAAGATCAAGATGAAGAGCAGAGGCAGCTACGGTGCTGTCATGCACTGGAACTGGGAAAGCATTTTCATTAGTGATCCCTAGAAATGCGTTTGTTTATTTGTAAGGCCGTCTGAAGGCTTTAGCTGTGCTTGTGGCTGTGTCTGCGAAGGCTCCCCCTGCACAGGAATGTCACTGTAGCAAAAGCTGGCATGTCCTTGGGTCAGAAAGGCAAATGTGCTCCTCAAATCCATATTCCCAGCTGGGGCTAAAATGTAAAATTCCCCGAGAGGGGCAAGAGGACAGTCAGTGCCATGCAATGTCAGCAAGAAGGTAGCAGAGGCGCTAATTAAACAGCTCCTCCCTCTCTCAGGAATCAGCTTCCAAATCCACGTTAGCTTCTTTGCATACGAATGAAGAAACAAGCAGCAAGGCTTCAGACCTTGCTATCAAACCACTAAAACCTCAGCATCAGCTGCAGCAGTGGGAGGGTCCGGGTTTGGCCACCCGGAGCACTAGGGGTGGACCACGGCCCTGGCCCTGACCCATCGGGGTCTCCTGGAGCATCTCACCTTGCAGAGATGGTCCCTGAGGAACACAGATTTTACTCACAGGTCCTTTCAAGTACCTGTGCAAATTAGAGTCTGCTGAGAGTTCACTCTCCGGCAGGCTGAAAGGTGCCTTTTCCATGTGAACTTTTCCTGCTCTTCTCTGGGGATGGCTCTGGGCCCCCGCTTTGCCTCCGTGAAGGTCTGTGGTCTCTCTTGCTGGGTAGTAGCAGCAGTAGTAGCCATCAGGTTTCTTGCTCCTGTTTGACATCTTTTTCAGGGGAGAGGTAGCTGCTGCTCTTCTCCCATCCTTGCCATGTTTGCAATGGATGGTTAATGCTCCTGTTATGCCCTGCTTGACATGCCAGAAAGGAGCCTCATCTTCAGCAGCAGATGCTGAAGGTACGTCCTCCAAAGTGTGTCAAGCCGGTCTTAAAAAGCATGTTAAGATACCCAATATCATGAGTTACTTTTTTAAAATTTTGGTGCCGGGCTTGGGTGGTTAGCCCAGAGCCGTGCAAGGCGGCGAGTCGAGGTTGGAGCCC
>NW_008825430.1:658813-670335 GCF_000699105.1 Pygoscelis adeliae
TGAACCGCTGGCTGTGCCGCTCCGGAGATCTCTGCTCTGCCACCTGGGATTTGGGGTGTCTGTGTGTCCCCACCACGATGCCTGTGACAATCCAGCTTCCTCAGAGCATTTCTTCGCCATTTGGCTCCCGGGATTGTCTGCTCTGTGTTGCCTCCAGCGTTAAAACTGCAGGGAGGGCGGTGGATCGGGATTCCTGTCTGTGCAGTGCGCTTTCTAGTACAGTATCGCTGCTGACACCTGTGGTAGCAGCCAGCTGAGGACTAATGGTTTCCTGCATCTACTTTTAGCATTGTCTGCTGCTATTGTTCACTTTTTGGAAAGATCCAGCAGCTGGGAATCATTTCAGAAAGTCTGCCTTGCCAGATCCAGGCACACGAGTCCCACTTGCCATTGCCAGGCAGCTTTTAATGGCTAGATGAAAAAGCTTTTCTCACCCAAGAGAGGAGTCACAGATGGTATTTGAGAAACGATGGAGATGATAGACTTAGGAGGACACTCGTATGGCCTTTACGCTCTCAGAGTGCCCGAATCTGCAGGGAGATTTGTTGACATAGCTGGTTACATCAGAGCTGAACTCAGCCACGTGGCGCCTGTTCAAGTGAGCTGTAGTGTATTGCTGTATCCCCACGCGGCTCTGAGCACTGAGCTAATGAAACGGCTGGCTGGCAGGAGATAACTGCTCCTGAGTCTTCTCCAGCAGGAGACGTTAATGAAAAGAGTCACTATCTCTTCCTCCTCTTACATTTAACAGTAAAACCAAACATGTCACTGTTTGTGTCTAATATTTCGGAAAGATGCTTAATTGAGAGCCTTTAAAGGAAAATTCCTGAGATTATCCTCCGAGCAGCGTTTTTCCGGCAGCGTGTTAGTCAGAGCTGAATCAGAGGAGTCGGATCCTCTTGGCCCGCTCGGGTCTCAGCCTTTCCAACCCGAGTGCCAGTTAATACTAACACCGCAATGAACTCGGGCTCGCTGCGAGCTGAATCAAACACCCTACCTCAGTCACAAAATAAGCAGGATATTCTTTGGACTGTGGCAGATCAGACACTACAAAAACATTGGAGCCTGGCACAGAGCTGACGCCTCCAAAAATGACATGACTTTCCAGTGTCTGATTGCTTGTTTTGATCTCTGCTGATGAAGATGGATGTAATCAGGGAAGCAGTCCCCGGGGAGCAACGGGGGATATAATAGCAGAAGCCATTTTGCACGGCCTGATGGTAAGTACTGTGCAGTTCTTGGCTCTAAAGAAAGCGAAGGCTGTGAGATTTCTTACACTGATTTCCTACCAGTTTGCTACAGGTTACTGTCAGAAACAAGATCATGAGCTGGATGGAGCAGAGACGCTCCTCTGAGTTTTTAACGGGCCAGAGCAGAGAAATTTCTTTGCTACCTATGAAGCAACAGGAGAGCAAATGCATGCCATCGCTGTCAGAAATTCAGTCCCTTCTTTTTATTTCTGTGAACTCTTATATCATCTGATTGTATTTTATATGACCAATACCTTGCCAGTCGGAATCTGGCTTTATGCAACGCTAACATACAGCTGTGTCCACGCTGTAAGAAACACTTTATCTGTAATGACCATCCTGTAGTATAACCACTCGTTTAGTTTTTCCTCTATCGTTCAAGCAGAATCTAGTGATTGGGTTTGCAGATTAGGCTGTGTAATAACCACTAATAAATCTCGACATTTTAATGGTGACTGCTGTACTTTGGGCGTCCGTCTAATAATGTTCCTGTAAAAGAGCCCTGGCTTATCAAACGTTGATGGTTAATGCTGTTAAAATGTCAGACACGTGCAGCCTGGTTCTGGCACAGATTCCATGGCGACGGTATTACTCTCTGATAATGTATATCAATCAGAGCTATAGCATTACTAAGTGCATTCCTTTTTTCGACTGTTCTGTAACAGCATTTCAGCACCTGATAGGCTGTACCGAGCCCTGAGTTTATGCTGTTTCCAGAGCTCACGGCTGTCAAATACACTATACCAAAACAAGCAAACATTCTCCTGCTGGAATATTTCCTGACAAATCTGGTTCTAATGCTATTTTTAGTATAATCATTGGATTACATGTGGTTTGAACGTATCGTTGCACTTCGAACTATATCACCTTTATGAAAAGTACAGACATGTGTTTTGCATATATACACTGTAAAATTTGCTCCAGACTAAATCCTGGCTTCTTGCATATCTTTTTCTTGTGTTTTTTGTTTGGTTTATATTAACAAGTGACATGAAAAATAACATGTGTTTTTTGCCCTAAAGAAATTGGGGCACCCCAGAGTTTTTTTCAGTTGCTTTTTTTGCGTCTATGTTGTGCGATGCATACGTTTATCCTATTTCATCATTGTGATGTGACATGACAGCTACAGATAAATTTCTTCGATATTCCTCAGATACTGGCTTACACGATAAAACCTAATGGCTCCAAGGACTACATGTGAATTTTAAACAGTGCCTTATGAATACAGAGCGTTGACACTTACGGAAGTGGGTGTCCTTGCCTCAGTGTGAATATGCATGTCAATAAATTGTCATGAGCACGGGGCAGAGCTACAGAATCAATCACTGGAGAGAATCACATTAATTCTAACTTTGACTTTCATGACACTGCTTGTTTGTTTTTGCTGGGGGTTGGCTACTGAAGAAACGAAAACATTAGGTAGACCGGTTTCAAAAGCAGCTTTTGGTTTTGCAAGAAAATTCTGGGCTGGCACATTAAATAGACAATGTTTTCTTGGATCTGAAATCTAAGAAACTGCATGCTTCAGACTGGAAGTGTGAGTACGGTTTATCTTGGGGGTGCACAAAACACCATTGCTAAAAACGTGTGGGTAGTACGGGGGGAGAGAGGTGTCATTGAAAGGTTACTTCATGAAAATTTGTCACTCTGCAAACGCCTTCTCTGTTGTGTTTCATTACTTTTTTGCACATGTGAATATTCAGCCCTAGAGAGTCTTGACGCTGGATGTGTTTATACTGCATTCCTAAGGCGTCTTTGGTTACATCTGGTGGTTGCTTTCTTGAGTGTCTATTTGGGTTCCCAAGTGGGTTTATCCTAAACCAAACAAAGGGTGAGGATTTGCCCTTGGTTTCTTGCTCTGCTTGGGCTGGTCCCGAAGCAGCGTGAAGGTGTTCTCAGCCATAGAGCTGCATGGGAGTGGATGTGGGCCGGCATAAAGCTGGGGATGACCCTTTCTTGTGCAGTGAATGGTTTTTGCATGAGCTGGGGAAAAAAAAAGTGACATTTGCTTGATATTCTTTCTTCACAGGTATCCATCCAGAGGATTAAAAATCCTGAAGAATGGCTCTACCTACCTCCAAGTATCTGGCCGAAAACCTCATTTTTCTTCTGTTTGTAATCTCTTCTGTAAGCACAGGTAAGTTTTCCTGCTACGGGGAAAAAGGGCATTGTTTGTAACGCAATTTTCAAATAAAGACATTGCTGGTTTAGATTGAGCAGCTTTTCACTCTTCTTCATGTGAGAAGAATCAAGGACAGAGTGAGAAAACTCAGGAGAAAAGCAGTTTTCTACTCCCGATCGAGGGCAGCTGGAGTGGCAAAGGCTGAAATTTCTGAGCAGGTGAAAGTACCCTCAGAAATCCCTCAGACTCTGCCACGCGTTCTTAAAACAAACCCAAATGCAACAAACTGCCACAAAGAAATAACAAAAGAAACCTCAGGTCCTAATAGCTGTGGCTGCGGGAGGTGAAGTTGAGCATTTTACTGCATTGCCCAAGCCCAGATTTGGAGAGCAAAAAGCTCTGGGGTGGGACATCCCTGCCCTTTGGGTTTTGTCTCTTCCAAGCAGCACTTCTCCTAAGCGGTTAGGGAAAGGGGAAAAGGGAAGCTGCATACACATATTCTAAATAGAGCTAATTTGAGGGTTGGTATTTGTTTAAAACAAAGAGACCATATGTCTTGCCCCAAACACTGCAGCTCAGGCCCTTTTGGTCAAGAAGCAAAATATTCAGTTAATACCTTGTGCTGGGTAGAAGTTGCACTCTAATTTGAAAAATGACAATGAGAGTAGTAGTCCAAGCTGGCAAGGTAGCTGGACCAGCTGGCAGAAGACGCTCAGCCCTCCGGTGTCCTCGGCGCAGCGGATGCGAGTGCTGTGCACGGCTCCTGCTCTCTGGTGCGAATTGGTTAATGAAACTGGGAATTTGGGTCCTTTGTTCTGGATTGTGTTGGCTTTTGCTGATTGTCATCCCAATCATCAGTGTAAATTCCTCTTGCTTTCCCCTTCGGCTTCACTGTCTACCTCTCTGTTTCTAAATAATGAAATATGGGGGCACAAGTCATCTTTTGAGACTGCCGGAAGCTCTTTTGGACACTAGCATAGCCAAGTAAATGGAAAAATGAACAAGCTTTTATCCTGTCCACTTAATCTAGTTGATAAATTATACCTCTACGTTTGAATCGACTCTTTTGGTTTTATTTAGCTTCTCATCATGAGCAAATTTTTCTATTATCTGTATTCCTGTGGGAATAACAGCTCATTTTTTTGAATTTGTTGTCAGTGTGTATTACAGTTACATTTGAACATCTATTTACAATGCAAGTCCCATTTCCTGCCCGAAGTATTTAGCTTTTCCAACTCTTATTAATTCTGTGTGTCTTCTGGTAGGAACCCAGAAACTCCTCCTTATTTTCCTCAATTACTGGAAATTGGAAAAAGTGCCTCTGACATTACTGATACACTTCCAGTTTCCAGCTGGCACAAGTGGTATCAAAATCAGGTCCTGGATATTTATCGGTATTTGACTTGCTACCTGGTGGATTATCAGCTCTCTCTGATTTGATCACTTCACGTATACGGAAAAAGTTTGCAGAGAGCCAAGGCATATGTTGCCCGCATGAAATGTCCCTTGCTTACCTTGAATAGCTGGTATTTAATGGGTCTCTGGAGACATTAAGGCAGTGGCTGGTCCAATTCTATTGTTTTCTTAAGGCATGAAACTGGTGGAGGAATCTGAGAGGAAACTGAATGCAGATGGACAGATTTTGTTTCTGTTGCTGTGGAATTACAGATGTCCCTCAAGTTTCACAGTGGCAGCACACAACAGCTCGCTGTCAACTACACCAGGACTGGGACATGTTTCCTTGCATGGATTCACGCCGTTGTTCTTTAGATGCAT
Source organism: Pygoscelis adeliae (assembly GCF_000699105.1). Classification (NCBI taxonomy): domain Eukaryota; kingdom Metazoa; phylum Chordata; class Aves; order Sphenisciformes; family Spheniscidae; genus Pygoscelis; species Pygoscelis adeliae. Next base: position 663,962 of record NW_008825430.1, read on the forward strand.
TCTTTAGATGCATTAGTATCTGCGGGGCAAAACCCACCCAGCTTTACTATACTAAGTGCCAGAGACATAACCCTGCTGAAGTCAGGGGGTTTATCCCATGTCTATTATCACTGATGTGTGGATCCTGTAGTTTTCCTATGGTGTTTTTGTTCTAAAGGACAAAAATCAGAGAGCTGGTGAGAACTCCCAACCCTTTCTGATGGCAAAGGGCTCATTGTTCAAACTTCCACTGACCTCAGCTCCCTAGGATTAGAAAGGTTTCTACCCTCAGAAAATATGCATCACACATGGGACTCTCACACTCGCAGTTTTGTTGATTAGAGTAAGATGTGAGGCTCACATGTCGAGTGAGATTGTATCAGGAAATATTTTATCTTAAGTAAATACTTATAACATATGACTCTCGGATTTGTTATGAGAGACGTTTAGACTAACACGTCATGGCAGTCCATAATCAAATTTGTGTGTGGAGACTGGTGATGTGTGAACCCAAAGCGAATGAATCCTTACTGCTTCTGCTTGGAAAGGCTCACAAACCCAGAGTCTCTCTCGTGAGATTCCTGTTGCTCCCTGTTACTGGGTGGACTGGTAATTCCTTGGTGCTTCATGTTTTCATGTTAGTTTGAGCAGTTTTACTTTCCATCTCCAATGAAAAAACAGTACGCAAACGTATTTTAACATCCTTACATTAAACAAAGCTTTTCAAACCTCGCAGGTATTTTGGGGGCATTTTTAAAGGTAGTAGTTGTTTTATCCTGCCATCAACATCTTCCCTGGGCTTGTGAAAGGCTTTGTGTCTGGGTGGTATGAACGGAGCTGAATGTCACTGCAGGGAGGACTCAGTTACAGCCTCTTCTCGGTAGTTTTCTGGAAACTGCATCCCTCCCAAGGCTCCTTTGCATGGGGTAGCGGGTTTTTCCATGCTTCCAGAAAACAGAAAACCATACAGATTAAGCTGTTGTTTGTTTTCTTTTGGTCATGACCCGCATGTATTCTGCTGCACAGAGATACCGCTGTGTTCCAGGGAGTCAGCAAAGGGGGGGTACCAAGAATGAGACTGTAAAGATGCCCAGATATGGAGCTTTCTGTCTTGCACCGAACAAACGGTAATCGCCTTCGCTCTCCATCTCCACTCAGCAGAAGCAGCTGTCGCATGTCCTGATAAGGATCCTGAGTTAGAAAACTGGAACCCAGGTCACAACAAAGAAAAACACATTGAAATCCGTAATGGCAGGAAGCTCCTTCTCTCTTCTTCCGCGACGGTCCACTCTATCCACATCACCGATGGAGGTAAAACGTGCTGGTGGCAAGGCTGGGTGAAGTGTGCTTTCCACTGTGGCTATTTAAATCACCCTGTCTCACGCTGGGAGAGCTTTCTGCTTCTTGCTGAGAACTGGGTGGCTACTGGACAAACCCAGCTTTAATTCGGTGCAAGGGTGGGCGGTAGCTGAGATGCTATCAGTTCTTTAGCTGTTATAATCAACCTGTTTGCTGCCCTTTCCGGTGAATTTACAAAAGTACCTCAGTATACTCATTAGTTCTACTTCCGTGATTTGCTTCAAAAACATTTTTTTACGAAATCGTTGTCCCGATAACATCATACTGCAATAGTTGTGTTCTCAGGGTCTCAGGACAGGGCAGATACATATGTGCCTCTTCGTCTCTAAGGACAGAGTCATAGTGTTGCTGGCGACTGCTAGCATGACTAGCTTTTATTCATATTAACTCTGAATTTCTGTCTCAGTTTTGAATAAGTCCTCTTCCACCAAATCTTAATTGCATTCTTCAAGAATTGGACTCAATAAAAAGCATGTAAAGTCTTTAGGATTTGTATTGAGAGCTGTTTTGGGGAGGATGGGCAGAACTTTTCAAAAATTGAGATGAGCGCCCAGCACTGGGTTTAGTACAATGGTTTCACAACCTCTGATGAGCTGCTGTGTGTTAAAGCAAATGTCATAACCTTTTCTACTTAGGAAAACTGGTCATTAAAGACGATGTGCAGCCTATCATTTTGCGTACTAGACATATACTCATTGAAAATGATGGAGAGTTACATATCGGCAGTGAGATGTGCCCTTACCAAAGTAATGTGGTTATCATCTTATATGGGCGGTACGTATGCGTGATAGAATATTATGTTGGAGCTCTCTAGGATCTCTCTTCCACAACAGGGAACAAAAATGTACCTTAAAATGACTTTTTCTCAGATATACTTATCATCGGTGCTCTGTGGAAAGTTCAGTAGCTTCTTAAACAATTTAAATGCCCTGTAAAAAATTGATGTGGTTTTGGTTCTGGTTTCAAATACTACTGGGAGATGAACATTAGGGTATTCGGGCATGCCAGAAAATCAGCATGCACCTTGCCAGCAGTGAAGCTGATTTTCCAGAATAGGCTTAAAGCCCAAAGAGTTATTTTATTCTGAAAATTCTCCTCCCTAAACATCCTTTCTTTCTGCATGACAGTGGTGAGCCAAAGGATAACATGTTTATGCCTTGCAGATTGCTACAGGATCTCTCAGATTTTCAAGGATGCCAAACTCATATTTAACAACCACTAGACCTCCTAGCTCCTGGTCAGGGTCCTAACTTCCACCAGAATTCCAAAACACAAATGTATCATTCAGTCTGGGCTTCAGGTCTCCTCTGGCCTGGATATAATGAATATAACATATAACATAGATTATCTGAGTTCCAGATTGCTGCTGGTCTTCAGTAGTTGCTAGTATTATTTAAAATAATTTGTTTTCTATACAACATGAGCAGTTACTGATTCTTAGGGTAGTTGAAAGAAATACATTGCAAATCATGACACTTCTCTCCTTGGGCCATAGCAGAACAAGGGGAGAGGCTCCTTGACTGTCAGATACAAACCCAAAACTCGTTCCTTTCCTCCCTTGCTGCTGCAGAGCGGATGACGGCAGCCAGCCGAATCCCTACTTTGGGCAGAAGTATCTGGGAGTAAGTAAGGGTGGCACTCTTGAGATCCATGGAAAGAAAAAACTGTCCTGGACTTTCTTAAACAAAACTCTTCATCCTGGTGGCATGGAAGAAGGTGGATATTACTTTGAAAGGAGCTGGGGCCATCGAGGTGTCATTGTCCATGTTATTGACCCAAAGACGGGGGCAGTTGTCCATTCAGATCGGTGAGTGACTTTTCAGCTGTCTAGATGTGAGGATCTTTGGGAACAGGTTGGGGACAGCATCTCAGCAAGCTCAGAAAGACACATTTTGGCATCTTGTTCAAATGGGTATTATTGCATGTATATATAATTCTTTCTAGATCAGTAATCTCCGAAACCAAAGAGTGAGTAGTGTTACTACCTTGCTATTATGTCAACTAGAGTTTAATCAATTTGGCTTAACAGAAACCCCTAATATACCCTGGTTTTGCAAGTGGTTTTGCAACGGGATAATATCATTACTGTAAACAATACAAAAGAGTTATTTCTTTATAGCACTTGCTTTTCAGTACATAAAGCTGCAACGCTCACTGAAGTAAATGTTTTCGGGTGTTTTTATCACTTTAGGTTTGATACCTACAGAGCAAAAGAGGAAAGCATACGTCTTGCCCAGTATTTGGGCAGAGTTGCAAATGGCATGATCCTGTCGGTTGCAGTGAATGATGAAGGATCTAGAAACTTGGACGATTCGGCCAGGAAAGCAATGACCAAACTGGGCAGCAAGCATTTCCTCCACCTTGGGTTTAGGTATGTGCCAGTCCTGCCAGTTCTCCCAGCACAGAGGCTTTATTATGCTCCTGAGATGTCCAAATAATTCCAGTCTCTCAAAGGCACAAAGTTCTTTCACATGGGGAAAAAAAAAAAAAAAGGGAAATTTCTCAATGTGAAGTTTTAGCAGTTAATTAGATAGTTTAAGATGCACTCAGTGTCTGTACTGGGTATTTTTATTAGTAGATTGAGGAATAGCGTATGATTCACATTAAAAAAGATGTTTTTCAAGATATTGTTCCCACAAGTTACTTATTCCAATTTATTTTCAAGCCATCCCCCAAAGATTTAAGAAGCATTTCTACATACACACAGTGGATTGGATGGGCTGAACATTAAGGAGGGTAGAATAATAGCCATGTAACCCTGGCTAAATACATATAGACATACGTACAGCATATTCTTCAGCTTGTCCAATACATATTCGGGGACTCGTGCAGCACAGAAATTTAGCATGCATAAATTCATGCTGTGGACTGTAAATACTTCTGTGGCCAATACAGTGTCTATGTTGGCACACACACTGTTGAGAATATTTGCTATTTACCCAACCGTAGCCATTATATTTTTTGTGTTTATCTGAATTTATGTAGGCTTTTTTTTTTTAAAAAGACACTACGAGGGTCACTGCAGAACATGAAAAAAAAAAATCTGCCTTGTAGGGAGAAGTGATTCAATACAGCAGCCTGTGGGAACAGACAAGTGTCAGCTGAGCAGGTGCAGATGGAGTAAGATTTGGGGTGGCTGATGAAGAGGTTGTGTCAAATATTGCAGGGACTCCTGTGCACCTGATAATGCATTACAAAGAATCAACCAAGGCTGCAGAAATAGTCTCCAAAACCAGGCTAACTCCATCAGTGCAATGCTTGCTCTCAAATACCCAGAACCCATGTCACAGCCCAGTACCCTGCTGGGTTTCTTTCCAAAGACCGAAATCAGGGAAATAGAAAAATATTTTTGAACATTATACTTTTTTTTCCGATTGTGCAACAGGAAGAAATTGATGGGTTTCGCATATGTTTATGGAAGTAAATTGCACTTGATGTTTTTAGGCTGCTGTGGTGTTTTAATGCTAGTTTCTCACTTCTTTGCCATAAATGCTTATAATGGAAATACCATGCAAATTCATCCACGGAAGTGTGACTTTCAACATTGCTCTTGTTTGTAGTCAAAAAGCTAATCCTTGCCATGCTGTTACCTGAAACACCACAATATTTCTTTATGTAAATAACAGGGTCATTGTGGGTACCATAATGTGGTAGTAGTTGGCAAATATTGTCTCCCACCAGCATACTGGCATGTGGAAAAATACCTGCATCTTGGTGCATTATTTAAAAGACTGTATTTTTAGGAGTGTTCTCAGCATTTAAGTTCATCAACTTGCAAAAAAAACCCATTGTCTGGATGGCAGCTGGATCCAGATTTGCAAAGGCAGTTAGGTGGCAGAGTGGAAGACAGGCAACTTTGTCAGATTCTTCCAAGTTTTTCTCCTTATACAAATTGAACTTCCACTTCACTTTAGTGTAGAAAGATTTAGACATATTGGTTTACGTTTCAGACATATCTACAACTATGAATAAGGATGTATATACCTGGCAGGTGCTTTTCAGAAATTTTTGGAATATCTTAAAAAAAGAAATACTCAGAATGAGAAAATTGCACACACACGTACGTACTTTAACCCATATGGCAAAGGAAGGCTCTGACGGAGGGGAGTGGATGGATTTTTCTTCCTAGCATGCCCATGTACACGCTCTCACCACTCACTGCCCGGCACCCGGGGTTTGCTGGCTGAGTCCAGCGCCTGGTTCTCAGGTCTTCTCAGCTCCCTGCCGACGGCTGGGGCTGACAGTGGGTGTCACTGAGACAATAACGGTGTAAGCCCCAGGCAGTAATTTGGCATAGGAAATTTCTGTTTCACATTTCGTGAGGTGCCACTTGAGTTAGGCTATTCAGCTGGGTTGTTTTCTGACTGGGGTGGTGGCGGGGGTTATATGGGCAAATTCCTGTCTATCTCCAGTTGCTCCATATTCAGCCAGGATTGTAAAGTTGTGCAACTCCCCCTTGCTGTAGAAGAGCCAATGAGCAATGCTGATTTATGCAAAAATGTTTCTGTGCTCCTGGCATCTCTTTCAGTTGCCTATTTGCTGAGTCCAGAACATTAGGAATGAAAGGAAAATCTTGCATTCCTCCTCTATTGTAGTCCTTTTGAAAAGTGAGTTTGCTCTTTCAAGCATGAGCTTTTTTTTTTTCCTTCCTTCTACTAATAAATTAAAAGAAGGCCTTTCAGCGCTTGGTGACACAGTTGTTCTCTTTGGAATCCCACCCAAATATCACTGGTTTGGCTCTGGATTTACTGGTCCCTTCATTTCATATAGCCCAAACAGACTGCATGTGTCCTTATGTGTTAGGGATGAATGATTTTAAAACTATTTTTAGTGATAAAATAACTGGGAGAAACAAGTATTTTAACATACAAAATCAGGCGAAACCTTGAGTTGCAGAACTAGCTAGCTTCTTATTCTTTAGATTATTTTTCAGATTATTTTGGGGCCATCATCTTTTTTGTCATTTGTTTCAAATTTGGTGACCAAAAAAGCAGTAGTAGTAGTAGTAGTAGTAGTAGTAAAAATAGTAGTAGTAG
>NW_008825430.1:670446-686315 GCF_000699105.1 Pygoscelis adeliae
CGGGCAATTTTTCCAGGAGGAGCATCTGGCTCGCTGGCAGGCTCCCGAGGCAGTTGTGCTGGCAGCTTCCACTGAGCCTGTCCTGTGCTCGGGCCGAGGACATGCCGCTGGGACTGCCTCCCCTCGAGGAGCCGTGTCCGGTGCACGTGTGGGGCCTCGGCACGGCATGGGGTGCACCAGTGCTCCCCGGAGCCTGCTCCTGCCGACCCCAAAGCCCGGGGCTGCAAATCCCAGCAAAGCCCAGCTCATGCCAGTCGTGATTTGTGCGTGTTTTAGTGGCTATCTGTCAATGTCTGTGTAAGTTTTCTTCTGAATTCCCAGAGTGGTTTATAACTTCGCTTATACCAGCAGATGGTAAATGTAAGGTGACCTGCAAGACTCAAGGGTGAATCTTGATGCAATTGAAATCACTGGATATTTATACCTATAGAGACATGATTTAATCTGTTGGACTGTTTGCTAAATTCAGGGTAAGGGTGACAGTCTCCCTACCACCCTAAAAGCATATTTGTTATTCTGTTAGTCATTAAGAGCAGATATGCCCAAACTTCTTCTATTTCGAAGATAAAACTCCCTCCTGAGCCCCACTAATTGGGTTCACCTCCAAGGCTGGGAGGCACTTTAGTCTCCGTCTCCACTGCTTACTCATCCATGTGGTCATTTCCCAGTGTTGCTGATAGCTATTGAACCTACTCAACCAATAACCATCAGGCGGTAATGAACTTACTTCTGACATAGGATCAGATTTGAACAGACAATTCAGATTCATAAACCTTTATCCATGTTCAATGTTCAAAATGAGGAAACTAGATATCCAGAGACTATCTAGGTTTTTTATTGCCCTTTGCCAGCCAGTCTGTCTATTAGAAATTCTCATGGGTCATTCCAAAGACAATTGTGATATACAAGGTTTTAACATGAGCTAAATTTATTTAAGCAGAAGCGGCCTCTGTCACACACAAGCCTCTTTAAACACTCACTTAAAAGAGAAACACACTTGTTATAAGAGTGTATTAAGCAGGGATTTGCCTTCAAACTTCCTTCTCTTTTGATATATTTACTGAAGAAATATAGTGTTAAGATATTTTTAATATTAACTAAGCTGCCTGTCACACTAATCAGACTGTTTTGAATATGATGCCCCTGAGAAACGCAAGAACATTGTGCTATAAAAAATATGCATCTCATACATGACATCACTTGATCATTTCTCATTTCCATTTTCCAGGCACCCATGGAGTTTTATTACCGTTAAAGGAAATCCCTCCTCTTCTGTTGAAGACCACGTTGAATATCAAGGTAATTCATGCACAAAATGCTGGCTTGACATTATCTCTGGAAGTTGTTGGAGTTATGGCTGAGACTAATTTGGTCAATGGCGGTTGACACTGCATTACATCGAAGCTGTGAGGAATTGATGGTTGGACATATTGAATTGAATGCTCTCTGTATATGTTGCTTCTTCCCATTAATGCAGCTGAAGCAGCTGAGTGGGGTATAACCTAGGTTATCCAAACCCTGAGATAAAAGGTGAGATCCTGCACCAGTGTAAATCCATGTAACTCTGTTGAGCTCGGACTCTGCCTCTCTTTGACACAAAGCTATGGAACAAACCCAGTTCACACCAGCTGAAAACTTAATCAGTGTATCCTGCATTGGTAGCCTCAAATACTCCTGCAAAACCACTTTCTTGCAAGCTGAAGACTTTTGAGGCTGTGTCTTTTCATGACGTTTTCAAGAGCAGCTAACAACATGGCTTGCTACAACTTCAGATAAAAATAGTAGTATATTACAAATCTTTTTTTTTTCTATCCTCTCTTGATTTTTGAAGATTTTTCCTCCTGATTGTCCAAGCAGTTATAAAAGTGTCTGAAGCCTCACTCCAAGATCAGTAAATTTTTCTGGAAGTTGTGCAGCGCTAATTCTGGATAACATAGCCAAAATATGCAAACACACACTTGGACCATTACCTTTTCAGTTCTGACTTTTATCGATTGCTTTCAGTGATTTTACCAATGTTTGGTTTTTTACAGGTCACAAAGGGTCAGCTGTGGCCAAAGTATTCAAACTATTCAAAGCTGAGAATGGAGAACATTTTAACGTCTCTTCGACTAGTGAGTGGGTTCAAGGTAAGAGATCTGTATGCCATTTAACTCGGTGGTAGACAGTTGACAAATAGGGTGAATCATCCTTTTTATTGCAATACTTTTCCATTTGGGAAGAGTGGACTTGCTAGCTGCTATTTACGTCGCTGCTAACCCAATTAAAGAGCACACACAGATTCTTTCCCCAATTGTCTCCAGGACTCTGAATAACTGGGATCCTTTTTCCTCACTGCACTGGGTATGAAATTCCATCTTTTATGATCTGAGAGATCACATACAACCTCTTACTTCTTTTGACTGCATAGTCATCATGTCCATGTTTCAGACAACATACAGTAACTGGTTGTAACTTGATCTGAAGATCAGAAAAGGCAGCTAAGGAGGACACAGATCCAAAATCCATACCTATTAATAATGCTCATACTGCTTACTCCAATTATGTAACTTTTAATAACTCCGCTCTCCCTTGGCTGGTTACACTTCACGGCATGATTAAAAGCGGCTGACAGACTGGCAGGAAGAGGCAGGAATCAGACCGTCAGCGAAGAAACTTGTGAATGATATCTGAGATCATATTATGCTTCATGCATTTTTGCTGCATTCATTAATCTTGACTTTCAAGTGACTTTTCTTGTTTGCATTTGTCTCCAGATGTAGAATGGACAGAGTGGTTTGAGAAGCCTGATAAAGTGAGATCTAAGGACATGGAGAAGCTTTCTGACTTCAAATCTGCTCATCCTGATAAAATCTGTAGGCAACCCATTGACATCCAGGTAGGCTAGCTTACCACTGGCCTTAGAGGGGCGAATCCTCTTTGGACTGACACTGAACCCCAAAATAATTGTGCTTGTCAGTAATTTTTGCTTCTAAATAAAAGACAGCGATTATTTTACTGCTCTAATACATAACCAACAAGATCTGGTATCCAATCTTGTATCATTCTGAGACAAAAGTTTATAGAATTGAGCTCCTTTCAGTAAATTCCGGCTTCTGGCCGGAAAAGGAGTACAGATGGGGTCATGGACAGCACAGATGCTATCATGAAATATGTGGTTCCCTGCTGGAAGATTACAAGGAAAAAACACATGAAAATTTCAAAGTTCTTAAATGGTCCTGGAATGGACCCTACCTAAAAAATTAATCGCAAAATGTAATGAGATGGTAAAGCTACCAGCTGTAGTAGGTTGGAAAAAATGTTGGTGAGCTTGCAGCCATTTCTTGGAGTCAATTGTTTTTTCTCTGTGGAAAGAAACTTGAATTCTTTTGGGGGCTAAACATTATAATTATGCCATCAGGCCAGCATGCTGAGGAGGAGAAATCATATACCTTTTCTGAGACTGCAAAAGCCTCTTTAAGGCCATTAAAAAAAGCAAAAACTGAGCTTTTTCCTTTTTTTTGTAAATGCTTATAAGTCTACCTGGTAAAACAACTACAGCAGAAGCATTGTCTAGCAAAAGACAATGAAATACTTCATATCTGTGGGAGGCTGAACCTAAGGTTCCTGCGTACTCTGAAGCGGTGGAGTTCTCCTTATTCACAAGAATGCGGCTATTGAAGTAAACGGGATTGCTGACAGTATGAGCAAAAGTTTCCAGGGCTAGATGTTATAAAGAATCTCCTCTTGAACAGAGAGGAAAAAAAATGCCCTATAGCTTTCTGCCAGGTCTTAGCAAATCCACATTAATTTCTGCTTCCATATACATATATTAGAAGTGACAACTCAGTTCAAAACAGGGGTCAGATGTTTGTTATGATACAGCCCCTTCTAGCATGCATATTAAAAGAGAAACAAGAAAGATATTCTTCTGTTCAAGAAACAAACCTTTTTTCACCTTCTGTTAAATGACAGTTACTTTTTTTTCCATGTATATTAAAACCAAAACATTTTTCAGTTTATCCTGCAGATCTTAGGGCAAATCCTCAGGTAGTGTAATCTGGTGTTGCTCATTGCCTTCATAAAATTACACTGATTTATAGCAGCTGGCCTGCTCCAGCTATGCTAACTACAAGAAAATTGAAGATACGATAATAAAAACAGAAGCATGGCACAGCCAGAGGCACATTCCTTCAGCTGACGGTGCTAATCCTATACATGGCAGCGGGCTGTATGCGTTAATAAGGAAGGTCTGCCTGAGTGAGAGAATCAGGATCAGACCCTTCATTGAAAGATGGCTTATCTCCTGGTGCCTTGTTAAAATGCACGTGTTCTTTGGATTGCTCAATGCAATGCATCACATTTTTGTGAAAGGGTCAAGAGAATTGCGAGCTATAGAGCCGGACTGTGAAATTTAACATGACCCTGAGGGGTGACATTGCCCCAGCAGGAACACAGGAGAGGCTACATATCGCGCTGCTTCTTGGTATGATACAGCCTTTTTTCTCAAGGCAGCTCTACAGGCTGGTACTTGTAAGTGAGAAAAGGCAACCTCTTCTTGTTCCTTTTGGAGCAATAGGTATTGGAGCAGCTTTGGTTTTTTCTTAGAGAGCCTGTTCCATGCAAAGAAGAAACAAGACCCCCACCTCTTTCTTCTGCAAGCTTCAGACATAGTCTGGCCACAAGCAATGAAACGAGTGCAGTGAAGAGGCTTAAAACCATGAGTTCATTTGGGTGCGAGCATCTGTGTTCAGTGTTTTCATCTGCCCTCAAACCAATGGCAAGAGAAAATCTAGGGCACCAAGGCAGATGTTACTGAAGCTCAAAATACTCCTCCCAAAAAAGCACATGGTCTTAATATAGATACAGGAGAAAGGCATGCACCTAGCAATAATCCATGCAGCTTGCGGATAAAATGGCTGTGTTTGAGCACCAACTGCATAGTACTCATAACAGTGACCCTGTTTTGTTATACAGCTCTTGTGCATCACCCAAAACAAAGCAAAAGCCTCCTCTGACAGCATTGATGTTTTGGTGAAATCTCTTCACCTCAAGGTATCTCCTGTTTTATTTTTCTATTCTCATTCCAGGCAATGACGCTTGATGGAGCTAATTTAACAACGGAGGTTTTCTACAAGAGTGGCCACGATTACAGGTTTCTGTGCCACGGCAAGGACCAGACGGGCGAGGGCTGCCAGAACTACAGAGTACGGTTCCTGTGTGGCAGATCTGGTATGTGCCCCGTGTTTGAAAGCCAGACCAGGGAAAATCTGAAATACTGTCTTCTGATGACTGGCTCTTGTTCGGTGTAAGAACAACTTGAGTAATTTCCCAAGCTAAAGCTTTGGCTGGGCTATGGACATGGAGACAGATAAAATGGCTGAAGATTTATCTCAGGAAAAATTCCTAAGCGCTAACAGAGACAACAGGGTGGTGTCTCAAAAACCCATCAAGGCTATGGCAAATACTTGGCAAGTCCCTTCCTGTAAATATCTTGTCTTTTGCTAAAGCATTTTGGAATGAGGTAGTGGGTTAGTCAATAAGAGTGTGCAAAGACAACAGGTTTTGAAAGTAATACTTTGTTTTGTAGTTGTTAATTCCAACACTGCTGTCCCTAACCTTGTCATTAGATAGATCATCAGGATTCTTTGGCGCTCAGCTGGCGGGAAAAGGAGTGTGGAAGACGGTTGTTTTGCTGGAAAAAACAGTCATTACGTTAAAGACCACTTGGCTGCTGTAAATAACAGTGCCCAGCACCCACAAGTGCTGCTGCTAAGTGGGTGTGGTGAAAATGAGCCACTGAGGGCTACATTTAAATTTAGTCCTGGGGTTAGTGGAAAATCCACCTGCCTGCAACTAAAGGAAAACACTTTCTTGTTTGCTTGCTTTCCAAGCCAAAGCCAGTAAAAAGCGTGTTTGGAAGAGTTAACTGTTTTTTGTTGCATGAGGAAATCATCGTTTTTGGTGGCGTTCCAGGCAACAACAACAAAAAAAAAAAAAGAGCAAGCATTTTCTGATAAGATTAACGGAATTCTCCACCCTTCCATTTTGGCTTTTCAGTGAAACCAAAGCTTACGGTAACCATTGACACCAATGTGAACAGCACGGTCCTGAACCTGGTGGATGACGTGAGCTCATGGAAACCTGGAGACAGGCTGGTGGTTGCAAGCACTGACTACTCCATGTACCAGGCGGAGGAGTTCCAAGTGCTGCCATGCGGAGCCTGCAGACCCACCCAGGTCAAGGTAGCAGGTAAGGTGCTTCATCTTGTCATGCTGATGTTGGCAGTACACAAATTCTGTCATTTGCACTGAGATAACTCCATGAAGAATTGCGAAGATCTGAGACACCTGAGTTTGATGGATAGTTTTTAGGTGCTTTTGGGAAACATAAGCCTTTCATGCTTGAAAGCCATCTAACTTGAGTCTGGTTCCTTTCTGCCTTCCCTTTTCATAGCCAACTCCATTTTTTTGTCCCCAAGCACACTATTGAATGGATGTATTTATTTAAGAGAAACAAATACAGGTCATGTATTTGAAATGTTCAATTTTACATAACTGTATTTGAAAATGTATCACTTCCTAGAAAGCAGGAGATGAGCACAGCTGATCTGAAGAGTGAGCTAGGGCAGGAGCAGACCGTGAGCGACTGTAAGGCTATGAAGTAATGTGCAGCTGGCTATCTTCCTAAGAAAGTTATATTTAACAAGAACTGTAGTCTTACATTTTAGAAATGCTGTTTTGTACGACTGAAGCTACTGTTTCTCTTTTACTGTGTCTCTAGACGGCATTGCTTAGAGGTGATGTATTAACCAAATATTTCTGGCATCACGTGGCAAGCGAGTTGTCCTGAGCCACAGCACTGGGGGAGATGGAGTCGGTAGAGTGCTGCGTGAGTTAGTCTGAGCAGGAGGAGCAGGAAGCTTTGCAGAGCCACAGCATTTTTCTCTTGAAGGTGACTAGCTCAAATCCAGAACAAATTGCTTTTGATGAAAAGACATGGCAGACTAATGATTGCAAAGTGGCCTTCAGATACCAAGTCCAGTTAAGTAGCATCGCCATGATGAAGCACAGACTATTACCAATATGAGCATAAACATGAAATCCAGGGCAGGAAATTGGCATCTCCACTTGAGTCTGTGAAGTGGTCTTTTCCTTCTAGAACTAGGTTTTGGCACGCTGATAAACAGAGCATGGAAATACCACATGAACCGCCTCTTCTGTGAATAGATCAAGAACTTCTAATTGCTATACTTTACAAAAGCAAAAGTTATTTTACAATATAAAAGCATGTAACAGCTGAGGCCGTTACAAAGGCACCATCTCCCTGGTGGTAAATCATACATGTTACGTTACCTTTTGCTTACACAGTGGCAATTGCTTTAGGCAGAGGTTTTGTCTGCATTTACAGTAAGATCTTTCTGAGAAACCATGAGGGCACTTGGAATATCCAATGCACCGGGGGGTTTGCTCAGCTCTGTGAAATGAACTGCTTCACCATTATCTCTGATGCAACATCTTCTGGAAGGTACAAATATACTTCCTTTGGCAACTGCCTCCCCACAGAGCTCTAGCCATTCATTGTTGGATGGCCTGAAAGAGAGATGTTCATCAAGCCAAGAAAAATGTTATTCACAGTTTGAATGTATCATAGTCTTATGACTTAAAATGACTAGTACTTTCAAAGAAGACACATGTCCAAGTTGAATATTTTTCTTGAGCAACTTTTGAGCTATTGGAAAAACTGTACCAGACTAGTATGATACAAGTCACATCGTGAAGATGATCTTGGAAGATCGTCAGTAAAAATAAAGATGGCATAGGAATATTTCTCTTAGGCTTCCCATAATCTAATGGATCTGTGAAATTCATGTAATTGCATTTATCTTCTGCAACAATGGCAACTAAGTTAGTTTAAGGAAATGAATAAAGGGTTAAAAACAACAAAAAAGTTCATGTGAATTTCAAGTAAAGGAGCAGTGGGAACACTTGTTAAAGTAATTGTGCTCTTGGTCTCTGATCACTCTGTAGGAGAATTAGGACATTCCTTTTATTACCACAAATGACATGAACACCAGGGCCAAAGTCTACCCTTACTTATATCCAGGCAACTCCATTGACGTCAATGGGATTTCACTGATTATGTAAATCAAGGCAAAATCTGGTCCAGTAATAAAAATCACATCCAACTTTCTTGTAACAAAAGCACATTCACACTAAAAAATAAAATAATCTGCCTGATTCTAAGTTCAGTCTAGATGAAATAAAACCTGGGGAAGGCTGAGATCTCCCCTGCCTTTAGGAGCCAGGAGGTCCCTGAGCTGCTCTATGCGCGGCCACGGTGTGACTTCATCCATTGCCCCGTGCTGTGACAGGCAGCCAGAATAAGGAGCACTCATAAGCCAGGGGGTGGGTGCTCTCCACACCTCCTCCCCTCCACGATGCCTGCAGCTGCCTGCAGCCTGCACAGCTCTGCCTGCGCTCTCCCTGCCCTGCCTGGCGAGCGGCAGTACCACGGCGGAGGGTTTTGAGGTGTGCTCATCGCTGGAGGAGGCAAACGCCACCGCGCTGAGCGCTTGGCTCACACTGAAACCTGTCTGTGCATGGGCGTGCGTGTATAAGTCTCCCATGATCAAGTGCTGGCTTTGGGGAAACTTGTCGGGATTCAGCTAATTACCTGTACTTCTGCCCCAGCCTTAAATAGAGCTTTATTTGTCCCAGCGGCTCAAACATCGTGGCAAGCAATGGGCTGGCCTCTAGCCTTAGCACGGGTGAGCAGCCCCTGCACAGCCTGTGCTTGCGTGGCTGCGTTAGGTTCTCAATTGCATGCAGAAGACATTTGTCATAAATGTCTGCCTGCCTTTCCCTATGTGAGAGCGTCAAGATTGCTTTGCTCCTTCTGCAAAAAGACTTCCACACAGATACATCTATATACGCGGTCTCGGAGGGATGTCATTTCTAGTTACTGGAATGGCCTAATTTTCCTAAGAGGTTTAGTTTAGCAGCTGAGAACTCCAAAAGTCTGCCCTTTGAAAGACAAATGATAAAACTCTTCCTACCTATGATGGTTTATTTCCCTTTCAATCTTCATTTTTTTTCCTTTCCTTTTTTTTTTTTTAAACAAAAGCTAAATGTCATGTCTGAGCTACTTAAGAGTCTCTTTGTTTGAAAAACGGCAGAAAACCTCTGCTTTGTGGACAGACAATTTGGTGTGGCAGCCACTTGGCATACCAAGGTTTAATTATAATTGATGCTCTCATCGTTTAATAATATTTTAATAGACATGGTTTAGCGTATTGTGCCAAATAAGGCAAACTCATTAGTAAGCTCATGTCCTATTTATATTTGATACTCCCTGCTAAAAACTCACAGTTGCTTTACTTGCTAGAAATGGATTGATTAGAGGCCGGTCTTTTCAAAAGAACTTAAAAGCATAAATACTCAATTGCCATGAGGTTTTTGTAGGGTTTAGATGTCTAGCTGTGAACTTCTGCAAATCTCAGTGTAGAAAGTGAGGGAGGGCACCCAGGTACTGATCTTGTGCACTCCTTTATTGGCATAATTACACTACTGTCAAAACCGCGGCTCCCATGAGTAAGCGTGGTTTGCATGAGGGCTCAGCTCTGCAGGTCCTGCTCCTGGTCAAATGGTTGCTCGCTTAAATGGAACTTTTGTCTTCACTTGCCTCCTTTGTTTAACTTTTTTTTGCTTGTCATTTTTGTGTCTAGATTATTTTCTCTGTGGGAACAGATTAAAACCGTTTGATCTTCCAACTTCACAAGGTTTGGGGAGGGACGACGGTACAGGGCAGAGGGAGGGAGGAGGAAGGAAGGAAGGAAGCAAGGGCTGTGTTGTTATGATAGAACTGGATAGTAGGAAAGAGCAAGTATTTTGTCTAGTTTCCCTGGGAAACAAGTCTTATCTGCATCTTGGTTGCTCTGTATGAAGTTACCTCTAATGCTGATAAGTTTCACCATGGAACAAAAATGATGAAACGCTCTTTTGTGCTCCTATATGCTCTTGATAAAGCATGAAAAAACTATTTGTGCCTGGCATAATTACTCCAATTATCCCACATACTGGTGAATCTATGATTACAAGCACACGTATCTTAAATCCTGCTTATTGGGCTGCAAATACTAGAGAGATATGGAGTTCAGTGTGATCTTGTTCACGCAGAGAACTTTGAATTAAAAATGTAAATACATAGTTGTCTAACAACTTCACGGCCTGTGTCAGCATTCATCTTGTGCTGTAAGGATGGGAGAAGTTACTCCGCTATGCAAATTCAGATACTTTTAGGGATTCAGGAGGTTCTGTTTAGAAGCTGGCATCATTTTGTCTGGAACTTGCCAGAAGCTCTTTTTTTAAGGCAACCCTGGTGCTTGAGGGCTGGGCAGGAAATGTTGTGAAATGGCCCTTTCTAACAGTCTTTCAGAGCTCTTTTTTCTACCTTTGGGCATTGCCTAGAAGCAGAGTTGAAAGAAACATACTCAAGTTTACATAGCAGTTCAGAAGGGTGGAGTCTGGGCCTGATTTAAGTAAGGATTTGATCTGTTTGTCCACCAGACCTGCCTAATCTTCCCATCCCAGCTGCAAGGACTTACATGTCAGGATAAGGAGAGGAAAAACCTGGAAGGTCAGAGAGGGAAAACCTAAAATATACAGCAGTATGTCAGTAGATTGCCCAGTAGCTGCTGCACAAAGAGGGCACGAGGTGGGACAGGAGTGGGCTTAGGAAAGAGCGTGACACTGCCATTGGGATAAAACACTAACAGACCTCACAGAGACCTCTCAGCGCTCAGTTAAAGCCAGCACGAGCAGAGGCACTGCCCTCGGTCCACATCAATCCTCCTGTCGCACCTATCTGCAGCAATAAGATCATTTCAGCCTTGAAACCAAACAGCTACAGAGGCTTTGATCCAACCCAGCATTTAAGTATACGTTTAATAATAGCCACATGAACTCAAGGCTCTTCACACTCCTACAACAGAGGGTGTATTTCTGAACTTTGCGGGACACCATGCAGGACCATGAGGGAGAAAAGGGATGAAGGGCTGTAATAGGATGAGTTACCCAGCAGGAAACTCTCCCAAAAAGGCTTAGTTAGCTCTAAGTTAGCTCCTTATAAGTTTCATCCTTTCTGCTGTATGTCTTTTTACTGGAAACTTAATTTTCCATGTAAAAGTTATGAATCGGAGGAATATTTATTTGTTAAGACACCAGGTTGTACTGCATGACTCAGGAAGCTGGTCAGCTCACCCAGACCATGCTGCACTGCATTACAGGCTTGTAGCTTAGGGATGCAATAGTAAACCCCGTCAGGATAATTCAGAATAATGAGGATTTGACAGGATGCCTGTGTGAACATTTGTTGGTTATTAAATATAAGCAATAGGGGCATTACCACCAGTGGTGACAAATGTTTGACAAAAATGCTAAATCTGACAGAGGTCTGGGCTGGCATCTACAATGAGTTGCACTGATTTTTAAAGACAACCTGAAGGATTCACTGTCACTGGATTATGTGGGTTGAACAGGCAAGTTCATGTTTAGCATTTCCTTTAAAAACTCCTGTTTAGGAAACATTAAAGGACCGTGAGAGAGAAGGTCTTAGTCTCAGAGACCCCAAAGGAAAACAAAAGACCCTCTAGAGAAAAAAAAAATCCAGCAGCATCTTAGCTCCACTTTATCTTCCCCAAACCCAGACCTCCAAGTGCCTGTTTCGCTTCTGAAAGGGAGATTTAGCAGTTTGTGTCATTTAGAGCCAAGGCATTTAGGAATGCATGAGTGTACCTGGGAGGGTTTTCAGAGACATCTGTGTAACTCGCAAGAGCTGAGCACTCTTCCACATCTGTAGCAGCTGAAATAGTTTTAAAATTCCACCCTTCCTAGGTTTGATAAGGCCCGAGACCCAAGTTTTATGGCTAGGTTCAAGTATGGCAGGTTTTCCTGGAGCTTTGTACAGTTTGGAGAGACTCTGCTTTGGATTGCTATGTTGACATAAGCATGCCCTTGATTAGTGGATCATCTGTTTACCTTAATGCATACTTTCTTTTAATAATTACCTTGTCCTTAGCAACAACTGGTGACTTTAATAGTCACTGTCTTGAGTAATAAGCATGGAAATGTGCTCATATTTTGCTGAATCAAGACTTCTACCAGGCAAGCCCACACATTAAAGAAGTTGTTCCCTGTGAATTTACATTTTGGAGTAACTGGAGGCACCGGTATGACAAATAGAGCAGCAAACCCAGGGCGTTTTTCCTAGTCCATCACACAGGCCTGTTGTGGGAAGATGTAATCCGTGTCACTGCAAGGCTTTGTTTGGTTTAGATTAAAACATGGCACGAGCCTGGCTTGCTGGCGAGGCAACATCTGTTTGTGAGGGATGCAGCAAGACCAAGCCCAAAGGAGGAGATGGTGAATCAGTAACCCCTGGGTTTGTTAGCGGTTGGGCAATCACAGGCATCGGCTTTGGTGCTGAAGCAGCAGACGCATTCCTCCCATGTTCAAAGCACAGTGTTGCCTTTCTGAGTATCAAACCACTTCAGTGCCGGTTTGCAAACCCCTGGCTTGGGTTGGCCCATGATCAGCGGTCAGGGTCTCAGACATCGTGGCTGCCCCCTGGGAAGGCTCCACGTGCTGGCTGAAGGGAGATTTAGCAGTTTGTGTCATTTAGAGCCAAGGCATTTAGGAATGCATGAGTGTAAGCAGCACTGTTTAAGCAGCCTAACTTCAAATTTGCAGCTCTGCAGAGTGAGATGTTCCCATCCCCATGTGAACTCCCTGAACTCGCCACGGAGCAGCCTCTGTTGGTTTTTTTTCATGCCCATCACTAAACGTGCCCCAGCGGCTCCCTGGAAGTGCCATGTGTCTATAAATGCACGTTGTGGTGCTCCCGGCCCCCTGGGAAGTGCTCGGTGCTGGTTTCCAGCAGGCATTTACAGTACCTGAGGGCTCCCGTGCCAGGGTCTGCCTCCCAAGACCCGTTTCAGGAGCACGGCCCCATTGCCATGGGGAGCTTGAATTTCTGGCTGCCTCAAGGAGAGGTTTGTTTTTCAAAACTCTGTTAAAGGAGCTATTATTCAAAATCCACTCTTACATTGGAATTGCTTTCTATCTCTCCTTTTATCTCCGAACAAGTCAAGTCAGCAAAAGCACAAAGTGAAAAACATGCACCCAAGAAGTTATATTTAGAAACTGGTTAGTATTTAACATTCCTGTCAGTGCTTACGCTATTTTGCATGTCTGGACTGGTGTTAAATTAAATTAAATACATGCAAGCATGACATTTATTATTCTAGGGCTCAGCATATGAATAACAAAACTGCCTATCTAATTTCACTGCCACAAATCCTGGAGATGTGGCTTGAAATAGGATGTTCTTACAATTATCTGAACTCCTTCCTGCATTTCAGTAAATCAAGGAAAGGTCAGCTCTGGGGGAAACTGAAAAATAACAGCTTAAAAACAGTTTCATAACGACGAGCTGTGTTGCTTAGCAGATTCACTCAAGGGTCCAGCACGGGGTATCCTTGTGTGGAGGACACTCACTGCAGCAGCTTTTTTAATGTATGTGACTAAGGGAAGCAAAGCTGCTTTTTGGATGGGCTGGGTCTGGTTTTGGCCACACACCTTGCTGAGGCTTGCTGGCTTCAGGGCAACAACAAGGGGAAGCCCAGGGCTTTTCTAGGGAGGCAATTGCAAACATGGGCGAGGGGCAAAGCTGCAGCCCCTTGCGGCCCCTTGTTTCTGGGGCTGAGCACGGAGCTCAGAGGAGCCTCGTCTTCCCACCGCAGCCCTGGGTAAAAGCGTCCACCTGTCCTGCCATCACCACTCCTCTAGTTAATGGAAAGTGTTTTTTCACGTGATCACACTATCTTGAAGACGGAGGTGCCGAGGCAGAGGGCACACGTAGCGGTGCGAACCCCGTCCCACAGCGCAGCAGTCTCGGAGCAAGGCGGAGCACTCACCCTTCCCAAATCCCAATATAACCATCAAACTGCACTACTCCCAGCTCCAGGAGAAAGAGGGAGTGAATGGTGTTTGCTTATCTTTGTTATAAAGTCAAAGCATCATGTTTTGGTTAAAAACAAGGCTGTTTCAGTGTTCAAAATCCTCCCCTTGACTTGGCACCTCTGCTTAAGCATAAAGTGCTTCACAGCGATAGTCAGGCTTCAGGCTTGCCATTTGTTTCTGATTACTGCTTTGAACGATTCCACTGAAATTAAATACATGCAAGTGTAGCATTCCTTAAAGTTCAGTGTTTACTTAAAGAGTTTATTACTTATTTTTACTGGAATAATACAGAATGTAGTCAGTAAGATGAACCTTTTCCCAACTGCATTCTCTGCAGAAAGCCGCGGAAGGAAGGAGGGAGTATGAATACGTTTGAATGAAATTACAGCAAAGAGATTATTTTGCTTTCTAGACATCCGCACTGCCTGGACTTCACCCCTTTCTGGTCCAGCCAGGGAAGGCTTTCTGTGCTTTTAACCCCTCCATGGAGACAGGTGTGTGTGTGGAGGAGGTTATAAGCAATGTGGCTTGGCAAAGGGAGATGTGGCACGGGGTAAATGGAAGATCCCATAAACTCCGACTACACCAGGGCAGAGGGAAGTGTTGAGAGCAAGTTGGAGACGTGCGGGTGGATCTAAAATTGAGAGGTTTGGGAGGGCAGGCAGCGGGAGGTTTTGCAGCCCACAAGCTGGATGAGGGGTTGCAATTGTCCAAAGCCACAATTTCCACAAGGCTTTCTGCCCAGTCCTCTCCTTGCTTAGATTAACAGCCATGGCATTAGCAGGGTCAGACTGATGCTCGCCTGTGGGCAGTGCTGTAGGATCTGAGCAGCTCCCAGGGTCTCACTATAGGAAATGCTGTGCTAACCTTGGGGATTTAGACTCTTCAGTAGCTACATCATCAATTTTCTTTGCATTGGACATTCATACAGAACTGATTGTTATCCAAAGCAAAAAGTTCTTGAGTGATCTCAGTCCCTTTTCATGTTCTTGAGTGAACTCAGTCCCTTTTCAAGGTAGGAAATGTGCTTTGTCTAACAGACTGTCGGTTTAACTCCCTGGCTAAATGAAGCAACTTAAGACCAAAAATCCCACTTCCTGTTTTACAAATATCTCAGCAAGACCTTGGGTGCCACCTGTGCTCCAGCCTTCCCTCCTTTGAGATGTGGGCCAACAGTTTTTGCTGACTCAATTACTCCTTTCATTATCACGCCAACCCCACCAGAGGCACAAGGGGAAACCAGCAGCATTGGCAGAGTAACCCTGAAACTGGATCTTGTTCCTTTAGGAAAAGCAACATACCTCCACATTGGCGAAGTCATTGACGGTGTCGACATGCGGGCAGAAGTGGGGCTGCTGAGCCGCAATGTCGTGGTGATGGGCGAGATGGAGGGGCAGTGCTATGAGTACAGCAGCAAGTTATGCTCCTTCTTTGATTTTGACACCTTTGGAGGACACATCAAGGTAGGGTTGGAGCCCTCTCCTTGCACTTTCCTCCTCCCAGCCACACCTTCACATACCAAGGAAGCCAGGATGCAGAAAACCTGCTGAGCAAACATCCTCTCCCCACAGTGCAGCAGATCCACCCCGCTGCTGCTGCCTGACCCTTGGCTTTGAAGTGCACCTCACGCTCCTGCAGACGTTGCTCAGCCAGCCACGCTGATGCTCAACCCATCCAAGATACAGTCTCCACATCCCGATCCCAGTTTTCCCTAGATTCTGGTGGTGCTCAGCCCAGGGACTTCGATTTGAGCCCAGCTGACTGAAACTCATGGAAAACATTAAATGCAAATTATTTTCCTTCTAAAAATAAGTCAAATGTAGCCATGGCAGCAGCGGTGGGATCACAGAGCAACTATGGTCCCCTTAG
>NW_008825430.1:686325-694376 GCF_000699105.1 Pygoscelis adeliae
CCAGAGCAACTATGGCCCCCTTAGCCCCCATGCCCCTCTTCCCCTCCCCCTGCAGCCATAGACTCCCTTCCACACCCAGTAAATCTCTCTAGCAGATACAGTACAACCCTTCC
Organism: Pygoscelis adeliae; assembly: GCF_000699105.1. Classification (NCBI taxonomy): domain Eukaryota; kingdom Metazoa; phylum Chordata; class Aves; order Sphenisciformes; family Spheniscidae; genus Pygoscelis; species Pygoscelis adeliae. The sequence goes on from NW_008825430.1 coordinate 686,439, forward strand.
TAGCCCTGTATTCCCTCTCCTTCTTACCCTCAACAGTCTTTTATGTTTCTTGACTGATGTTCTGTTGTTCTCCAGATTGGTCTTGATTTTAAAGCTACCCATATTGAAGGTCTAGAATTAAAATATATGGGCCAGCAGACAATGGGACATTACCCAATTCACTTCCATATGGCTGGAGATGTAGATGAGAAAGGAGGCTACAACCCTCCAACGTACGTGAAGGATGTCTCCATCCACCATACCTTCTCCCGCTGCGTCACAGTCCATGGATCCAATGGTTTACTGGTAAGAAGCCCCAATGTCTACCTTAGAGATCAAGGCACCAGTCAAAATATTTCCTCATAGCATGAATACAGCTTAATTATTGCACGGTGATGTGTTTTATTGTTAGAGCTAGTGTCTGACTCCTCTCCCCATCCTGATTATGTAGATATATATTCCAGGCATATTTCAACCTGCATTAAAAAGGAAGAGGCCAGTGTGGCACTGTAGGCTGTGTGTGACTCAGAGCGGGCAGAGCTTTTGTCTGTGTGCAGTGATGTCTGCGCACCAGCCCATCTCTAATGAGTAGTTGGATCTATCTATAGACAGAGAGCTTGCTATTTAAAGAGGATAATTAGAAGGTTTAAGTGTGCTTCATCTTTCCTGTAATAAAGGTTTGTGTTTGCAATGCCGTTCACAACATTAGGCACTCACAGAGCTCTGATTTGTCAGAGTTGCTCTCCAAAACAAGAAATCCTTTAGGATAAATCTATAAAATGACCTATGCTTACCGGACAAGTTATAGCACACCAGAGATGGTAAGAACGCATTCAGATTCTCCCCAGGTGCCTCCTTCTTTGGGGTAAGGATGCAATGGGAAAACAACACTACCTTACTGAGCATCCTGGAGACTGGCACATAACCCCAAAAGGCTTTCCTCACTGTTATCCCACCTCTGATGGCTTCTTCTTACCCATATTCAGGACATGTGCAGAAATCTATCCCAAAAGCAGAGCTGCTAAAGGTGTTAAATAAACACCAGCTTTGACTAGACAACTTTTCCCCAAGTGTCAGCTCAAATATGAAGTCTTAAATGCCAAGATTTCTGTAGGCAAAGGACTCTCACCCATTCAGTGAGACGGCAGCGTATTCCAAAAGGAAAAAAGTGTATGAGAGTCCTGAAGAGGAGGAGCATTTGTACAGTCAAGAGCCCTGCTACTATCTGTAACAGAGGTTTAAGAGAAGATACATCATTGGCAGTTGTAACCTGGATGGTCACTGTGCGTTAGGGGTTCATATCCATACCACTGTTTTAAAGTTATCGTACCATCTCATAGCAGGAGCCTGTAAGAATCTATTTTCCTTGAACTTATTTGGGGAATAGCATTTGCTTTCAATACCCAGCTAAGACATGATTTTTGCCCTTCACTTGCTGATGAATGCTTCCTCCTTTACTGACCGCAGCACATGGAGGGCTTCATCTTACAGTCTTCCTTTTGGCAAGGACTGCAGGCTACAACCTCTAAAAGTTGCAACATTGGAAAGGGGAGTCACAGGCATAATTAAAATGCACAGAAGCTGAAGAGAAGGCATTGAAATTGTAGCTCCAGAAGCAGAGCAGCTATTTTATATATATATATATATATATATATCTATCTGCTATTTATGAATCTGAGGTTTTGGGTTTTGACCGCTATCCTTCTAAGTTTATAACGTGATCCTAAAAACCTACCAAGTGAACACGGCTTCTGAAGAAAAAAGACATTCTCCTATATAAATTATATAAGGCATTCAGGGTCCTATGTCATTGTCTCAATTCCAAGTCGCCAGTACAGGGGCTCAGTATAAGATTAATGTGCAGAGTGGAAGGGCAGCGTTGCGGGATTCATTTGTCACACCATCATGGGCTGTTACCAATGGCACCACCAACGCATTCGCTGGCTGCACAGAGGTTGCACAGCTGTTGATGAGCTGCAGGTCAGCTGAAGCCCTGCTTCTGGATCTGATGTGAGATCTTCATTCCCTATTGATTAATACTTGCCAAACCAAACACCCAGAGCCCGGCATTTTTCTTATCGGTCAGATGGCTGGGTTCATACAGAGCATTTGGAAATAGTTCTGTGTCTTGTGCTTTCTCCAAGTGACAGCTGTGCCGTGGAGGATCCATAACATAGGAATCCATGTGCTCAGGGTTTTCCAGCCAAGGTGGCATGATGAAATTTAGACAGGGTGATGAAAGCAGTTTGATTCTCTTACTGTTACTCAACAGCCACAATTCCCTAAATGACCATGCTTTTGCCTCCATGACAAGGCACCCAAGAGAAATCTTAGAATTTAGAACATATAATCTGAAACATTAGTCAAAAATTTAGTCTCCGTTGACTATAGTTTATGAAAATGTGTGAACACTAAACTCTACTCATAACACTTAAGCTGTTTTTTATTTTAACCATATAATTATTGCTGACAGCTGAAAAGAAAGCCCTAGTGAAATAAAGCAATCTGACCGAGTTTATTCAGTTGCGTCACAGAAGACATGCTCCAAAGGTTGCATCACTTAAATGTTGTTTCATTGCTCTGTGATAGACATCTGTAGTCAAGCAGCTCCATGCCTTGATTCATCAGGTGATCCCACTGCAATCTCCTCATCTGCTTTCCGACTCTATTTTCTTTCCTTTCCTCTTCCTTCTTCCCCAGACATATTCACAAACAGCCACATGGGTCTCTGATGAGTACAATGGTTATTCTGTACATTTCCTAGTTGCCTATTATCTTCTTACGTGGGCAACACTACCCGTTTCTACATGCATGAACACCATTTGTGCAAACAGTGATGAGCTCTGTCTTTCCCCAGGTAACATTCATTCCCTCTGAGATCAGGTAGATCCAAAGCATAATTTGCTGAGGGAAAATTTGCCTTGATGATGTGCACAAACCACACTTTGAAAATAGCCATACAAAAAAAAAATCTAGCTGGGCTATTAAACCTCAGCATAGCACAGCACTTAATGATGTCCTTAACGTTAGGCCACTGACTTCAAAGGGGCTTCTCGCGTGACTGTGGTTGAGTATCTGTGCAAATGCTTTAACAAGTGGGAGAGGGGCATCAGTTGTTTTTAACTCTCATTAAAGCAGGCTGGTAATTTGCATACCAGCTTCCCCTTGCTTTGTTATCACTTTTCTCATGTCACTTCAGAGATACTCATATGGAGAACACTAGGAAAAAGGAGTGTCCAGTTATTCCTGATGACAGAAATGTTTTTCTGTGGGTCTGTACAGTGTGCTAAAAGTCACTATCTCAACAGTAGCTCACTTCCACTGATGGGCTTTTCTGCACTTGTCTACAAGTTCATATTCACTGGAAGGCACAGAGGGTCCTTCTGGAAACAAATCTGTAGAAATTCTTTTCTCACCATAATTATTGCTTGAAAATGCAATAATTACCCAATGTTTTCTTTAATACATTGGCCATAAAACCACCTAGTTACGCCACTGCAATCCCAGGGATGAAACTTTGCTCTGATTCCCACTCTCTCCACTGGATCCCAGTGTGCAAGCTAAAATAGAAACAGCCACTGGGGAAGGAGATTAAATGGAGGTCAATAAACAGTTTGGCAGAATCCAGGGGAGAGCTGTACTTCATGGAATAAGAGGTTGTGCTATCTAACTGATTCAGTGGTATCTGCTTTTAGCAATCCAGCTATACTACACAGCAGTTGTTTTATCATGAAGGGCATTATCTGGCCATAAATTACTCATGGTTAAAGTAAGATTATAGACTATTAGGAAGGCTTTAATCAAACAAAAAATTAAATCCATTGGAAAAGTGATTTTGGAACAAGCATCTCATTTGCTATCCAAGCATTTCAGCGTTCGGTTTGCACATGAAAACATGCACAGGAAACTAAGTCAGAGCTGACCGAGAGATGAGATATGGGGAAAGTAATTAATAAAACGGAGGGTGACAAATACATCAGGGTCCCTGGCTGATAACTCCATGCTGTTCTGTGGGCTTTCAGGGATGAGTTAGGAGAACAACGGGCGTTTGCTGGCTCTGAGCCCCTCTGCCAGTGTGCACTCCTCTCCCTGCTTCACTCCTCTCTCGCCGTACCGGGAGATGCGTTCCCCTGTGATGTTACTCCTCATGCACAGAGGTGGGCTTTGCCCCAGCTATGGTCTGGTCACTACAGGCTTTCATGTTCCAGTCCTAGTGCTGTGCTTTGCTGGCTAGAAAAAGACATGGTCATACAAAGTGGCTAATATTCTCTAAGGAGACCTTTTCCATCATCTAAATGTTGCAGCACTATTACTTATGTGTCTTTCCAATATTACTGTTGTGTGAGAGAAAGCTAACAGGTTTCAGTGGCAGTTTCTGTGCAATTCTGACATCTCTGTCGTTAAAAGACTCCCTCTACGTTTTGGAAAACTTCCTCTGAAGATAGCTCACTCTCCTGAAATGTTCTTCTATTCTGTAAACCTTTACAATTACAAGGATGGGACAGCTCATTCTTCCAAGGAGGAACAGTTCAGTCTAGTGCATACGTTTTACACCTAAATAAAGAAGCCTTGGCCTCGCAACAGCTGTCATCTAATTAGATTGGGGAAGTTAGCAGTAAATTTCAGTGAGGTAGCTTAAAGGAATGCACCACTTTGCAGGTCATTTTAGCTGTGTTTAATTTACTGTGATGACTCGTGTTCAGAGATTTGAGTATTTACACTGGAGCATGGATGATACATAATAGATGTGTGTGCAGATGTAAGCTTGTAATAGGTTTGGCAAGCAAAGTGTTCTTTCTTATGTGAAAACATATTTGTAATCATTTCAACACTAGTCCTGGGATTTTATTTGAAATTGGTGCTCCTTACCTTGAGAATGAGGCAGGAAGATGACAGAGGAGTCTCAGGCCTGTCTACAAAAGTAATTCAGGTGCTTGAGCACCCAGGTCTTTCAATGACACCATAAATAGGTCTTCTATCCAATTTAATATTGTCTTTTGCCCCTTGGCAGTTGCTGTTTCATCAGACACATTTGTAGGAACACGCTGGTGTCAGGCTAAGCTTTGCCAGGAAGGTTTCCTAAGTCGAAGGTGGTTGATGGGTGATGGCTGATGTGAAGAGCAAGGAGAGAGCCCAGTAGAGCCAGCACTTCACCTGGCCAATGGAGACATGAAAGTAATTTTCCGTATCCCAGACATATCCACTAACAACTGACTTGTTGGACACGGTGTGTCTGAGGGTTGTTGATTCCCAGCCTTAGGCCTCAAATTCACATATCTACTCCTGAAATTGTTTTCTCAGATCTTTCAGTGGGGTGATGGGTATTGTTCTGTCCAACACAACGGTGTCCCGATGTTAACAACATTCAAACCAAAACCAGAACAGCACTGATTAACACCAGCTGATTTGTCTCAGGGTCAAGTAAAGCTGCTGTCAACAACTTGGGAAAAAGGATCAGGTCAAACCTAAAACAAGCCAGCCTGTCTGGAAAACAACTTTCCGCTTCTCTGATAGCCTGAAAAAATATTTTTTCAGCTCAGCTGCATTTTTCAGATGCATTTTATGTAGCTGCTCATGTAACTCCACATGAAGATGAATGAGCCCAGATGTGATTTGAACATCTAACATCCTCCATTCATACTCCATCCCGTGTTTTTTCCAGCCTCATGCTAAGACAGTCTCTGATTTCACAAGCAGACAAAAGAATGGAATGAGCATTTCCTAGGGGATGACAAATTCCAATTAAATTTAAGTGTTGGAGTTATTGCTTAGACTATAAGCTCTGAAGAGCAGAGAGTGATTGTGCTTTTGGTTTTGCTTATACACCCTGAGTTCAAGAGGGTACTGAGGTTCCTATGTGCCATTGTTGTAAAGTTTCTTCTTATTATGCAGTGGCTGAAGCATGAAACCTGAACACTGACCTTTGTTTTGTACATGCAGGTGAAGGATGTTGTGGGTTATGATGCACTGGGCCATTGCTTCTTTACGGAGGATGGACCAGAAGAGCGCAACACATTTGATCACTGCCTTGGACTGCTTGTGAAACCTAGCACTCTACTCCCCTCCGACCGAGACAGCAGGATGTGCAAGCTGATCACGGAGGGCGCTTACCCAGGGTACATCCCTAAACCCAGGCAGGACTGTAGGTGAGTGGGAGCCTTCCTTTTCTTCTTTCTTTTCTTTGCAGCACTTAGCCATAAAAGATAGCATTACGTGTATACGATTATGTAGTCATCTGTAGAGGTCTGTGCTGCATGCCCCAAAGGTTGGGAGAGCAGTGCCCTCGGGGTCTTTATACTTGTGTTATTCAGATGCCTACGCACCTAGGGTGTAGTTTTCATTTTTAGCATAGAATCATAGAATCATTAAGCATAAATCAGGTGAAGTATAGAAGAAACTCAGATATTGAAAATCTCTCTTTCTTTTGGAGTCTTGACCCCAATGGCTCAGCAAAAAGTTGCTGAGTTGAGAATGGGCTGGGATCTGACATTCGTGCTCACGTCAAATGGTAGCTGATTTTGAAAATATTCCCATTAATTCAGAAGTCATTATTTGCAAAGAACGGATACTGTTTGATGATACAGCATTGGCATTATGTATTCATTTGGCACAGTCTACCCAAACGGTGGAGTGAAACCAAAATAATATAATAAATGCAGTTTAGCACAGAATTAGAACTTGACAACAAAAGATCAAAGACTGTGTATGCCCATTGGGTCTCTAATAGTCTGTCTATACACGAGCTCATGAAAACCTTTCCATGAGAACTTCTCAAAACTTCTATTTGCCACAAACGCTGTGTTAAAGTTGAAAAATGCCGAATGCCTTTCATCCCCCTTTTTGCAAGATCCTTTCCTCTAAGTGTCCTTGCTGATCTGCCAACTGAGGTTTAGATGAGGATCATAGAAGCATTTGCAATAAGAAGGGATTTTACAAGTTCTTTTTGCCATTCTGTTGCCTTGTAGAAAAAAAAATCAGGTGAAGTATAGAAGAAACACAACCAGCTTGGCCTGCACTAGAATTTTTTCTGAGAGGAATACATGGATTCTTCATTAGCAGTAATTTTTAAGCACAGGCTAGAGAAATGCCAATCACAAATACTGTAGTTGTAGTTGACCCTGTCATAAGGCACGGTATGGACTCACTGAGCTCTTGAAGGCCATTCTAGCCCTCCTTTCCATGATTTTCCAGCTGTTTTTCTGCCCCAAAATCAAGGCGCACAACTTAGGAATATGATTTCATTGCTAATTGCTGGCTGTTCAGGGAACCTACACATTTTGATGCATATCAGGCAGCTAATTATCTTTCTTTTTCTTCCCCCATCCCTCCAACTCTTCTTGAGAGAATACTGAACTCTTAAAGCAAAACCTGTGTGCTTAGCAGCTAGGCAAGCAGATCCCCAGCTGTAGTCCAGGGAGCATAGTAAGTGGTCTGGAGAAGATCTATGGAACCATGTTGTTTTCAGAGTGTTTTCCTTTAAAAGCTGGATGTCACGCTTGCCTTTAAGAGTTTAAAATTGATGGTGGATCATCTTGAGGACAAGACCTCTGTACAACAGAATGGGAGGTCTTCCATGGTGAAGATTTGTCTTCAGACCACAAAGTCTTGGTGCCATGTGGAAGCTCCTGGGAGACAGAAACACTTCCGCCCGTAGTCCAGATTTTTCTCCAGGAATTTATTCTGCTGTAATTGGAGGGGGGAAAAAATCTACACTAAAAACCCCCTAAATTTCTGACCCACAAAAAATCAATGAGAGTCTCTGGAGCCAGACTTTCATCCTGAAAATGAGACAGTTAGAAGCTGATTGATGCCTAACAGCTAAAAGTCTTTGGGGGATTTCTTTTATTTGGAAATACTCTCAATCTGCTGAGACTGTATCAGTATCACCCATTCTGTTCTCAGAACAAACTGGGGTTTTGTCCAAAGAAACATTTTTAGCTTTTACTTTGTCAAGGGAAA
>NW_008825430.1:694389-719839 GCF_000699105.1 Pygoscelis adeliae
CTCTTTTTCACATCTGTGTTTGTTTTTAAATTACACTTAATGTCTCCATTCATAAAATAAGAGTTAATCAGCCATTGTGCTCATTTTCCACTGATAATCCATTTAATAGTCAGAGGGACATATTTTGTGTCATTTAGAAGACTCTTACATGAAAAAGCGCTAGGAAGGATAGGCGGAGATCTAATGAAAAGGTCCTACGGTACTTTGATCTGCGATGTCCTCCTCCATAAAAGAATTCAAGGTCTAATCAGAAAAACGGCTTGTTTTGCACTGGGCTCGTCCAGCCTGCAAGTGCATGAGTGCACTAACGCTACCCCTGGGGCAGCGGCCAAGGCACCCAACACAGGGATGAGGGACGAGCACCGGCTGCGGCTCCGTCTGCTTGGAAGAGGCAGGCAGGCAGCTGCTGCCAGACATTAAGACAATAGGATTGTGCCAAATGACACAGTAACCTGCCCAATCCACATGACTCTGAGGAATGGGATCAGGCTGAAAGACAGGTCACTGTGGAAATATAATGCCCTTGCCCTTGCCTACGCAGCAGGAGGTAGTCTATAAATAATCTTAAATGGTTTCTTTCTAGGCCAGTCCCATGCCCAAAACAGAAAAATTTTGCTATGTTTTCAAGATAAAGTCGCACAAAATGGAACTTCATCTCAGGCCAGCAAAATCAGTTGGTCTAAAGCCCTCTCAAAGTCCTTCATAGCAAGATTAAAATAGACATAAGGGTTCCATGGGTTCATCCTCTGCAGGAGGGCGAATCTCACCCAGCAAATTTAGGGACCCAGTCTGCTGGTTGTCAGTGCTGGATGTTTTCCTCCCAAAGTTCATGTGCCTGTTGGTTAATGAATGCTGTATGTCACAGGATGGACAGTGATGGATTGATCTTTCCTCCTTGATGGGAACCTTTCAATTAAGAGTCTTTTATGTGCATTAAACAAATGGAGTCCTTTTGTCCCAAAAGAAATGCGTAGGAGGGTGGGAGCAAATAAAGTTAATGAGTCACAGCAGGTCTTGGGAAAGGCAGGTACCGGGGTACGCTTGGAAAGCCCTTAAGAGGCAATTTGTTGGGTCCCTTGATTAAACGAGTCTCTAATGAACCTGAGGGCTTATGTGGGGGCAAAGTTCTTTTCTGTGACTTGTGCAACAACATATTTACCTTATCATAAAACGTGATTGACAACTGACAGCTTCATAGCAGGCTTGGAATTGCAGTCAAAATTCCTCATTTAATACTCGGGGTTTTAAAAGATAAGGCCATGCTCTCTGTCAAACCGCAGAGGACACATGTGGTATGAGAAGAGAAAGAAAAAAAAACATTCCCTTTGCCCCCTAGGCAGGACCCCTTATCTGGGGAGTTATCAGCCCTGCCTGTACTGGGGGGAGTTGATCGGTGACTCTGGTGTGTGCTCGAAGTGTCATTTTCATGTTATTCTTTGTTTTCCTGACCTGCAGCGCCGTATCCACCTTCTGGATAGCCAACCCACACAACAACCTTATAAATTGTGCAGCTGCGGGATCTGAAGTGAGTGCAGAAGTTTCTTATTTGGTAACAACTCAGACCGGTTACAGCCCTGCAAGGCTGAGGCTCTTGCTGGAATAAAACCTGCTTCTGTTACTCGGGCATTTTTGAAACTGCTAGATCGAGGCATATATTAATGTGGCTAGTGCTGCCAATAAAAAATAATGCTTTTCCTTTTGCTCCACACTTCTTGTCACTTGCTGTTTCTAGAGCTGGATGGCTTTAACAAAAATTCTCAACCTTTGCATAGTGTGCAGCCTGAATAAATTAAATAAATGTGACTGCGGAGTCCCAGGGAAGTCTTTGGCAATGATTCTGTTGATTGCAGTACAGTAGTGGTGCTCTGAAATTTCAATCAGCACTAACGCGAATTCCACAGGAATTCTTGGTCACATCAGGAGCCTTTATTTTCCTACTAAGACAAATAAACAAGCAAACCAAGCCTTAAACAGAGAGATGTGGTCTTTCCAAAGCTTCCAAATCTGAGTACCTAGATTCGGGCTCCTAGATACATTTTTAGGCAACTAAATAAAAATGATCTGATTTTTAAGATGCGCGCATGCAGTGATAGGAGGACATCAGTGTATGCGCGTGTGTTACAGATTTCAAAAGTCTCGCTTATAGCTTCAATATAGATGTCAAAGCTTAACTTAAGGCACCCTGAAGATGCAGGAGTGTGAATGTGAATGTGTGTTAAACTCTTTGCTGCATATAGTTATACAGGTCAATGCTGCTAGCTGTGATTTGTCCTGGAGCCTTCTGGCTTACGTCTCGTGGCTTTACTGATAAACCCTTGGGCTAATGTAGACCAGCAAAGAAGTTCAAGCAAAGTCTCAGATGTCCATTCTCTTTTTCAGGAAACAGGCTTTTGGTTTGTTCTGCACCACGTGCCGACGGGGCCCTCAGCAGGCATGTATTCCCCCGGCTACTCAGAGCACATGCCGATGGGGAAATTCTCCAACAACCGCGCGCATTCCAACTACCGGGTGAGTCTGCACGCAACAGGAACGCTGCCCTCGAAAAAAACACCACCTTCTCGCTCAAGCTCTTTGGGCCTGCAAGCTATTAATGCCTGTCCTTTCTGTTTCACTAAAAGTTACTGCAAGCTTGTTTGTGTCTGCAGATAAAGCAGCTTGCGTGTTGGCGTGGGAGCTCTCAGAGTCGGCCAGCACCCGCTTCACTTGGCTCTTGGGCATTCAGAGAGGCTCTTCCCTCTGCTCAGGCTGCTTCTCTGCTTCTGCACTCCTAAAATAGTGCCTCCAGGAGCATCTATTGGCAGCTTGTCTAATTATAGACCTCAACTGCCAATGTTAGCAATTAACCAAACAGCTTCTAGAGGCATAAATGCGGGCCGCTGTGTCTAATCGCCTTCTCTTTACTTATTTACCCTTAGCATGCCATGTTGTGGGGCTGTGTGTTACTGTTACTGAGTGCTTTAGACTGCAGTAGGGCGTTTATGTGTATGGGGGTACATGCGCTTACAAGAGAGGTGCAGTTTCTGGAAATGTGCGGCAATTTTGGGGGGTATATGCAAGTTTGGATAGTCCTGGCAGCCCTCTGTTGCACATGCTACTAACAGAAGCAGTTATTAGGATCATGCGAGTGACTTTGCCTTAGAACAATTGGAGGTAGAGCCTGGAGATGGAAAGAACTGTAGAATATATAAATATACTGTAATATTGCATTTCTCTTTTCTTTTAGGCTGGAATGATCATCGATAATGGCGTTAAAACCACTCCAGCCTCCGCCAAGGACAAAAGACCTATCCTGACACTGATTTCTGGGAGGTAAAGTGTTTTGCACGGTTTGGTTTGGAAAAGACTTCTCTATAGCACTGACCGAAAGCTGTGAAATTGCCCCCAAGGAAGCTGACAAGAATCATTGCAATGCCTTTGGGGTGGCTCTCATTGAGGCAAGGTCTTCACTTAGATTTACCACTTTCGAACTTCATCTTCTCCATTCCCCTTCCCAAGGGACACCCAGCACCCACACCCTTCTGTTTTGTCCTTGCTCTTTAGCTCTGAGCTGAGCTGGCGTGGATGTTACATCTGCTCTAGGGTGTTCCATTGACTTTTTTTTTTTTAGATAAGCAAGAAAATTAAATGCTCTCTGGTCAACAGCCCCGCTGGGCAGAACTTGCTGCAAGAGTTTCCCAGGAATAAGATTAAAGTATTTCCTGGGAATGCTGTTGATTTTCTTCGTTCTTTTAAGACCTGCTTGAACAGGAAGTGCTTATGCGATGGAGCTCACACGTTGGTTTCAAATTTCTGTCTAGTTCCAAAAATGACACTGCAATAATAATTACAATTAAATACAGAGAGCGACCCTTCATCCCTGCACAGCCTCTGTGTGGCATAATGGAGTCATTATGGAAGCTCTCTATAGAGCGTATTGTATCGGCAGACCTACCGTGGTCTGGTGGCTTCTGAGAATCCCCACTTTTTCCCCAAAGCTGACCCCAGTGAGGATGCTGATGTAAGCAGGCGGCTTCTTGTGGGCAAAGTGTAATAGCATTAGGACTACACTTGCACCCTTTTATCTCATTAGAGGTTGAGTCTGGCTCTTAACTTGGTCACCAACCCCACGGAGAGAAAAGGACTTAAATATTCTCAAGTTTCATAGCTTTCTTTCCTGACAGACCAATTGCCTCCAGTTGCACCCAACCTGCATTCCCCCACGACTGGGTTTCTTGACAGAAGAACCATGTAGGGAAGAGAAACCTGCTGAAAACCTCTGCTCAGCAGGGGAGAATGACAATTTTTTCCTTTTCTCCTTTCCATCTCCGGGGCGTGGGTATTGCTGTAGTCATGCACTGGGCAAGCGTTGCAGGGGTGGGATCGGTCCTCCTCCCCAAGGGAACCCAGCCAGCAGCTCAGATATCGGTTATCCTGTGATCCACACCACCCCAGTGCCCAGCCTGGCATGGGGTGCTAAAAGATGTTCAGAAGTGAATAGTATTTACATTATTTTAATGCTCAATTAATTGAAATGATTCATTCAATGATAAATGTTACTGCTAAAAAATTAGCTTATTAAGAGCAGCCTGCTCTGCAAGTATCTCCAAATTCTCTTGGGAGCCTGGTGCTGCTTTTCCATACAGCTGAACACGTGCCTTGGGAATCTGCCTGCTGCCACAGGCGCAGTAAGTGATTACAAAAGGCAATTTGTCCCTTGCCATACAAGGGCAGGAATGACCCCTGGAAGCCAAGCAATTCATAATGCAGTCATGTTTATGCTCGGGGATTACGCACCAGCACAGGCTGCAGCTCAGATTATTTATACCGTTTTCCTCTTTTCATGTGTCAAGACAGAAAGACTGAATAGGTGATTATAGCCGGACTGGCTGGGGCAAACTTTGAGGTAGGCTGGGCAGTTACAGAGTTGGAGAGATTATTCTGCATTCTGTTCCAGCATTAAATATCTGGGCCAAATTCTGTACTCTGTAGTGTTCCTCCAGATACACATGGACGTGAATGAAACTGGAATCCATCTCAAAATATCTGTGTTTAACAATGTCTGGGGAATTCACAAGGGCTGATACTAAATCTCTCTTTGAAAGCAAATTCACATTCACTATGATGAAGCTGCCAAAGCAATATTCATTTACTGGAACCCTATCAGCCTGATGCTCGGTTTTAGACTGATATGATGGCTTATTAAGCAAAGCAAAGAGCTATTGAATATCCGTTAGCGATTTGACAGCTTGGCCTCACTACCCATTGGTGAGGCGTGAATTTTAATCTCTGGACCATCCGTTGCTGGCACTGAGTTGGATACTCATCTGTCAGGTTTTCTAAGCTGTCTAGTATGATGGAAGATGCTCCTTCAGTAGCAAAAGGGAGAGCTGTGCCTCAGGACCGGGTAAATGACAGCTGAGCTCAGCATCACCATAGCAAGCCAGGTCCTTGCTCAGATCCTGTGGCCAGAGCGGTGGCCAACAGGCAGCAGCTGAGGGCACACATTGCTGCAGTTTCCACTTGTGTCTGCTTTTTTCCTACATCAGGCCAATATTTCATCACACTTGAGAACTTCCGAGTTAATAAATCTTGTACGTGCGTCCTGTGTAATGTATAGTGGGAATAGTGAAGGACATACACTCAGCCCCTCTCCAAGATGTTTTAATTCCTTTCCACAGTAAGGAAAATTTGGCAGTGGTACTCATTGCCACAGTATAGCCAAGGTTAGGAGATAAGTATGCTCAAAAGGGAAAACAAAAGGATATTTATCTAAATAACAGGAATATGCTAAAGGATTAAAAAATATCTCAGACTTTTGGGAGCAATAATAAACTTTCCATGCTTTCAGCAATATATCAGCAATTGCATAATGGAAAGGTGAAAGGAAACTTGGAGCGGGTCTTTACAACTGCCTCGCCTGGACTGTCCTTCCCTTGGCAGTTGGGTCTGGCCATCGCTGCTTGACTAGACACGCTACTTGGATAGACTGTTGTCCCAAAGCTGTTCCTGAGTTAGCAGAAACCAGATGTTTAGCAGGGCCGTGCACCGAGCAAGGCTACCTTCCCTCGCCAACCTTTCTTCTCTCCTTCTGGTTACAGATACAGCCCACACAAAGATGCTGATCCTTTGAAGCCCAGGGAACCTGCAATAATTGAGCGCTTTATTGCCTACAAGAATCAGGATCATGGGGCCTGGCTGCGGGGTGGAGATGTGTGGCTGGACGACTGCCAGTGAGTTTTGCCTTATTTCAACTCTCGGAGTTCAGCCTGGTGTTTATGGCGAGCATAACTGTGGTTCAGACTATTTATATTGCTTTGCACCTTTCGTGTGGCCAAGATTGAAATAAAGATGAAACGTTAAGTAAACACAGGCATTGTTTTACACAAGCAAAACCTGCTTTGTCTGAACTGAAGATCCCTCAGGTTGTTTCTCTGTGTGATGCTGACCAGCATTCAAAAATGGTCGCATACGCACACACAGACGCAAATAACTGAAAATAAAACCTGATTTTTTCCATGAAAAATGAGGTGCTTTGAAAAGAAAGCAGCAAAATCCACCACCTTCCCTGGCTAAGCCTGGTCACAGATGAGTTTTATGTGGTTCACTGTTATGCTGAATAAGCGAGTACTGACGAAGCAGACATAAAACTATGCATCACAGCAGCAAGGGAGAGGGACTGGGCAAGTGCGTGTTGTGCTCTTTGAAGGCCGTTTCCTGCGCTGGTCAGAACAGATATTTGTTTTGCGCTTGAAAACAGATAATCTTCTACAGTTTCTTTTGCTGAGCCAGGCTCTTGATATCAACCTCAACGAAGAAAGAGAAAAAGGAGAAAGCTACGTTACAAGGCATATTGTGATAAGCCTAGTGGGAATAGCTGTCACACCATTAGCTCGTGTCCAATTCCCAGCCAGAGCTGCCTCACCTTCGAGTGACCCAAACCTCTTAAAGCAACCAGTGGTATGAACTGGCTCTAGTGACCGGTCAGGTTGGCGAGAATGAGACTGTAGCAGAACGGTCGGAATCGTAATATTACGTAATGCAGTTTGTGCTTCTTACGAACTTATGAACCAGAAGCATCTAGCACACTCCATGGCCAGCAAGAGTTGTCTTCGCAGATCACACTCATGTAATTTAGGTATTTGCGTTGCTTATGGAGCAAATGCAGTGTATGGAGGATGCTAAAAGACCGAGTACTTTATCAGTTTCCAGCAGCAAACCTATGAGCGCATGTGAATTCGAGGAAGCCGCCATCAAACTGTAATTGTCTTTATAGCCACAGTAATTTCCACTTCTATTGCTACAAAAAGACTTATGTATTACATTAACAAAACGAATGTTAATGTGGCGTGCGGTGCATAAACTACGGTGTGTGTTTACGGGGCTGGAGGAAGGAAAGAGGAGGCGATAGCGTGTAAAGGGCTGCCACCTACAGACAGAAGCAGGACAAAGCTGGGGGTTACTCTGCTGCGGGATCTCCGCTGGTGGTTTTGCTGAGATCAGCGACAGACATGTTAAGAGTGACACCGATGTGAAGATACCATCAAGACTCACTCATACTACCTTATTATTTGTAGCCTTGCTATAAGTAGAAGTCATGGACCGACAGCTGTGATTTATCTCATCTAAAAGCTTTGGAATTTCAGCAAAATGGGTGGACATTTTAATCTTTTTTTTTTTTTAATAAGGAAGATCTGATCTCTATCATCCTGTTGCTGAAAGAGAAGCCAAGCTTCTCTGCTTTTATAACATTTCCTCTTGTAAAGTTATTTCATAGAAGCAGTATGTGATACATGAACACAGGGGAGCAGAGAGGTGTGCGTAAGGCAAAGCACTACTAAATAATAAAAGCTAGTTGGAGTGAGAGATAAGCATGACTTTTTTACCGAACAGTGAAAAGAGCATGGGCATTAGATACAGAGAAAAAGCTTGATCAGACAAGTAAACTACGCCCAGTAATCACCAGCTTAACCTCAGCTTGGAGCAATCAGGTGCATGTCCGCTGCTTCATATGATCTGCATATACTGCAAGATGTGCCAAAAAAGATCTTCCAAAACTGGACAGGGAACAAACCTGGGAAAGCCTGAGCATCCCCATGAGCACTGTTTAGTAATTAAGCCTTGCTGCCCTCCACCTCATTGATTTGGTTATTTTAGTTGGACGTGATAAAACAAAGCAAAACCAAACCTCTTCTGAAGCATCTCTCTTCTCCTTGCAGGTTTGCTGACAACGGCATTGGCCTGACCTTGGCAAGGTAAGCGTGGCGCAGGTTGTGCTGCAGCCCGGGGCGCAGCTGGCAGGGGTGGGTGTGAGCAGCCCCTTCACCTCCAGCCCTTCCCTCCTAGTGGTGGGACTTTCCCTCATGATGACGGCTCAAAGCAAGAAATCAAGAACAGCCTGTTTGTTGGCGAGAGTGGAAACCTGGGCACCGAGACGATGGACAATGAGATCTGGGGACCTGGAGGTCTGGATCACAGAGGAAGGACCCTGCCCATCGGCCCGTAAGTTCAGCTCAGCACATCAAAGCACTCACTGCTCCCACTCTCAGTGCGAACTCCAGCCCACTGTGGTTTCTTCAGCGCTGTTTAGTTTAATAACCATTACACAGAAAGGATTTGGTTTCATGTCTCCCGATCCCAAAGTCCTCACTGTGCAGCTGCTGCTGGCAGGTACATACTCGCAGGCTGCCAAGACAGCATCAAACTCCTCTTTCCTTCCCCCTCCCCTTTGCAAACAGAGTTGAGAAGACAGCAAGAGGACTGTGTGCTAGCTGGGCACTTCTGTACATGCGGTCAGCAGTGCTTGAGCAATGTGGCGGTCTCCATTCAAGTCAGCTGCCAGGAAAGCTCGTAGAAGCCCTTCCCTGGGCTTGAACTGGCCCAGATGTGGTCATAGATGTCCTCAGAGCTGCTGCTACTATTGCTGCTGTGCTACAGGAATTCGATGCTTTTCTTAAATATTTTGAAATGGCCAGTGAACTTCATGTGTGGCCTCTTCCTAGATCTTAGTCCTACAGTTTGGTTTGCAAGTGCAATAATGTTTTGTCGTTATTCCTAAAAACATAGTTATACTACAGTAGCCCTACAGTGAACAAACAGCTCAGCTGATTTTTTTCTGCCATATTATACGCCTCAACTTTGCTTGTCAGTAGCAATACAGGAGGCTTATTATTAACCGTAGTAATAATGAAAACCCAATTTGCTACGATTCTCCTTCTAATATCCTTTATGTATATACATGTGGGCATATCTCATCTTGGGTGTTGCGTGCAGAAACAGAACAAATACACAGGAGCAGGCAAGTCTTGTCTAAGGGAAACCATTCATTTGAGGAAGGGACCAAATTTATTTATCATAAGTGAAATTTGAAACATCTTATCTTAGCCTCTTAAGGAGTTTAAGCATCTCGTTCACTTAATCAGTGTGAAAAATGGTGTTGTCTTTACCTTGCAGGTGATATCAGAAAAGGCTGTTAATAAAGGTTCATTAGTCTGCCCCTTCACCTCTTTTCAACCGTATAGATTGTAAGACCTTTCCTTGTTTTCAAATCCATTTTTTATTGCAGTTGAGTCGCACTGTTTCTCTCCAAGTTCCTTTGAAAGATGTGGTGGGACTTCTTTTAGCCCTGCCGTTACTCAGCCCAAGGAGTCTGCATGGCTCTGATGAGTCTCAAGTTTCACTGCTGCAGAACTCATTTCTGATGGCAAACACGAATTTATTCATTTTTAGGTCAATGCTTTGGCGTTGCTGTAAGTTCCTTCCCTGGAGGAGCACAGACCAAATAAAGATGATCTGTTCAGGCATGAGAGAACTTGAGCTGAACTTGCAAGGATAAGAGGACTTCACAGACCTAAAAAGGAGGGAAATCCCTTCTCTTCCAAAACATGAACTCAGGAGTCATCCTAAGGGCTGTGAAAAATGAAAGCAGCTGAGAAACAAGTGCTGTGGGACTGTACATGTCTAGAACACATTCTCATCCTCATGCTAACGTGTCATGACCAAGTCTCTCTGTCTCCTCCAAATGTGTTTTAGGGATTTTCCCATTCGAGGGATTCAGTTCTACGACGGACCGATCAACGTCCAGAACTGCACCTTCCGCAAATTCGCTGCCCTGGATGGCCGGCACACGAGTGCCCTGGCCTTCCGGCTCAATAACGCCTGGCAGAGCTGCCCCAACAACAATGTCACTGACATTCATTTTGAAGACGTCCCTGTGAGTTATCCTTCTCAGAAAGGCCTTTTCCAGTTGGCTTGGAAATGGGGTTGTGGGTTGTGTAGCAGCCTTCAGGAGAAAACACGAGATCTTCAGGAGGTTGCCGGTTGTCTTTGCCAGAAGTTTAACAAAGAGGGCGGCAGCTAAGAAAGAGAAAATTGGATGGGTGAAATAACAAGAAGATCCAATTCTCTGGCAGGTTCACGGCAAACCAGAAGCAGGCATCAGTTTCAAAAAAACAATAGTGACATTCAAGTGAAAATAATTTCCATTTCTGTATGTCTCAGAAACTGTGAAATAGGGGAAGAATCTGCCCCTTTATTTTCCACAGCAGTATAATATTAAAGCAACAACAGAAGGAAGTCTGTTGTGGAAGGTCTAACTCACCTAGAAGCAGAAAATACTGATTTTTGGGAAACAGCCAGTGAAACTGAGCCGATGCAGGGCTGTGCAGCCCTGCACACCAGGGTAATTCCATGGACTCCAGTTCTGCAGACATAAGTGAGAGCAGAGCTCAGCCAAAAAGGGTCTGCCAGACTTTGAATTACAGTATGAACTCCTGGGTGCTGGTCTGAACCCTTCCTGGGGTCTGTGCTTTTGAGTCATTTTTGTATTTGCTTGCACAAATATGTGCTAACTGGTTTGCTGAGGTTCACCTCTAGCGGCTGTGAATCCAACTGCCAAACATTACAAACAAATAAATAAGTAAAGTGGTTCGGACTGAAATGATTTGGGTTTCTTAACTTTCAGAAAATTAGCAGACTTGCTCGCATGTCAGGAAAAGTGCTGACTAGTGCTAAATGGGATGGGAAAGGCAAAAATTCCCCTAAAAGCGTCGGTCGGTCACTCTCTCACATTGCACCAGGCAGGCTGGTGACATGTCATTTATTTATGCTGGATAAAAATATCAGTCAGAAGTTGCCTAAGCAGCCATTTCCCAGTGGAGGTCGCTGATTATTCCCAGCATCAGTGTGACTTTCTGTGGCTTTGGAACCTTAAAAATATAATAGCAGACAATGAGTGAAGTGGCTTTAGTGAAATCATCCCATCTCCTGAACCTTCCTCCAGAATGTTATAACAAACCTCTCACAGCTGAGGCTGAAATTCTGGTTGTTTTAGCCCTTCCCCCGTGGTCAGCAGGGAAATCTGACAAATCAAACACACCCTTTAAGTGTGTGACCCAGCTCTACGCTGACTTCAGGCTTACCGAAGAGGCAGCGTGCAGGCGGAGACAATCCCAATATGCCTGTACCAAATGGCACCGATGTTCCTGCCAACTAACATGAGCAGCTCAGCTGAAAATTATTTTGGTGCTTCCATCTTTGGGCGGTCAGTTCCAGAAGCTCACAGTTTTATTACCACGTAAGTGCTATCTCAGAGGACCTGCAACCCCAGACTTCATCTGGAGTCATGGGGCCTTAGAGCCATTGAACATCAAGCTTACGATGTCTCAAGCTGAGCAGCCAAAATCTGTGGCCATTTAAAAAATGGTGATGTTAGTGCATACACAGATTTCTTCATGCACAGGTTGACCCACAAACCCAACGCTATTTCTTGTCCAAGCTACTTTCCAATGCCAAATAAAGTCAGAAAATGGGTCCTTTGAGCCACTCTAGTGATGATAGCCATCCTTTGCTCTGTACTCTAAGTGATGAGTTCCTTTCTGGAGATCTAAGTGTGTTTCACTGTTTTGTTTAGATTACCTCAAGGGTCTTCTTTGGAGAACCTGGCCCCTGGTTCAACGATCTGGATATGGATGGTGATAAAACATCAGTTTTTCATGATGTGGATGGTTCTGTGTCAGAATATCCGGGCTCATACCTAATAAAAGAAGATAACTGGTTAATCAAGCACCCTGACTGCATTGACGTGCCCGACTGGAGAGGTTCCATCTGCAGCGGACACTTTGCACAGGTAAAGCTGCTTACCTTGCAGTATCGTTATCGTTTTAGTTTATATTAAATTTCTTGGCACTGTAAAGCTTGACCTTTAGAAATGAACTTTCTTCAGGGTGCTCAGGGTTTATTTATCTGCATGTCTGCGCAGGTGGTTTTGAACATGAGGATACTGTGGTACATTTTCAGATACTGTGGCCTTGACTGCTAACAGCTCTAACAACTTCTGCCTGAAGTCCCCTAAGAGCTCCATGGGCATTAACAGATTAATATTCATAAATCTATGGGCTGTCGGCTAGTTATTTTTCCTTGATTTATGGAGGGAAGTGTTGCCCACAGTGTTATGGGAAATGTGCTGAGCAGTCAAAATTAGACTTCAGCTTTCATCATCTTTCATCCTGTTGTGTAACCACCAAACCATTCTTCCTACCACACGAGCTCCGAGTGCTGCTGCCTTGAGAGAGTCCTCACTTTCCTCTGATGAGTAGTGCCTGTTTTTGTCTTGGGTGTTGCAACTGTTGGGTTTTTTTTCTGTGTAGTGCCACTAAAGCCAATTCCTAACCACTGAGCTGGTTTTCATGCTTCTGAAATCCAGACAGAAGGGTCCTTGTTCAGTAGAAGTCAGATGTCTGAGGTAGATACTGTCCCACTGCTGAGGGTTGCCGCTAGCGCTGTGAAATACGTCAGCCCTACTGCAGGCCTGTTTGAAGCCTTGACTGGCGCATACTCTTGAACTCAGTGGGTGAGGAAATGATCCTTCTTTTTTTTCTGAAAACAGTTTACTTTGTTGAAAAGGAAGCCTAAGAAATTAAATATAAGTGTATGGCACACAGGTCACTGCTGAAGTCACAGGCCTTGCACCAGTTCACATCTATTGAATAGCTGCACCTTTAATGTTTTACTGTCATTCATTAAACACTGGGTGATCTTTTTTTCATCTAGATATACATCCAAGCCTACAAGCCAGCCAACCTGAAAATGAAAATAATAAAAAATGACTACCACAATCACCCGCTCTACTTGGAAGGGGCTTTGAGCAAAAGCACTCATTACCAGCAGTATCAGCCAGTTATAACTCTGAGGAAAGGCTACACCATCCACTGGGACAAGACAGCCCCTGAAGAGCTGGCCATATGGCTCATCAACTTCAACAAGTGAGTGATCCGACCAAATTCCAACATTCCAGCCCAATAATGTAACTGCACATTTTCAATGGGTGAGGTCATCACCTCATGAGCTCTTCCAGAATGAACATGCTTGTTCCAGGAAGTCCATTGAGTTCACCATCTTTCCATTTGACATCTCAGATTCCTGTTTCCTCCCCTGGGAAGCCCTGCAAGATAACACGGTTCATTTTTGGAAGCCTAGAGCTAATTCATTCCTGGTGCATGGAAGTCACAGGTGTAGAAGTCAGGAGCAGATCTGACCCACATTGCTTAACTAACCCATGGCTGTTATATCTAATTGACATTGCATTGATTCATCCAAAACCGTTAAAATTTTAACCGGCCAGGAAAAAATTGTTACATTTCAGAGTGAATTATTTAGTTTGGCTTCTAGCGTGACCAGGAAAATAATAGTCATGTGTCGACTTGTTATAATGTGGGTCTTTTTGCTATTTTTAGGAACGACTGGATCCAAGTAGGGTTTTGCTATCCTAAAGGGACGACATTTTCCATTCTCTCAGACATCCACAATCGTCTCTTGAAGAAAACGTACAAAACTGGAACCTTCTATAGAACCTCTCAAATGGAGAAACTGGAGCACAGATATCCTAGCAAAGGATACTACTACTGGGATGAGGACACTGG
Organism: Pygoscelis adeliae; assembly: GCF_000699105.1. Taxonomy (NCBI): domain Eukaryota; kingdom Metazoa; phylum Chordata; class Aves; order Sphenisciformes; family Spheniscidae; genus Pygoscelis; species Pygoscelis adeliae. Next base: position 708,285 of record NW_008825430.1, read on the forward strand.
GTAAGGAAGCAGGCCTTGCCGATTTGGACACTGCTTTGAGAAAGCTGCTGGAATCGTGAGCCGTTTGGCCAATGCCATTAGCGGGGATCACAACAAAACCAGAAAGTCTTTCTGGGAATGTGACCAGCGTTTAATTTTCCTGGGACTCCCACGGCTGCCAGTCATTCGTAGCCTCTGCTGCACTGCCAATTACTCTGGGAAATGCTTTGCCGAGTGAATACAAATTAGAAAAAAAAGACAAAAGCAAAGTGCAGACTATGAAGCTGAACTGGAGACACACCCAACCCTTTTTGTTTTGAACAGCAACCATTTGTAAACACCACGACAGGGATGCACGGGAACTAAGAGTGTAAAGCCTGTTATTTTCTTTTAGAGAATTAAAATAATGGGAAAGAAAGAGAGCGCTAAAATACAAAACATGAATTTCTACATAAAGGTATCATTATAAACTAGAGCTCAAAAGGAGTTCAGGTGTCATCTAATTTCTCTGTCTTAAGTTCCCTGACCTCCCCAAACCATGTCTGAGATGTGTGTCCCCTTTTATTTGCATGTGGTATGCTGAGCACTATAAATGCAGACATCGGCACAGGGTTTGCAATGCACATTATTGCAAAGCATTCGGAAGGAGTCCATCAAAACTGGGAGTTAGCCATTTTTTGCACAGAAGTCTCAAGGATGCTGTTCACTCTTCTCCCCTACCTGCAGGCTGCTGTTCCTGAAACTCAAAGCTCAAAATGAGAAGGAGAAATTTGCTTTCTGCTCTGTCAAAGGCTGTGAACGAATAAGGATCAAAGCTGTGATCCCAAAGACGGCTGGCGTCAGCGACTGTGAAGCCATGGCCTATCCCAAGTACATTGAGACACCAATAGTAGAAGTGCCAATGCCTAAGAAACTCTCTAGCGCACAACTGGTAAAGTAGTTGATTTCTTATCACAGAATTATCGCCAGTGTAAATCTGTATCTCCTGTGCCTGATTTTCTGAAATGGTCTAGGTATGTGAAACAGTATGAAACAGATTCTTGCACGTGTAGAGAGCACAGGTCCTCAAAGGACGAAGCCACCCAAAACTTCTGTGGAAGTTGGGTACTTCACCTTTTGGTGCTCTGTTGTGAAGTGCTGCGCTTAAAAGCAAAGGGTGAAAAGTGATGAGATGGAAGACAGGCTGGTCCAGGGAATGCGATTCTGGAGAGACACAAGGTTTCCTGCCTGGCCTCCAGCTCCTCCAGGCTATAAGAACTGCAGTGTCAGAGAAGGGACGGCATAACCAAGTATCTCATTCATATAAAGGATTTTGTACAACACTGTCTCCTATATACTGCATCCAGCTCTGGAGCCCTCAGGATAAGAAAAACACGGACCTGTTGGAGCAGGTCCAGAGGAGGGTCACAAAAATGGTCAGGGGGATGGAACACCTCTCCTATGAAGAAAGGCTGAGAGAGGTGGGGTTGTTCAGCCTGGAGAAGAGAAGGCTTCGGGGAGACCTTATTGCAGCCTTTCAGTACTTAAAGGGGGCTTATAAAGAAGATGGGGACAGACTTTTTAGCAGGGCCTGTTGCGACAGGACAAGGAGGAATGGCTTTAAACTAAAGGGGGGTAGATTGAGACTAGATAGAAGGAAGAATTTTTTTACGCTGAGGGTGGTGAAGCACTGGCCCAGGTTGCCCAGAGAGGTGGTGGATGCCCCATCCCTGGACACATTCCAGGTCAGGTTGGACGGGGCTCTGAGCAACCTGATCTAGTTGAAGATGTCCCTGCCCACGGCAGGGGGGTTGGACTAGGTGACCTTTAGAGGGGTCTTCCAACCCAAACTATTCTGATTCTATGATAACTACAAACCCTTAGGGTTTTCATAAGCCCTAAAGTTTCTGAAAGATGTTTTGAGCATACAAAATACAACTTCAGCTTCAATAAACACAGAATTACTACTGAAAAAATCTGCAGAGAGCACTTTTAGAGAACTATGTGTCAGCTCTGCAAAGTGAGAATCACTTATACTCTGCCATTTGGTGCAACAATTTAAATGCTGACAGGATGAGCAGAGAGGTTACCATTGTGCCCAGTCTCATTAGCAATGTAATTTGGCAAGTCAGTGCTTATTTTGGAGCTTTCTTGTTGATTGAATTTCAAGGTTTAAAATGCGTTCTGAAAATGCAGTGTTCAGGTAATGGACATCCTCACTAGAAAACCTCTTTTCTCTCCTTTTTTTTTTTTTTTTTTTTTGTGAGCAGAAGACTAAGGACCACCTACTGGAAGTGAAAATAGAAACTTATAAGAAACAGTACTTCCACCTAAAGGATGACTTTGCATACATTGAGGTGAGCAGGTCCTCTCAGTGAACTTTATGGGACAAAACTCTAAGATACTTGCTTCATTTTTATGGAAAACTTGCTTACGACGTTACCGTGGATAGTTAGAGTCAGGTCACTTTTGCTTTGTATTTTGCAAAAAAAAAAAAAAAAAAAAAGGCTGTAACTTCCCCATATTAGCAAAAATGCAGGACAGCTTGACCTCAGAGATCTGGAATTCCACCCTTTGATAGAAAGAGTAGTCCCGTGACTCAACACTATCAGCGCTTCTTGCAGGTGGTTGTTTGCAATTGTGTTACTGTGATAGATCAAGAATGTTTTTCCCCACGCGCAGGTTGACGGTGTCAGGTTTTTCCTCACCGATGAGGGTATCCAACTGGTTGTGATTGACGGACATCATGGAAAAGTTGTCGATCGAGTAACATTCAAAAACTCGATTCTACAAGGAATCCCAGCACAGATAGAAAATTATGTCAACAACATCAAAGATCAGTGAGTAAATAATCCGGTGTTACTCAGGTGCGATGTACAAGAATGCTGTACAACACTCACCTTTCTCCTGGGTTCTGCCACCCAACATGGGCCAGACTGACCCGCTAACAACGTGCTTTTGTACTGCCGACTCCAACAGAGTCCAAATGTGAGCAGGCAGCAGAAGGATGCAGACTCTGTGATTTAGGAACTGATCGAGCCCCAGATAAAGTGCAGAGCTACGCTTGATTAATAAACTGCAGATCTACATTTATGTTGTGGGTTACAGACAAACTGCAGACTTAAATTCACAAATAAACTCTCAGCACTTATTGGTACAGATGTGCACAGTTTACATTTTTCTATTGCCTGCATACTCTCTCAAATCACAGAAAATTCCACTAATAAAATACATTCCTCTTTGCACATGTTCCCTGCCCAGACCTAAGGGCTGGATGCTTTTATTTTTTAAGTATGGGCAGCCAGAAACGCAGAGTTTTGCAAGTGGGTGGTAAGTAGCCAACACATGTTCCTGCATCCTGGAGGACAGCGGGTTCCATCTGCTGGAGTAGGATTGGGAACAACATCAGAAACCCTTTAACCAAAGGGGGTGTTCTCATATTAGTTTGTGGAGTGCTATTGGGAAATGAATATATTTCATTGTTATTAAATCTGTTTTGATTTGAAATCTGGTATGTAACATTTCATACAAATATGATTACTTTGTTGATGAATCATCTGAAATAACTGTGGGCAGATCGACAGGATATTGTTCTGGCATTTATTCTAGAGAGCTGGGGGAAGTTTCAGCAGGGTGCCATGCAGGTGGATACAGATGCGTTTCTACTGTCTTAAATAATTCTGAAGGCTGCAAAAAATCCATTGAGTAGTTACTGCAGGGAAGCAGGGTAGTTGCTCACTTTCATTAAAAAAAAAAGAGAGTTTTTCAGAGAGGCCATCATCCTCCTTGGCAAAAAATCCAATCTCGGTCCCGGCTAAATCCAGCTCCTGGATTCTTTCTTACTTTAGAGGATTGAATCGTAATTAGACTTCAGGTGTATTTAAACCCTTCTGTGCCTCATTGTCTTCTCTGGATTAGCGTTGGAACCGGGTTAGGTTTAGGATTAGGATTAGAACTGGAAGTTGACCCAACATGGTCAGCACGTCTCAGGTCGCACTCAGCTGTGTCTTTGCAAGGATTGAACCCCCAAATTATTGTCCTTCTTTCACCAAAAGTTTCCCCAGCCCATTGCCTGCAAGCCTTTCCAATCGGATCAAGCAAGGGCTTCAGCTATAGCCATGAGACATCCTTCATTCATTTGCTGGATGAAAGTGTTGTTCAGATTCAGATGTGGACACCGTGCAGATGCCAAGACTCTACAGCCAGCAGCTTCTTGTCACCTCTCCCCGCCGCGATGCAGAGCACGGACTGTACAGAGAGACGGTGCTAATGGAGGGGAAGGGGCCCCACCAGCCTCGCCAGCCTCTCATGAAGAGACTGCTAGAACAACTTTTAGGTTTATGGATTTGGGGATGTAAGAAGAGGTGTTTCTAGCAAGGACAAGCCTTTTTGTTAATTTAAGCAACCCTGCAGGCCAAATTCCTTCTTTTTTAATAAATCCACTTTTCTGATGAGTTTCCCAGGGATAAGAAAACAAAACATCTGGTGAATTTATTTTAAACTTCCATAGCAGGAAAGGCTTAATAGAAAGTAATGATTGTAGTGAACTGAAGAAAGAAAAAAGAGGTGATTCAGCATTCACAAAGTACTCAAAACCAGCCTGCCAGCTCAATCCACTCTTGCAAGCACTAGGGTATTTTAACACCTCAGGTTTATTATAGGAGAAGTCCTGATGACTCTTAACTCTTTTGCTTCTCTTGTTCCTCTGCCACCACCCGTTGCTATTTGCCCCCAAACAGCTCCAGTTCCAGCTGAGGTGTTAAGATGTAACTGCTGCACTCAGTAGCTCAGGGCTTGAGCTCTGCAGGAGCTGTTGCCTAATTAATTTTAGCGACTCGTGTCCACCGTGATGCAGGAAAGCAGACCCAGCAAGGCTCGCACTCTGCAAGATTGCAAATGCCGTTGGAGTCAGGGAAGTTTCATTCACGGAAACCCTGCGAGGTGGAACGAAATAATTTCACCTAAGCGTTTGCTCTATTACTCTGTGATGTAGCTTTAATTAGGAGCTGAACAAGGATGATATCCCAGCCCCACTGAGCTTAAGAGCAGGACTTCATTGAACTCACTGGAGCATAGCTCTTCCTCCATACGCTTTGAGATAACCATTGGAGGTGTTTGTGCATCTTTAAGAAGTAAGGAGGTTAAGATCACCACTTCTCCATGGACAATTCTCACTATAAGATTATCCCCTCATGCTTAATTTGAGTTTTTATTCTACACTTTTAGAATTCAGCCTAGGCAGTTGCTGGCTTTTACCCAAGCATTTACAGATTTGCATTAGCGTAACGCACTTACCTTATGCCTTTTGTTTATCGCTTGGCATCTGTAGAAGACCCTGAGAATTCTGAGGTGAAATACAGTACATGCAAATAAGGCAATAATAATAATAATAATAATAATAATACACTTTTTAAGCAAAAGCACACTGAAAATTAAGAAAAAGCATCAGGCCAGCAAAAATCTCAAAGCAGTGAATTTCTTCAGGCTTTATCCTGCTAATGCTGCAAGAACAATAAATTATTTGAGACTTGCTCAGCGTATCCCAGGGAGAGCGTGTTCCTTTCTGAGCAAAGCAGGATGGAACTGCTGGTTGGAAACACTGAAAACATTATAGAAAACAGTGTTTTAGAAAAAAAAAAGTGACTTCTGTCGGCTTCCTAATGGGTTTTGCATGATTGGAAAAGTGAGTATATGACTAAGCTGTTGGAAAGCATTGACAAAAGCCATTAAAGCAGAAACCACTGTAGTTCATCGGTGTCTTTGAGTCACGCAGGCTGGAGTTACCAGTGCTCGAGACAGACAAGCGAGGAATGTGTCCTGACTCTTCATCTGTTTATAAATGGCTTTGTTTCCTTCAGCTCCATAGTGCTGGTGACATCTAAAGGAAGATTCATTTCAAGAGGACCATGGACTAAAGTACTGGAGAAACTCGGTGCAGAAGAGGGTTTTAGGTTAAAAGGTAACCACTTTTGAAAAATGCAATTCTAAACCCCTTTGATCTATCCCCCTCCCATGGTTCCAGTAAAGGGACCTTTTTTCCTTCTTCTAAACTTTGCCTTGCTTGTTTCTATCAGCATTTGCTCAAACATCCTGGGAACAGTCATTTATTTATTCAGTGAGGTTGTAGCCACTGCAGCTTTGGGTAACAGCACTCAGTTTAATACTGTAGATGGGAAAAGTGCTCTGGCAGTTGTTCTTAGAAGCAAAGAATTCAGGGAGGTTGATTTTCCAGATTCATTTTAAATAAAAAGGCATTTTAACAATAGGAATATTGGACTTTTTCCCCACTAAATGCCCCCAAACAGGATTTTTTTTTTACTTCTCTGAACTTATTTTTGGCTGTTTTTCTCTTGAAACAAAATTCTGACTTGATGGCACAAAGCATAGCGATTTCAAAGCATCACATATTGCACTAGAATATTGCTCTCTTGTGCACGTTGCTCTGATCAGCTCTAACTGTGAGCTTTTGGCACACTTTCCTCTTTTGTGTGTGTGCCGTACTCGCTAACGTAGGTCTTGTCTGTTGTCCTGTCCCTCATCATCCCCCCACCTTCCCCAAGCAGGAAAGGGTTTTGAGTATAACCGCCATGCAAATAATGATAGCTTCAACAGCTAGCTCAAGCTGCCTGCGAGGAAGGGTTTTTCCTTCTCTCTTTCTCCTCTGCTATGTATCACGCATTGTTAATTAATGGAAGCATACAACATGTAAATAAAATTTTAATTAAGCTTCATTGGGAAAGTATTTCTTTAATACCTGGAGAATGCATAATTGGCAAAGTTTGTGTGCATATGTGTGCTCTTGTTCACCTGCATCCATCCAGCCATTGGGTGTAGCCCTGCACAGGGGTGTTTTTTCTGGTGCAGCCTCGACACACTCCTAATATATTTGCTCTGATTTGCAGAAAAAATGGCTTTCGTCAGCTTCAAAGGCAGCTTCCGCCCTGTCTGGGTGAAGCTGGTCACTAATGAGGACTCAGCTAAAATCTATCAAGCACTGCCAATTCCTGTGGTGAAGAAAATGAAATTATGAGGACACGCTGCTCTGCCTTCTGGCTGCCAGCATGCCCCCATGGGACGGACTACTGACTGCTCACCACAGGCACCTTGCCAGCTCCAGAGGTGTAGCATTTTGTTGTTGTTGTCGTTGTTTAAAAAGAAATCTTACTGTAAGTAGCTAGAGTGGCCACATGTGACAGAAAAGCCTTCCTCTGTGATCAGCCTATGTTCTGTGATCACCAGCTCCTCGCCGGTTGACGTGCTCACCGTTGCCATGTTGACTCTCGTATTACTAAGCAAGGTTTGACCTGTTTTACACGGTGCTGGTTTTATCAGCTCCCCTGTGACAGACTAACTTATGTGCTGCCTCTCGAAGGGGGAGTTCTAGATCTGAAGGCCATTGAGGATTATTGTTTTTACCAGCCTCTAAGTTGTCCAAACACTTTTTTTTTTTCCCATAGTGTAACTAGCTGCTCACATAAATGTGGAATGCCAATTCAAAGGCTGGTTGAAAAATCTAAGATGGAAAGAGCGTATTTGAAGGATTACCTAGATGCTGGGAAACATAACTGGACAGTAAGAATTTCTCCTAAAGCTTCTGTGATATTTGATCAAGCTCTTTGGGGTCTGTGTTGTACATGCTAACCCACGGCACATAGTTGGGGAAGAGATGAGAGAAGGAGAAGATAAAACACGCCAGTGGAGACTGATGAAACCACATCTTTCTGCTTGCTCAGAAAACTGCATTTCTCCTATGGATCAAGGTTTTTTTAATAGTGGTTGCTCAAAAGGAAGTTTTCCTTCGACAAGCAGCTGTAGGCTAGAAGGAAAGCAATGTCAATCAGCACATATATTTTCTCAGCCCTTCCCGTACAATCCCTCCATGTAATAATGTTCAGGATCAGTCTGGAGGGTTTATGGTAGCCGGTCAAAGACAGCATCCTGTTCAAGGCTTCCAGTTTTTAATTGGGAATACTGGGACTCACCTTTTTCTGCCTCAGATAGGATGAACGGCCCTTGCCTTTCCAGGGAGGTCAGAGGGAACGGGATCAGACTGCTCTGCTGTGTGTTGCTTTCTGATCGTGTCCTCAGGCTTAAGGGCATGAGTGTCTTGGTCCTCCTGGAAGAGTTACATGAGATCTGGATGGAAGGTGGCAGAGGTCTTACCAGGTAGCTGAAGAATTAGAGTGGGACTCCCCATACACTAGTTGGATGTCTTGTACCTCCTTTCCCCCTTCTTCAAAGCAGTACCTGGGTAATGAAGGCAGATTAGTGTGAATCAGGACTCCTACAGGGACATCTCTTGGGATAGGAGATTAAACATTATCTTGTAGAAGCACTTCCAGTGTTCAGTGATATTTCTGTCTGTTGCTCAGAAATGCCATGAAGGTGTCTCCAGAGCCTGTGGCTATTCTAAGAAACCTAAGAGGGGCTAAAAGATAGGGTTAAGAGCTTTTCAAAGCACAAAGAATGTCAATTTTGCCAATCATATCTGGGTTTGTTTCCCCACTGTGTCTCTGCCTGCCCCCCATTGCTACAGAAATTATTCTAGTTGCTGATGGTTGCTTCGTTTTGCTCTGTTTTAATTAAAGCTCATGTAATAATTAAGTTGCTTTTTCTCCACAGTATCTGAAATGCTATCTTGCAGCTAGAACGAAAGAGCAACCATTTTGCGTGTCATTCCAAAGGCTGGGCAGGTGTTGCACTCCATAGCCTAGTTTAGATCAATTGCTCTGAAAGTCAAAGCAACCGTGAGCAAAATTTAGATAGTACTGTAGGTTTTGTTCCCCTCAAGCCTCTCCTGGGTTTTGAAACTGGAATGTTCTTTTCAGACTTATTATATAGTTGTTTTGAACTCGCTGAATGTCATGTGTATTGTATTTAAAAAAAAAAAAAGAAAAAAAGAAGAGCCAAGCTTGCCCTCCCTTGCTTCTCAACAAGAGTCTGTTAATGAATGCTTTTTAGGCATTTGTGCCGTTTCCAGAATGAATGGGCAACACTTGTAAAAGGCAAGTAAGGTGGGTTGTTTTTTCCCCCAATGGCTTCTGATGGTTTGGGGATTTCACAAACTAGTCCTCGAAAAAGTCAGTCTCACTCGTGGTTCAACAGCGATTATCCAAACGTCATTTATCTGACGTTCTCTGATAGCCAAAACAGAGCCAGATCCCTGAAATTAAGTCAATAGACTAAAAACAAGTCCCCTGAGTACGTTAGTCTGGGTTATCTAAACCTCTTCACTGTCCTGAGGCAATTCTGTTGATATCATGGTGTTAGCGGAACACACTTGCTTCCAAGAGATGGACCAGAGCAGGAGTATGTCTTTCATGAGCACTTGACAAACGGTGGGCAGGAAAGCTGGGCTCAGAATGTACCTGGTTTGGGATTTGGCTTTGTACGACCCCCCGGGGCAGGGGTTGCCCTCTGTGGTGCACCGAGTCACCAGCGATTTCCCTTCTCCTGCTCCCTGTAAATGCCGGGGAGGATCATGCCGGGTGGGTCTATCCCCTAGACTGCTTTGTTCAGCTTCTATGAGCACGCTGCCTTTGTGCTGAAGTGTAGCTTCTGATTTTACTGTTTTGGGAATTCTCAGGGTGAAATCATAAGACTTGGCTCTAGGAAAAACTTTTTTTTTTTTTCCCCCTTTCCTAAAAAAATCTCATCTTATTAAGAGAAGAAAACTTTTAAGTAGCTTGTTCTATCACGCAAAGCTTGTCACATGGGGCCCGTTGTGGAGGTAGGGTGGGTCTCACGCTGTGAATAGGGAGTACGGGATCACTGCAGTCTGTAAGCCTGAGGGATAAGAGAGCATCGGAGCAGAGAGTGACAGGGCAGACGCACCCGCGAAACGCAAAGGGCTCCCATCGACCTGTACGGGACGAAGCCAGTGTGTTGCTCTGAAGACGGAACGAAGCCTAATACCACCGCCAGTCAGCAATAGTTTTGTGCCATATGATTACTTTTTAATCTTTGACTGTTCTAGAAACTGCACGTGCACATTTTGGCTAGTGAATTACCTGACTGCTTGTTCTTTGTACATCCTTTTAACAGTCCCTGCACAAGCTGCAGTTATCCTCTGCGCAAGGTTTCATTACTGCAAACGTCTCCATGTTTGCCCTCGCAGTTGCCATTGGCAGAGTGGGGGGGTTTTGATGGCATTTTGTTTGTTTGTCTGTTTGTTTGGATGTTTGGGTTTTTTGCCTCTGTTCAAATGCTTGTTTTACCTGTCGCCGAAATAGCTGGTCCTTTTTCGGAGTTAGATGTTTGTACATTTTCTTATAGACTTTCCAATGAAAAAAGATATATTTTCTATTAATTTATTACAATGGCACTAAGACAACTAAATTGCAGACATATGAAGCATTTGTACTGGAGTTTAGCATTGTCCAGGTTGTTAAGGAGGTCAGCGATATGTCTTTTCTGATAATCTGCTTTGCACTTGAAAGGTCTCTCAGTCGGCAGACCGTGGTAATGCATTGACTGGTTTACGATGACAAGAGCGCTTGGGACGTTGGTTCCAACAGACTGTGGCGTAAAACTGAAATAACATGTAGTTGTTTGGAGTACACAATGTTTATCAAAATAAATATTCAATGCAAATTTCTTATTTTATTTTTGTCTCTCGTCTCTTCAGTGTCTCTCTGTAACAACGAACCAGCATTTGCTGGCCGCACACACACTCACGCACGACTTAGTACGTCAGCTGGGAGAAAGGCACACAGCTCCCTCCTTCAAAAGACAAAACCCAAGGGGCCAAACCGCCCCCGTGTGCATTTGCTGGCCGCTCTGCACCGACGGCAGCACGCTTCACTGCCTGCCCAGCCACACTCTTAGGATCCGAGGCAGAGAGACGGGAAGGGAAGGAGATGGGAGCGGGAAAGGGGATGTTACAGCGGGCAGACATGGGAAAGGGCTGTATTTGGGGCAGGTGGGGGACTATTAGTAGTTTAAAACAAAAGTCTTGTTCCCCTGTTCACAACACTTTTTTTTTTCATTGAATAGGGTGAACACGGAGTAAAAATACACATGGAAATGATATATAAAACATGTATAAAGTTTTTGTAGCGGGCAGCTATTAAGGCTTACGAGAATCTCACTATCAAGTCAAGTATGACTTTGACTGTAAATTTTCCACCCTGGGATGGTGCCAGCTGGGCGGATTTTGTTATAAAACCTTTTGGAGGCTCCAACACCGGAATGGGATTTTTTTTTTGGTGGCAGCAATCAGCATTTCTAACATCGAAGCACATCTTTTTTAATCAAGTGTCAAAATAGTAGTTAGCGCATTAGAGGAGACCGCCCGCCTAACGCCGCCAGGCCAGGAAACCGAAAACGCACCCTGCCTGCTCTTGTCAGATTGAAATTACTGGTACATTGGACTTTTGCAGATTAACTCCGGGGGGGGAGGGGGGGGGGACTGAAAGTGAAGGCAGAAATCTCACTCCACACCACCAGCATAGGGAAAAAAACGAAACCTCTATTTAATAGTGCGATAAGATCAGAGCCTTCCGTGTTGAGAGCTCCAGAGGCTGCCCCGGGGGCGGGCAGGGGCAGAGCTGGGCTCTAACCTCCCATTGCAGCGCGACGGTGAAGTGACCGGGGGC